>NC_134358.1:124104861-124428611 GCF_048569485.1 Anomaloglossus baeobatrachus
ATAGAATCATATAAGGTAAACTAAAGAAAAAAAGCTAATACAGAATGATTGGAGTCTTACAACCAATTGCTCAGGGGTATTTTAGGTGTTTGAAAAAAACTTGAACTTGTTTTACTTCCCTTTACTGCTGCTTGTATTTGGTATAGTTAGGCACTCATGAAATACTTTAGTGCTAACACAGATAGGCTTTTTAATATTGTGCTGCTCAGAAGCACTTGATGTTCCATTCTGGAGTAATCAAGTGTTACCTGAATTATTTAAATCCTGGGATTAAAGGCCTGGTGCTGAGTGCTGACAGGCTCTCCAAGCAGACAAAAGGCACATTTGTGTTATTTACTGTGGTACTGTATAGGCAATGCTTAGAATTTGGTCAACTACAAGCAATTATTTAACTACTCTATAGTGGCATGCAGTCCTTTGTAGTTCTTAACACAGACTACATTGTGAACATCTAACATTTAATATATATATATATATATATATATATATATATATATATATATATATTTATTTATGTATATATAGTATATATATATACATATATATATACTGTATATATATATATATATATACATATGTGTGTACGTGTGTATGTGCTGTATATATTGTACTATATATATATATATATATATATGTGTGTATGTGTGTATATATATATATATATATATATATATGTGTATGTGTGTATATACTGTTATACTGTATATAGTTATATATGTATATATATATTTATATGTGTGTATGTATGTGTGTATATAAACAAATATATGTGCTTGTGTGTATATATATATATATATATATATATGCATGTATATATATATATTTATATGTGTATATATATATTTAAAATAAATAAATAAATATATATATATGTATATATATATTGTACACGCACACACATCAATATATACACACATATATATTTGTTTATTTTTATATATATATATATATATATATTTATATATTTATGTATATATATATATATATATACACACACATATTATATATATATATATATATATATATATATATATATATAAAATGTGTGTGCATATATGTAAATATACATACATACATACATAAAAAAACTGACAGCACTCCTGAACATGCAGTGTGAGCAGGTGCATAACTGGACATGACATATACTGACAAAAAACGTATACATACACACACATAGTGTATACATAGCGGCCATAACTGATTTTTTTTCCTTTCTCTTTAGCTCAGCAGTTACAATTTTATTACTATCTACTGATTTTTTATGGGAACCTTTTGACATTGCATATAACATCTGCTTAGATAATTTCTATTGACTTGAACTATTTTGCATCAGAAGCCTGTAATAGAATGCAGCACTTAAAGAGACAGTCACCTGTCCTGATATGTCTGTTTTAGTAAATATTGTTCTTTCTATAATATGCACTTTGCATTGTATTGTTCCTCTGTTATTAATCTTGCAAATTTATGAAAAATTGGCAACTTTTTTGTTTGGTTTCCATGTGTAATACTGTCAGGACTACATGGAGAGTAGAGGATTTCTTAACGACACGTCCTGTAAATAAGGAGACTAGTAACAAACATTTCTAAGCGGAATTACAGATAAAAGGAACAGAACCTTGTTCTTAGGAGAGGATCTTTAGACATGTCAGCAAAACTGACATGTACTCATTATGGATATTATCTGTAATCTGAAATTTATAGTCAATAACACTTGCTCTTTTATGTTTAGACTGTGGACACAGTGCAGATTGGGTTTTTTTGCACCCTAAAATATTATTGGGTTTTTAGTAAAAAAAAAGTGCAAAAATGCCTGAATGCTGCATTGTGTAAATAAGGCTGTAATCTGTATCATGACGTCTATTATGATCCCACAGACCAGCCTAACTGTGGTTTTCAGCTGAGAAAATCTGCATTTCCACATTGCAATAAAAAAATTGACCCAGATTTTAGCGTCTGTTGCTGTTTTTCAAATTTGCAGTCGAAGGTCTCGTTCACAAGAGCGTAAAAAATCAGACAAGTGCTATCTAATTTTTTTTATCGGATAGCACTCAGTCCAATGTTATTCAATGGGGCAGTGCTGATGATTGTTTTTTTTTTCCCTGACAAAATCTGTCTGAAAAATATTCCAGCATGTGGCAATTTCACTCCAAAATTGGATGGGTGCGATAAAAAAATTGGTTACAATATGGAGCCTCAGTATAGCACCAGATTATTATGCATGTAGTACAGTTCTGTAAGATGGGAAATTGTAAATGGTCCTGTAAGTGATTAATAGCTGCTGCGTGATAAAATAAATTGCACATAGACAGCCCATCGATGACAAGTGAGGAAAAAATTGTACCACGTTTCTGGATGAAAACCGGACTGATTTTTTAAGCACCCGTGTGAGCAAGTCCTCATGCTTTGTTTAGTTAACTCTGCCATCGATTTGTTCCAATTTTCGCCAGCGATTTTACCATTTGTGGCCTTCATTATCATCATCATCATCATCATGACCCCATTTTTGCCATAATAATTATAAAATGTATTACCAAATCCCAGGTAACATTCTGGTTTGGATTTGTCATGGATTCACTGATATGTCCTACAGCAATTCATTTTGCTGTATAAACGTGATGTTATGTTCTTGGGTTGGACATCATATGACATTATTTTCTCTGTTACAGGTTTTGTTCACCTAATATTGATGAGTCCTTAATATCTATAACTCTTTTTTCACTGCTCATTTGTCTACTAAATTCAGAATTAATCAACTTTCTAAGGCTGAGTTCACATGTCCTGTAATCATCCGATAGATCGGATCCTGCAGAGATCTGTTGGGAAAGCGTTCTGTAAACACAACTTTTTTGTCTGTTGTTAAATATCTGATTTCTGCTGGATTAATTTTTTTAAGATTGGAATCTATGGAGAATGGATCCGCTAACCCTAGAATGCATACCTGGGGCCTCGCAGGCCTGCTAGGTTACTTGTTTTCTACTGTAGATTTCTGTGGTTGTGCATTCTAGGGTTAACGGATTGCTATTTAGTCATCCGTTTTTCTTGTATTTGTAATAGATCCTTTTTTTTATCACAGGATCCGTTACAAATGGAAGATATATAGCAATCCATTAATAGATCTGCCCTCCATAGACTCCAATGTTAAAAAAACAGATCCGGTAGAAATCATGTTGCCAATGGATCTCTGCAGGATCCATTCTAACAGATGTTTACAGGACATGTGAACTCAGCCTAATGAGTTTTCAGAAAAAACTCCTAACATCTCGCTACTTTACAGTATGTGTTTGTTGATCACCTAGCAGGCTGGTCTTCAAAACTATCAGAAATGTATAAGAGCTCTGTTCCGGCTCTGAAGGCTGTCTCTGCGCTCCCTTCTCTCACTCTTAGGCTAAATTCACACCACCATAACAAAAAGTCATCTGATTTTTATCCAGAAAAAATTGACAATTTTTCTTCTGTATTTTCATCAGTTTGTCATCTGTATGACATTTGTTTGTATACATCAGTATTTCAGCAGTTAAAGGAAACCAATCACCAGGATTTGTGTATATAAGCTAAAGCCACTGCTATACTGGCACTATCAGGCTGCTTATCTACATACCTGTAGTGGGCAGCTCGGATGTTTAGGTTTTGAAATCCAAAAAAGTAAAGTTTATAAAATTAGCTGCTTGTTGAGTGACAGTTGCACTGGAGCAGATAATATATTCATAGTTATCTCCTCCCCCTGTTAGAATTAGCATAAGCATTATACAAACGATTCACTTTGTTGCAGGACCTGTGTGAGATCATACCCATGTGACCAGAAGGGGCGAGGCCTCAGCCAACAAAGCTGGATACCAGGTCACATGGGTATGACCTCACACAGGTCCTGCAACAGACAAAGTGAATCGTTTGTATAATACTTATGCTAATTCTAACAGGGAGAGGATAACTATGAAGATATCTGATCCTCAGCTGCTGTCACTCAAGAAGCTGCAGATTTTTTTAAATTTTACTTTGTTGGATTTGAAAGCCTAAACATCCGACCTGACCACTACAGGTATGTATAGACTCAGCCTGATAGTGCCAGTATAGCAGTGGCTTTAGCTTATATATGAAAATCCTGCTGATTGGTTCCCTCTAATTACATTTTCAAGACCAAATAAAGTTCCACATGTTAACAATTGCAATGAATGGAAAAATAAGAAGCTATGTGTCTGATCAGTAAGGGATCTGATTTTCTTTTTACTCAAATTTTGAATAAGTCAGTGTCATCTGAAATACGGAAAGGGCTAATGCATACTACAGGACATTTGGTGCATGTTCCTTTTAAAAAACTTTCATCTGAACAGCCCTAACAACACTATTTAATTCCATTGGTCTGAGTGGTGTCTGTGTGAGATCAGTTTTTTTAATGGAAAGAACTTGGATCAAAATTACGCTCATGTGAATGAACATAGGAAACTGTATTTGGTCTTGGCAATCTTATTAGCTGCTGATGAATAAAAGCAAATGCCATACAGTTGTCATATGAATGGCATACAGATTGGAATACGGATGAAAAATTGTCAGTTTTATTTGGATGAAAATCAGATGATTTTTTCTTACACGGTCAAGGGATCTTAGCCTTAAAAGGGTGGTCCACTATACAGCATAGTGGCCACATCGATGTAAAGCTCATAAAGAAGGCTTTTCTCAAATACCTTGTGTAATCAATTGTGCCTCTTAGTGGCGCTATTGTGGTCCGCTTATCCCCATCATGTGATACCCGGGCTCTGTGACCTCTGAGATCCAGTGATGTATTGTCATTTTCCAGTCGATCCGACATAATCAAACCTGGCCCCAGTCTCTGTGAGTGAGTGGGCTGTGGGCGGAGTTTCATTGTATGTTACAGCCCAGCGTCTCACGCATTCTCTCCTTCACTGCAGAGTGCTGCAAGCAGGAGCAATGCTGGGCTATGACAAGCTGTGATACTCTGCCCACAGCCCAGTCATCAGCGAGACTAGGCCGGCGTCAGTGATGTCAGGTCAACTAAAAAATTACGTGACATCACTGGACCTGAAAGGTCACGGAGCCCAGGGGTCACGTGATGGGGATGAGTGGAGGAAAATAGCGCCGCTCAGAGGCAGAATTGACTACACAAGTTATTTGAGAAAAGTCTTCTTTATGAGCTTTACATTGATGTGACCACTATGCTGTGTAATGGACCACCTCTTTAAAGATAGTAGGAAAGGGGTTATAAAATGGGAAATCATTGCAGCTATTAAGGAATCAAACTCATGTAGGCTGTAGGAGTACAGCACATGAAATGTAAAAATGACTGCATGGTGTTGATACAAGAGAGATAGTGAAGACTGAGCACACAGACCTCAGCAGGTGCCCAGCATATATTACTAGGAGGGGGATGGGCCACATGAGATAAAGGCCACGTCACACTAAGCAACATCGCCTACAACATCGCTGCTGAGGCACGACTTTTGTTACGTAGCAGCGATGTTGCTAGTGATGTCACTGTGTGTGATATCCAGCAACAACCTGGCCCCTGCTGTGAGGTCGTTGGTTGTTACTGAATGTCCTGGACCATTTTTTAGTTGTTGCTCTCCCGCTGTGAAGCACACATCGCTGTGTGTGACAGCGAGAGAGCAACAACTGAATATGCAGTGAGCAGGGAGCCGGCTTCTGCGGACGCTGGTAACCAATGTAAATATCGGGTAACCAAGAAGCCCTTACCTTGGTTACCCGATATTTACCTTCGTTACCAGCGTCTGCCGCTCTCACGCTGTCAGTGCCGGCTCCCTGCTCTCTGCACATGTAGCCGGACTACACATCAGGTAATTAACCCGATGTGTACTGTGGCTAAGAGTGCAGGGAACAGGGTGCCGGCGTTGACAGGGTGAGAGCGGCGGATGCTGGTAACGAACGTAAATATTCGGTAACCAAGGTAAGGGCTTCTTGGTTACCCGATGTTTACCGTAGTTACCAGCGTCCGCAGAAGCCGGCTCACTGCTGCCTGCACACATAGAGTACACATCGGGTAACTAACCCGATGTGTACTGTAGCTAGGTGTGCAGGGAGCCAGCGCTAAGCGGTGTGCGCTGGTAACCAAGGTAAATATCGGGTTGGTTACCCGATATTTACCTTAGTTACCAAGCGCAGCATGCTTCCACGCGTCGCTGCTGGCTGGGGGCTGGTCACTGGTTGCTGGTGAGATCTGCCTGTGTGACAGCTCACCAGCAACCCGTGTAGCGACGCTCCAGCGATCCCTGCCAGGTCAGGTTGCTAGTGGGATCGCTGGAGCGTCGCTTAGTGTGACGGTACCTTAAGTCTCAAACTGTATATCAGGGGATCTAAATTATGGGATCGAGATTACAGACCGGATTTAGAGAAACCTTATCACTAATGTGAATATATTTTTCTTCTGTGTCAAAGTTGTCCATAGCCAGTAACAGTTTATAATACAGTTTAATAATTGTATTACATTTTTGAATAAAAAAAAAAAAGGTCCTGGTTTTATATAATACATCAGCGTCTGATATATTCCTCACTTTTCTATAAAATTCATAATTTCTAAAGGGCAAATATTATTTTAGCATGCCGAATTATCATAAATTGTGGATTATTTAAAGTATATAAATTCATATTTACAACAAACTTGAAAGGACGGACAACTTTCTGGAAGGAAAATGAAGAAGCTCAAAGCATTGAGTAACTCAAAATATGTTCATTATTTATGGTCAGAGAATCTGTCATGAAACTTTCTGGTCAGATCCCGGATCCAGGAGTCTCAATGTACTGCTTTACTAAATACAAATATAAATGTATATATATATATATATATATATACTGTATATATATACAGACCAAAAGTTTGGACACACCGTCTCATCTCTAGAACAACTATTAAGGGGAGACTTTGTGCAGCAGGCCTTCATGGTAAAATAGCTACTAGGAAACCACTGCTAAGGACAGGCAACAAGCAGAAGAGACTTGTTTGGGCTAAAGAGCACAAGGAATGGACGTTAGACCAGTGGAAATCTGTGCTTTGGTCTGATGAGTCCAAATTTGAGATCTTTGGATCCAACCACCGTGTCTTTGTAGAATAGGTGAACGGATGGACTCTACATGCCTGGTTCCCACTGTGAAGCATGGAGGAGGAGGTGTGATGGTGTGGGGCTGCTTTGCTGGTGACACTGTTGGGAATTTATTCAAAATTGAAGGCATACCAAACCAGCATGGCTACCACAGCATCTTGCTGCGGCATGCTATTGCATCCGGTTTGCGTTTAGTTGAACCATCTTTTTTTTTTCAACAGGACAATGACCCCAAACACACCTCCAGGCTGTGTAAGGGCTATTTGACTAAGAAGGATAGTAATGGGGTGCTACGCCAGATGACCTGGCCTCCACAGTCACCAGACCTGAACCCAATCGAGATGGTTTGGGGTGAGCTGGACCACAGAGTGAAGGCAAAAGGGCCAACAAGTGCTAAGCATTTCTGGGAACTCCTTCAAGACTGTTGGAAAACCATTTCCGGTGACTACCTTTTGAAGCTCATCAAGAGAGCACCAAGAGTGTGCAAAGCAGTAATCAAAGCAAAAGGTGGCTACTTTGAAGAACCTAGAATATAAGACATATTTTCAGTTGGTTCACACTTTTTTAAGTATTTCATTCCACATGTTTTCATTCATAGTTTTGATGTCTTCAATGGGAATCTACAATTTTTAGAGTCATGAAAATAAAGAAAACTCTTTGAATTAGGTGTGTCCAAACCTTTGGTCTGTACTGTGTGTATATATATCTATATATATATATATATATATATATCTATATATATACATATATATATATTTTTTTTCTATTTTATTTTTTTTGTGTGTATACGCAAATTCAGTAGATTAGAATTACTCAATGAATTCAAATAAATAAAGTTACTAAAGGTTATTTAAACAGTTTAAGTTTTAAATATGTATTTGAATATAGAGATATAAAGATAGATACAATTCTGTTCTATTGATAAAAGTGTTCACCAGACGCAGTATTGCCTTTTTCAATATATCTGCATTTGATAGAATCCTGTACAGCATCCTCATTGGGATTGTATTAGGGCACTCCGTTACCTGTGTATACTTCTGCTGATAGAAAAATAAAAATTAAAACACCACTTATGATGTAATAATGGGTGCAATACCCCCAAGGTTATCACCAGATTCTCTTGTATTCAAATCCAAAAATGGGGGCAGCACTTCAAAGTCAGATGGGCTGATTAAAATCCATTTTTTTTAACATTTGACTTTGGTGTGCTGCCTCCATTTTTTATTTAGATAGATATAGTAGATAAAATAATTATGTACTGAAGATCACAGAAAAGAAAAATTGCACATAAAACCAAGACAGTAGCTATTCTAGGAATGATAAAACGTCGCCCTGGCTCATAAAGTAGATTTCATTGGTAAGAAGGTCTAACCACAAACCAAAGCCTGAATTGTGCCATCTTGCTCTGTGTCGTTTAGTGGTCTCATTAGTACTATCTTTTATTGCTGACATTTGTGCTTTCTCTTTCAAGCTTCTGACTTACATCAATGAAAAAAAAATGATGAAAATGAAAGGGAAAATGTAACCTTTACCTGTCAGTGGGGGAGGAAACCCAATGTAGACCACGTATATATATATATATATATATATATATATATATATACAGCTCTGGCAAAAATTGAGAGACCACTGCAAAATTTTCAGTTGTTCTGATTTTTCTCTTTATAAGCATATTTCTGAGTAACATGCAAATTGTTCTTTTAGTTTATAAACTACTGACAACATGTCTCCAATTTTCCGAGCAATAAATTTAGTATTTATTTTCTGAAAATGAGAAATGGTCAAAATAACAAAAAAAAGCATTGCTTTCAGACCTGAAATAATGCAAAGAAAACAAGTTCATAATCATTTAGAAACAACAATACTAATGTTTTAACTCATGAAGAGTTCAGAAATCAATATTTTGTGGAATAACCATGATTTTTGGTCACAGCTTTCATGCGTCTTGGCTGCTTTCCACCAGTCTTTTACACTGCTTTTGGTTGACCTTATGCCACTCCTGATCAAACATTTAAGCTGTTCTTTTTTGTTTGATGGCTTGTACTATCCATCTTCCTTTTGATTACTTTCCAGAGGTTTTCAATGGGGTTCAGGTCTGGAGATTGGTCTGGCCATGAAAGAGTTTTGATGTAGTGGTCCTTCATCCACACATTGATTGACCTAGCTGTGTGGCATGGCACATTGTGCTGCTGGAAAAAACAGTCCTCAGAGTTGGGGAACATTACCTGAGCAGGAAGCAACTGTTTTTCCAGGATAACCTTGTATACGGCTTGATTCATACATCCTTTGCAAAGTTCCATCTGCTCAATTCCAGCCTTGCTGAAGCATCCCCAGATCATCACTAATCCTCCACCAAATTTCACAGTGGGTACAAGACACCGTGGCTTGTACGTCTCTCCAGGTCTCCGTCTAACCATTAGATGACCAGGTGTTGGGCAAAGCTGAAAATTACCTTACTCTAGAAATTGGGCAAGAATTGGGCAGATTAAACTTTGCAAAGGAAGTATGAATCAAGTGGCATGTGAGAGGGTGAGATTGTATTAATGACCTTTATCCATTGTGAAATGCTGCAGAGTGCTTGTTTGCTGTTTATTGTGTGCATTGTTGCTGACCAGCCACAAGAGGCCGCTGTTTTGCAACTGCATTTGACTGTTTGGTCACTATCGCAACATCTCAACTGACTTCGGCTGTGGTCTTGGAGACCTGAGGAGGTGCTGTGTGTGAGCTGAAGAGAAAACGAGAGGTGTGCGTAAGAAAGGAGTCGCCACAGAAACACTTAAGTGAATTGTGAGAAGACTCGTGTTAAAGTTTAGCGAGGAGGACCGTGAAGCGTGTGAGCAGCATCCTGTGCCGGAGATCACCATTCTTCAGTTGCTGACAATACTGGTCACCGTGAAAGGATCTCCAAGTCTCTGGCTATGGCAGCTGGACACCATAGTACCTGGGTACGGTTGGCTGGGCCCAGGACTGCGTGCACGCAACACTTTGTTTTGGTACCAAAACACCTATCTGTTCTAGGTAAGATGACTATATGTACACTGTGAGACTTGCTGGCTCTGCTTGTAAGTTACATTTAAAACCTTAAAGGGACAGCGCCACACGTTTGCATTGACTGTTGCTCTAGAAGATTTCCAGGACTGTGTTGCTGAGCTGTGTGGTTTGCCTTCCCACTTTTACCATCTGCTCTGCTTCTCTGTGAGGCTTTAGCAATTAAGGGTATTCAGGGGGGTTAATGGGTTTTGTTTATACATAGGTAGATAAGTTATAAGCTCTTGTGCTGCGCCACTGGTAGGACGTGTTCACACACACACACACACACACACACACACACACACACACAATTACTGCTGCTTCCCAGAGGGATTACCATTTATTAGGCGACTGTTTAGACAGTACCTTGGTTAAGCAAAGGTTGGTGAGAAGGCGGCATTAACCGCCAGTACGGGTGCCGCAGCACAGGGGCGTCGGCCTTTGGCCTTGTAAATATATTGTTCTGTTCTTTTTGTTTTATACATGCTTTTCTGTTTTGGTAAAGTAAAACAATCATTTATCAATCCAACTGCCTAGAGTCCTTTTCCTGGTGTGTGGTTTTGCTGTATACTGGGGAGCCTACCGTGCTTGCAACTTACACGCATACAAGGTTATCCTGAAAAAAAGTTGCTTCCTTCTGCTCAGGCAATGTTCCCCAACTCTGATGACTGGTTTTTCCAGCAGGACAATGTGCCATGCCACACAGCTAGGTCAATCACTGTGTGGATGAAGGACCACCCCATCAAAACCCTGTCATGGCCAGCCCAATCTCCAGACCTGAACCCCATTGAAAACCTCTGGAATGTAATCAAGAGGAAGATGGATAGTCACAAGCCATCAAACAAAGAAGAACTGCTTACATTTTTGCACCAGGAGTGGCATAAGATCACCCAAAGGCAGTGTGAAAGACCGGTGGAAAGCATGCAAAGATGCATGAAAGCTGTGTTTAAAAATCATGGTTATTCCACAAATTATTGATTTCTGAACTCTTCCTGAGGTAAAACATTAGTATTGTTGTTTCTAAATGATTATGAACTTGTTTTCTTTGCATTATTTCAGGTCTGAAAGCAACGCATTTATTTGCTAATTTGATCATTTCTCATTTTCAGAAAATACATACAAAATTTATTGCTTGGAAATTTCAGAGACATGTTGTCAGTAGTTTATAGAATAAAACAACAATTTACATTTTACTCAAAAATATACCTATAAAGAGAAAAATCAGAAAAACTGACAATTTTGCAGTGGTCTCATATATATATATATATATATATACATATATATATATATATTGTGACGTAGCGAACACCAACGTGGTAAATGGTCGCTATGTGTCACAGTGGAGAAGGTATCTGCGATATCTAGACGGTAAAGGTTGCTATGGGACTTGTAGTCCACAAAGGCTTCTTGCTACACATAAGGGTCAGGTTCCCTTTAACAATCACAAGGTGCTCTGCAGGGCTGAGATTCACAGACCTCCACCTGTGGGTGTGGCCAGCTTGATATAGGAGACTGGCAGTGTGTGTTGTGGGAGAGTGAGAGCAGAGCCGAGAACTCTGCATGGAGCATCCTGTGTGGAGGTTGAGAACCGGACTCAGATATTCAGACTGAGGTGAGTGCAGCCAGACCAGGGCTGTAGGGCCGAACCTCTCCTGGAGGAGACACAGACCCAGGGGTCTGCAGAGGGCCCTGGGGCCAAGAAGGAACCTCAGCTAGAGGTGTCTGCTACCGGGTGCCAGAGAGAGAAGAAAGTGGTTAAAACTCCCACTATGATCTTGTACTAGAGTCTGCTCTGTAAGCTGCAGAGCCGGAAGCCTGGAAAAGCTCCAGGCCTGCGTGGAGCGATTATAAGTTTGTGGACCCTCGTGGAACAGCCGAATGGGGCATCGTAAGACCGTCTCCTACGGCAAGGGGTGCCTGTGTGACGGGGACCCGTATGGACAGTGCATAACCCGGCTGTGTTCTGGGTCCATTTACATGTACAGCGAGGACAATAAAGCTGTTTTGATCGGACTATTTGAGTCACGGCGTCTTTGTGGTCCTGGGGGACCCCCACCCCGCTACAATATATATATATATATATATATATATATATACACAGATGTATATATTTATATTACTACACATGTATATGCTGTATATATATTATTGCATATCCTGATCTTAAGGGCACCAATGCAGGGTGGGCCAAAATCGGACCCCCAATTGTCTTTAAATTTCGACTGTATTGGTTTATTCATATAGGCCAAAGGGTGGCCTTAAGCCTGCTTTACACTTTGCAATTAAGCATATGATATCGTATGCGATCGTACCTGCCCCCATCGTATGTGCGGCACATTCAATTTGTTGAACGTGTTGCACAAACGAATAACCCCCCGTCACACGTACTTACCCATCCATACGAACTCGATGTGGGCGGCGAACATCCACTTCCTGGAGTGGGAGGGACGTTCGGCGTCACATCGACGTCACGCGGCAGCCGGCCAATTGAAGCGGAAGGGCGGAGATGAGCAGGACGTAAACATCCCGCCCACCTCCTTCCTTCCGCATTGCCGGCGGGAGCCGCAGGACGTAGGTAAGATCTGTTCATCGTTCCCGGGGTGTCACACACTGCGATGTGCGCTACCCCGGGTACGATGAACAATCTGACGTTCAATTTTTAGGAAATGAACAACGTGCATGCGATGAACGTTTTACCGTTCAATCGCAATCGCACGTAGATGTTACATGCTACAATGTAACTTACGATGCCGGATGTGTGTCACTTACGACGTGACCCCGCCGACACATCGTAAGCTATATTGTAGCGTGTAAAGCGCCCTTTAGGTTGTAAAGCCCGGGTGCAATTGGAACCTCTGTACTGATTATAGTTACGTTCCTTTCTATCTATCTATCTATCTATCTATCTATCTATCTATCTATCCCTCTATCTATCTATCTATCTATCTATCTATCTACTTTGTCAAAGTTTTCATGTTTATTTGTTGAAGCAAAATATGAATTAAACATTTCTCGGTCTCTTCATTGCCCTTCCTTTAATATATGTAATAATGGGCATTGTAATATTTTTTTTATTTGACTGATAATTGATATAGTAAATTTAACCCCAACTGTAGATGATTAGATATTTAAACATCACCAGGGACTTCTGTGGTGAAGTACCATCAAAAGGCTACAAGCAATTTTAGTGTGCATAACTCGTGTAAATTTAAACATTATTATTATTTTATAATATAATGATGTGTGGTAGGTAACTATTCTCATATATGAAAAAAGAGAAAACTGATGACACTTCTTAAGAGACAAATGTGAACAGTTGCAACCTGAACATGAAACTACTGTGACAAATAAACAGCCGCACTTTGAGATGCTAAGCTATATGGACATTGAATACAGGAATTTGGACATGTGTGGCACCCCTGACCCGGTCAGGCACCACTGAGTACTGCACCCATGTTGGGACAGTACTTTCAGGTAATCCTAAAGGCCAGAATGAGGTGTTTACGCACAGACACATAGCAACCAAGTCTCCCACACCTTTAGAGGGGACCCTTGGGTAGTCTCCAGAGGGGGCTAGCTTTCAAATCTCATCAGGAGGTGTTGTGGAGGGGCTGGGAGCTAGAGTGCAGAGGTTGTCAGGAAGAGAGGAGAGCCAGTCTGGTAGTGGAGCGTGGCGGTCGTGAGTCAGATGCACGCGCTGCCACTAGTCAGACCCTGCGCGGTGTAATGACAGTTAGTGGGGGAGAGCGGCCACCGAGTAGAGACAGAAAGAGGTGCTCCTGGTGACAAGGCATGTACGGGGTACAGGTCCCTACAGCAGACTCCAGTTTAACTATCTGCTAAACCTGCCGTTGAGGAGAACTACAAGTACCTCACCAACCACACAGAGTCCAAGCCTCAGCAGCAATGCATGGACCCATAAGGAGATAGAGCCTGAAGCCATCTCACCTGGTCTACGCTGCTGGCAAACCGGCCAAACACAGGGGAGAAGAGGCAGTTGCGACTCCCTGGATAGACCCCCATGGTACTTCAAGTCAGGGAGTTAACCGAACACAGAAGTGCTAGGAAGGCGAGCTAACAGGTCCCCCTCAGACTGGCCCGAAGGAGCCCCTGGTCCTACCTGGTTCATCACAGCAACGCCCGGGTCAGCTCACAGCAACATCAAAGAGTGAGTAAAAACCAGTTAAAGACTTTTGGACTCAGCCTGTGTTATTCCGGACCCGCTACTCTGCTCACCCGAGCCTCTGGGGCCTGCCTCACTCACGGGAGGCTACAACATCTGGCTGCAGACCCCATCTGCCCCAGAAGCTCATAAAACCTGCAGCGACAGTCATGCACATCCCTGACCGCAAACCGTGAGTGGTGTCACGACATATAATAAAAACTGACATTACCTGTTACCTTATTGAAGAAGACCTGTGGCGTCCCTGAACAGGGTCAGCATCCCTGGGGCGTTACACATGCATTACTGCTAAAGAAATACATTTAGAAATTAAGAAACTTAGCAAATAAAAAAGGCCAGTTTTATGTCAGCCCAGCAGCCAGTGTCAAGGCGTATCTCTTTTTCTGGATCCCTACCTATGGGCTGCCATTAACTCCTTATTACCCCGATTTGCCAACGCACCAGGGTAAATCGGGAAGAGCCGGGTACAACCACAGAACTGTCGCATCTAATGTATGCGGCAATTCTGGGTGGCTGCTGACTGATATTGTTAGGGTGGGGGGCTCCCCAAAACGTGGGGCTCCCCATCCTGAGAATACCAGCCTTCAGCCGTATGGCTTTATCTGGCTGGTATTAAAATTGGGGGGGACCGCACGCCATTTTTTTTAATTATTTATTTATTTATTTCACTGCACAGTATAGACCCGCCCACCGGCTGCTGTGATGGGTGCAGTGAGACACCTGTCACTCAGCGTGGGGGCGTGTCTCACTGCAACCAATCATAGGCGCCTGTGGGCGGGGAAAGCAGGGAATACGAGATTGTTTAATGAGCGGCCGGCTTTTTCAAAATAGTAAAAGCCGCCGCCGCAGTGTGAATGCCGTGCAGCGCCGTGCCGGGGATCGGGCAACGGTGAGTATGAGAGAGGAGGGGAAAATGACCGACAGACTGTGAGAGAGGGACAGAGATAATGACCAACCGACAGAGAGAGAATAGAGACCGAGAGGGAGAGACCGACTTACAGAGAATAGTGATTGACAGACATTTGGAGACATCACTCGTTTCCAGTGTTTTAGGAAACATGCGAGAAATGTATTTAGAAAATCGGATGTCACTAGGATGGTGTGAGTGCCGTCCCGTGACATCCGATTTTTTACACGCTCCCATAGACTTGCATTGGAGAGACTCGCAGTAGAAACTCGCAAAAAAGCAGCATGCTGCGATTTTTTTCTCAGTCCGATTTGGACTGAGAAAAAAATCGCAGATGAGAGCTGAATCATTCACTAACATGTGTCCGATTCCAATGCGAGATTTTCTCGCATTGCTCTACTGCGAGAAACTCGCAAGTGAGAAGCAGCCCTAATACATTTTGTAGCCTCTTTGAAGGGACTTGGAACTCGGCACATGGTCCTTACCACCTGCCAATGGAGGATCTTAAGGTAACACAAGCTGCCATTGCATGATATATTAGTTACCTTACTTTAGTCTTTGCACTGCAGTGCCTCAGCTTACAAGAATCAAAAGACAGAATATGAAGTGGCTGGAACCTTCTAACCTGTTCCTGTTGTGGATGGAGAGATGTACACTAGAGAGGTGTAGACAGGAGTGGGATTCAAATTTTTAACAATATATTTCCTGTTTGTGTTCAGAAACCACAACTATTTTAAAGCCACACCCATTTTAAAAACCACACCCATTTTAAAGCCACACCCATTTTTTAATACCACGCCCATTCTGTTAACCACACCTATTTTCACACACGTTCCTCAATTACAAACAAGTAATGGCAGCTAAAAATAAAAGCACTTTACCCTTCTTTCCCTACTCATACATTCATTTGCAGTCTCATTATTTCTTGTGAGGTCCACATTTTTCCAGTCATGGTCAGTCACTTCTTATTAGGGTAAACAGTATTAAAACATTTTCTGCAAGTTTTTAAAATTAGTACTAAAGATAAAAATAAACTTTACAAATTGGAAGGGATGATCACCTGTCCATTTTGATTCTAGTGTGATGCCCTGGCCGGGCCAGGTAGTCACAGATAGGGCCCCGCACAACACCAGTCCCCTAACAAGGTGACAGCTGCCAAACACTAAAACCGTAGTCACCCCCCTCAGTGCTTGATGGACACACCAGGTGGCAGAGCCAGGCGGTTGACCATGGCCATCGAGGAGTTCAGAGAGCCTGAGGCGGGAAAAGTAGTCAGATTAGTTTTGGAGGTGAAGTAGAGTGGAAGCAGGCCTGTGTGTCAGGTCTGCAACAAACTGACAGGTGCCAGGGTAGGAGCCCAGGCACCTTTGGCTAGGAGGCATATGGAGGCCTCTGCCTGTAGGAGCCGGGAAGACGGCTCGGTGGAACCGTGGTGGAACGGGACAGGGTAGTGGCCCACCGGTAGTGACCCGGGGAACCGACTCGGAAACCGGAGCACAAAGGGGGTACTCAGACCCTGAAGCTAGGTCCAGAAGCTACTGGGGGCTAGCTAATTAACTGATTGCGGCCAGGACTATAGGTCCTGTCCCACCCAAAGTCCCGACTGAAGACAACAGCCCAATGGGGGGATAAAAAGCCACCGCCACGGCAGAGAGATCCCACGGGCCAGTGTCTGCGGGCAAAGGGCTCCTCCGACATCTACAAGCCGGGGAGCGGACTCCTGATGTTGCAGGCGCAGGTAATCCATCATCGCACAAACAGGTGCAGGAGAAAGCCAGAGACCACCAACCGGGTAGGGGACCAGACTGCAACCAGCTGCGGGCACCGACCACCATCACCTTGGTTTACCAGAGACTTGTGTGTGTTACTAATCGTGAGAACACCAGTGCCCTGTGGCTGCCCAACTCCCTGCACTGCCCAACTACTCCCCCAATGGGTCCCGGGGCCACCATCCCTACCCACGGAGGGGTTAACAACTTGCTGCGCAACATCTCCCCCGAGTGCCCTGTAACTGCAGCGGTGGTGTTCACCTTCACCACAACCCGTGGGTGGCATCACAAACTCAAACACGGCTCCGACCGTACACCTACTTCCCCAAACCGCCAATCCCTTTTAGATCGGAGTGACCGTGGACCCCCGGGTCCGGAGACCCTCGAGCCACGCACTGAAGGTCCAGATCCGTGCAGCTCGGCTGCCGCCGAGCACGGAATGGCACACTCATATGTCATCTTCCTGGTCCCCATATGAATAAATTTCTAAATTAAAATAAAAAAAGATTCATCTTACCTGTCCGCGATCCAACAATGTCCTCTTTTTGCTTCAATGGTGGTGTGGAAGAGACAATAAATGGCAGTGATGTCATACGAGGTGACATGCACACTGATGTCATATACTGGCTTCTGATAGGCCAATGACTGATGTTGGTGATGTGCATACTGTTGTTAACTGCCAGCCTCTGATAGGCTGGTAGCTGATGCTAGTAATGTGCACATTGACTACAGCTGCTGGTCTCCGGCTATTTTAACTATTATGGTGGAGAGAGGGTTTGCTGCACTGTGAAATATTTCAAATGAATGTGTGTCCAAGGTTATGCATTTAGTTGAAACCAGTGTGTCTCCAAATCGGGCTGCTCCTTGTCGATTCAGGGAACTGGAAGCAATTTTAACAATCAGTTCCCACGAAACAGAGAGAACTGGCTGAACCCCACCCCTGAATATAGAGGAGGTGTAGGAGAAGGTAGATAAGTGCTGCCTGATGTTGGAAGCAGTCCTAGTGCCCAATTGTGGAGATATTACTACCTTACATTCTAGCAATGGAGTTTAACTCCTGTTCACAACATTAACCCCTTCATGATTGATGACATACTGGTATGTCATTGGTCATATCACAGTAATACCCGCCAACCTCTGCGGTGAGCTGACGGTGATCCCCACACATGTCTGCTGATTTGAACAGCAAATCAAAAAAAGGCCCGTGGAGCCTCTGTTAGGAGTCTCGACACAGAAAATGATGAGGGGCAATTCCCCCGAAACAGCTGTCTGTGGATGGATACCTGGCCTTGGTATTTCCCTTGTCATATCTTTAAACTTGTCAAAGAGTTGGATATTGACTAAAAGGGCCACTTAATATGGTGGTTATGGTGGTTCCTTAAAAAGAAGCACTTCTTGGCTAGGTCCTTTCTGGAGGGATATCTGGCTATTTTCTGTGTCGAGACTCCTAACAGAGGCTCCACAGACCTTTTTTTTGATTTGCATACTTCCCAGGGGTCAATGCACCTAGGTTTTCACTGTGTTGACCGCCTTTCTGGCTGCTGGCAGTGTTTTCTCTGTGTACATCAACAGAGCGCTGACTCAAACAGAAATGTTGCAGTTCTGCTGATGAGAGCTATGCAGCTCTAATCAACAGAAATGAACAAGCAATAAGACTGCTGATCCATAAGTCCCCTAGGGGGATTAGTAAAATAATTAAAAATTGTAAAAAAAAGTTTTTAAAATATGAAAAAATAAAAAAAAATAAAAGTTAAAATCACCCCCCATTTGCCCCATTGAAAATAAAAGTTCAAAACATAAAAAATATACACATATGTGGTATCGTTGCATTCCATAATGCCCAATATATCCAAACATAAAATTAATTAATCTAATTTGTATGTGGTGTGGAGAGAAAAAATTCCAAATGCCAAAATTAAGTTTTTTGGTCGCCGCAAAATTTTTTAAAAATGCAATAACAGGCGATCAACATATCATCTGCGCAAAAATAGTATAATTAAAAATGCCAGTTCAAGATGCAAAAATAAGCTGTTGCTGAGTCCCAAATCCCAAAAAATGAGAATGCTACGGGCCCAGAAAATGGCGCCAAAAGCGCTACTCTTTTTTTTGACAAACGTCTGAATTTTTTTTAACCCCTTAGATAAAAGTAAAAGTTTACATGTTTGGTATCTATGAACTTGTACCAACCTGAGGCATCACACTGACATGTTAGTTTTACCATATAGTGAACAGAATGAATAAAAGACCCCAAGATCAATCGTGCAATTGCAATTTTTTTGCAATTTCACCGCATTTAGAATTTGTTTCCCGCTTTCCAGTACACTATATGGTAAAGCCTATGGTTCCATTCAAAAGTAAAACTCGTTCTTCAGAAAAACAAGCTCTCATATGGCAAGATTGATGGAAAAATAAAAAATTCTCAGAAGAAGGGGAGCAAAAAATGGAAAATTGCCCGGGGGTTAAGGGGTTAATTTAATATGCCTTGAGAGACATGTAATGTTCTGTTGCTGCTGTCAATAGTAGAATCCACCTTGCAGCACAATGATTATTAACATGAATGTCTCCACCACATGAGAGTACAAAGGAGACACTACTTTCATCAAGAAATAATGGCAACTAGTTATCCTCCCTCCAGGCTGAGCGCATGCTATAATTTTGCAAAAGGCTGTGGAATGCACAATGTATGGCAGAAACTAGGACCTTGAACATGTGTGAGTTGAGTTGGCACACAAATGGATGACTGGGCACATTTTGTTTCTTGGCCAAATAGCTAGAAACAAATATCTTACAGTGCAATGGAGAAGGAGAAGATGGAGTAGTTGGACTATGACAAGCAGTAGATACTGATGCACGATGATAACCATGGGCTTCTTGAGGTTTTAGACTGGCATTCATAAAAACGATCATGAGGAGAAGGAGGAGGACATCTTGAACTTGTATGTTTTTCCCACATGAGCAGTTGATGTTACTTCATGTGCTGATGGACAGCTGTAGTAGCTAGTTGATTTGTGTCGAGACATTCATGGCTTATTTTTTGGCTGCTATGCCTGCACACTGCAATATATTGGAACTATGACAATAAAGGAAATTTTTCCCACACCTTAAATGCCTTTACTTAGTCCCCACTAAGGCTGGAATCACACTTGCGAGAGACTCGTGCGAGTCTCGCATTGCATCACCCGACACATCCACACACTCTCCTGACAGGAATAGGATGGCTGCATGTATTTCTATGCAGCTGAGATGCTCCAGTCCTGAGAGCTGCAGGCCGTGCCGGGTGATGCGATGCGAGACTCACGCGGGACTCTCACAAGTGGGACTCTGGCCTAACACATAGAGTAACAAAGCATTCAGGCACTTTTGAGTCTCCATTATAGCAGCTGCAATTTCACCTGCTCCTCAGATGATTGCAGTAGAATTAGATCTGGCCCTGGAAGATTCTTTGGATATTCTTTTATTGCTGATGCCATCACCTTCCTCCACTGAGGACATCATCTCTTTGCCACTCTGATTGATACCCAGTCCTGTCCACCAATTATCATCACAGTCATTGTCATCATTATCAATGAAGTTATGTGTGTAGGAAATTCCTGAGCTTTATGTCTCCAACTCCACCCATCACATGATTACCATCTTTAGATTTGCTCTGACTCTTAAGCAGGTTTTACACACAGCGACATCGCTAGTGATGTCGCTGGTGAAAGCACCCGCCCCCGTCGGTTGTGCATCACGGGCAATACGCTGCCTGTGGCGCACAACATTGCTAGGAACAGTCACACATACCTGCCTAGCATTGTCGCTGTGGCCGTCGAATCGCCTCCTTTCCAAGGGGGCGGTTCGTTCGGCGTCACAGCGACGTCACTAAGCGGCCACCCAATAGAAGTGGAGGGGCGGAGATGAGCGGACCGAACATCCCGCCACCTCTTTCCTTCCTCATTGTGGGCGGTCGCAGGTACGATGATGTTCCTCTTTCCTGCGGTGTCACACATAGCGATCTGTGCTGCTGCAGGAACAATGAACAACCTGCATCCTGCAGCAGCAACGATAATCGGGATAGGAACGAATGGACAACCATTTGGTAAGTAAATTTGATCGTAAACAGGTCGTTCCTGTGTTTCACACGCAACGACGTCGCTAACGAGGTCGGATGTGCGTCACAAATTCCGTGACCCCAACGACATCTCGTTAGTGATGTCGTTGTGTGTAAAGCCCGCTTTAGTGCCACACCACAATGGTTGACACTGTCAGTGCTCCCAACACCATGGCATCCAGTGCTATTATTACTACAACCAACAACACAGCTAGGCTTTTGAATCATGACTCATGACCTCCAACTTTTCTGCTCCCTTCTCATCCAAGTTGAAATGACTACTCTCTCATCTAAACTATTAACTGGAAGAAGTTGTCGTGCAATATCTGTGCTTAGCGGTCAAGAGGTTTAGAAAAGACAGAGATGTCATTGATGGAATTTAAAGTCTACATTCGACAAGGTTAACTGTTACAGCAGCAAAAGGGAAGGAATGCGTAGAACACTGACTGACTCAAAACTCATGGTCTCTGTTAGGGTTCACTCCGACTTGCATATAAAATGGATGAGTGCAATGTGAGAAAAAAATGCATTTCATTCAAACCCATTTATTCAATGAGTCAATGCTGGACTGCAATTTATTTCTCAGCTGTAATTGGTGTGAGGAAAATTCACAGCATGCTACGAATGGCCATGTATATCAGGCAAGACTTGCCAATGGGTGCAAAACAAAAGCGAATATTACACGGAGCACCCGTATGCTGTCCATTTTTTATGGATAAATTACCATTATGTAGCATAGGATACTGTAAATGGTCTTGAAGATGATTGTAGAATAATAGTTGTTGAGAAAAAAACAGATTGCATACGGATGCTATGAAAGAAAAAAGTTGCGTACTCGCATGACATATGGAATACCGAATGGATTTCACCCGTCCAAGTTTTCTGGATGAAAATCGGACTGATTTTTCATACCTAAGTGTGAGTGAACCCTTAGAGGCAACGTCATTCTGCTTTGACCGATATGAGTGATCTGCCCTATAGTTTATAATGTCCTCCTTTTCTTCCCCACTAATACGCTAGTCAAAAGTACAAAATTAGGACCTGTGTTTGGTGGTAGTACTATCTAGATGGCTGTTACATGGTGGCAGTGCTGCTGTTACTTGTACCTCGCACATTCTTATTGCCAAGTGTCGCGGTATGTTTATTTTCTTTTACATTATGTTGTACATTGCCATTGCTACACTAGAATTAACCTTTATTTCTTGAACAATTAATTATTTCCTTCCAAAAAAGGAGCAGCAAAAAATACTGGATAAAGACAAAACAAAACAGGTGTGCAAAAATCAGTACTGTTTGTGACATGAACATTTTGTGAAGCAGATAATTAAAAAGAGGAGTAAAAAAATTCAGTAATTTGACTCTGATTTTTTTACTTCTTTTTTTTATTTTTTTTTAACAATTCACAAAATTAGCTAGACAACAAAAGAAATAATAGTAGCAACAGGTTGCAGTTTTGGTGTGTCATGTACGCAGATCACATCAGAGTAATAAAACAGGAGAGCAAAATTTTTAGTATAATTGTGACACGCATACTTTTGTGAAGGAGTCACAAAGTTAAATGCTCTCTTTGGTATTTTTAAATCACAATTTCCCCATCACAAAAGGAGTGGCTAAAGGCCGCTTTACATGCCGCGACATCGCTAACGAGATGTCGTTCCGGTCACGGAATTCGTGACGCACATCCGGCCTTGTTAGTGACGTCATTGTGTGTGAAATGCAGGAACGACCGTTAACGATCAAAATTACTCACCTTATCGTTGATCGTTGACATGTCGTTCCTTTCCCAAATATCGTTGCTGTTGCAGGACGCTGGTTGTTCATCATTCCTGCAGCAGCACACATTGCTATGTGTGACACCGCAAGAACGTGGAACTATATCGTGCCTGCGTCCGCCGGCAATGAGGAAGGAAGGAGGTGGGCGGCATATTCCGCCCGCTCATCTCCGCCCCTCCGCTTCTATTGGACGGCTGCCATGTGACGTCGCTGTGATGCCAAACAAACCGCCCCTTAGAAAGGAGGCGGTTTTCCGGCCAAAGCGACGTTGCAGGGAAGGTAAGTCCGTGTGACTGGTGTAAGCGATGTTGTGCGCCACGGGCAGCGATTTGCCCGTGACTCACAACCGACAGGGGCAGGTTAGCTCGCTAGCGATATCGCTACCAATATTGCAGCATGTAAAGCAGCCTTAAGAAATGCTAGAAACCTCCCCCTCCAAAAAAATTAATAGTGGGAACACAATACAATATTAGTATTAGGTGTATGTACAGCAAATTAGAGTAGTATAGCAGATTTGTAAAAAAAAGATCAATATTGTTTGGGACACACTCTTTTTGAGTTCAATGTTTTTCTATTTTAACAGCAAATACAAAATATGTGTTTTAATTTTAGCACTATGAGCACACTGATCACGTGAGCAGCCATGTGGCCCTTTGTGGTGCTGCCTTCAAGAGTTGATCTGCTCTCCTATCTCTCTCCTTATTAATTAAATCTGTATTATTCTCTTTCCTCACACACTAATGTTCTTGACACACTAGCTGTACACTTTCATAAGTGTTTTATGGCTTCTTCTCCCTATCTTGGTGTCAAAGCTGTGAGCCGAGATGTCCTCTTACTATACAGATTTACCACAATATGGTTGCTGCATCCCTTGCTTTTGGTTTTATACAGGCTTGATAGTTCTTCCTGATTGACTGTGCTATACCATGCCAGGGGCAGAAATACCATTGCTATGGCCTGCACGGCCACAAAGAGGGGCCCATTTCTACCTCCGAATCCATTGGAATTGTGCATTATGATGAGTAATTGGACTGCAAAAGGCCCATATAATGTTCTTACACAGGATCCTTCTTCAGTTTGTGTCTACCCCTGCGAACCATATGATGTGATAAGTGCATGGTATTGTGGGAAAAACCCACCTAGACGCACCCAGGGATATTTGATCTATTTCTGCCTGATGCAATTGTCGCGGGTGGAGGAGAGGACGCCGCGCTCTCCCCACTGCTCGGGTCTGGCCGCTGCTGCAGCTGTCGCTGCTCAGTGGTGGCTCGAGCGGTGGGCCGGATCCCGGGGCCTCAAGCGGCGCTCCTCGCCGTGAGTGAAAAGGGTGGATTGATGGTGTGGGATTTGGTTATTGTCCGTGACACCACCCACGGTTGTGGTGATAATGGTGACACCACCGCTGCTCTGTACGGGAATCCCGGGAGCGGTGACAGGGAGCAGCTTTGTTGTTAGTTCTCCCCTCCGTGGGTAGGGGGTTGGTTGTCCCGGGGCCCGGTGATGGGGTAAGGGTGGATGGCAGGCGGGTTACGGGGCCTGGTGAGGTGCAGGGTCGCAGGGGAAGCGCTGTGCCGCACGGCACGGTGGTACTCACTCAGCCCAATGATGAAGACACAGTTCTTGGTAAAACACTCGGCTGGATGGACGGGTCCCACAGACGGCTGCGGTGTTGTTACTCCCGGCAGGTTGGTGGTGACTGCCTTTCCCTGCACCTATGTATGGTTGTTGGTTCCGATGGGTCCCCACCGGCAACCCGCTCCCCAGCCTGGATGTGGGCCGGAGGAGCCCCCTTCTTGCCCGCAGGCTCTGGCCCTGAGAAACGGTTGCCTTGGCGGTGGCGGTGTTTCCCTATTCTGGTTGGACGGTTGCCTTCTGTCGGGACTTAGTTGTTTGGAAACCCAGGAGGTCCCCTTCACTAACGGATTCGGCAAATTCACGGCGACTCCTAGCCTTGCCGGGGTCCGCAAGCCCCTGCCAGATGGTGCTGACCTCTCTTCGTGTACCGGTCCGGTACCGCCGGGCCACCGCCCGTCCACGGTCCTAACGGTAACTCCGATAGGCCACTCCTGCAGACGGTCACCACCGTCTGCCAACCTTGCTGTCTCGCCCGGGGCACACACCCGGACGCTGTCAGTCAGTTGCTCCTTTACCACTTTTCTCCTTCCTTTCACTTCCACCTCCAAAACTAAACTGCGCTCTTTTCCCACCTCCAGGACTGTGAACTCCTCGGTGGGCGGGACCAAGTGCCTGGCCCACCCCCTGGTGTGAACATCAGCCCCTGGAGGAAGGCAACAAGGGTTTTTGTCTGACTTTGGTGTGCCTGCTGGGAGTGTGGGGTGTGTAGGTGTTGTGCTCTGTGGCCCCTGGCTTGTCCAGGGCGCCACATTCCCCCTTAGTTAAATGCAGACCGTCCGCGGGCTGCCCGTCCATCACCGGTTTTATTTTCACCAACTGAAAAATAGTAAAACGGTAAACATATTTACAATTATAATAACATCTTCCCACATCGGGAGGTACTCTTACTTAAACGGTTTCAAAACGGTTACGGCTTCCGCTCTCTCCCACCCAAGCAACCTGGCCCTGATGCTGCCCCTAAGCAAATAGGCAGCACCCCTTGACCCCAGTCCTGCACAAGTTGCCCGAGCGGGTTCTGTCCTTTTCATGGGACCCACGTCCATGGGGAACCCCTAAAACCCCCAGAGGATTGCCACCAGTTCCGGTGGTGGCTGGGCCCCAGCCTGCTCCACTGCGGGCCCTTCCTCCAATCTGCCTCTCCGGAGGCGGCAACGGTGGAAGCCACAACAAAACATATTTACATGCCACTAACATTTGTGGTTGCCCTGCAAGTTCTCGGGCCTGTTCATAAAGAGTCCTTTATGCAACGGTTTTCAAACGGTCCCTACGGGGACAACGGTGCCGGTAACAACCGGTTTTAATCAAGGCTTCAAATCAGGTGACTTCATCGGTTAATCATTCCTTATCATTTTTGCAAAACTTTCAAAACTTTACAACTGTACTGGTCCCAACGGGGACAACTGCAACGGCACTCCACTGCCCTTAGGGTGCACTTTCGTCCTCCCCACCCGGCTCTGGGTGGAAGAACACGGGCACCAGCCCCTCCAGCGCATAGCAGGCGCGGCGAGGAAGGGCCGCCCGATACCCGTTATTTCTACTCCGGGGAATGTAAGTGGCCTTCATGTCATGCAGAGCGACGACTCCTTCATCTTCTTCCGACACGGGCTCAGTGTCAGGCCCGGAATCACTATTGTCCGCCCCTGCGGCAGGCGGGTTGCCGCCAGCTGCCGCAGCTTCCAGGCTCGCCACTCTCTTGGCCACCGTTACGAAGGGGTGTACGCCCGACGGGCCAGGCGCAGCGCGGTACACGGGCAAGGAGGACTGAGGCGGCATGGGGGCCAGTGGTAGACCGGGTCCCTCAGCCGCAACGGCCAGTCCCTCGGGGACACAGGGGCGTGGGTCACTCACCAGCTCCTCCATCATGGCCTCCATTCCATACACCCGTGCGACTGCAGCTACCTCCTCCACCTCTGCGGTCCACTGCTCCATCAGCCTACAGATCTGGCTCCGGTAGTGTCGGCAGATCCCTGCCGTTCGGGTCCTCAGCCATGCCGCTGTCCCGGACACCGGCTCGGTAGCCTCCGCATAGCTAGGTGGAGCGGACATTCTTTGCAGGGGTCAGCGGATCGTGGGGTCCCGGCGTCCCTACTTGTATAGCCGCGAGCTACATGCGGCCAGCCGCCATTTCGTCCCCCTTAGTCTCTTTCCGCTCCTCCTCTCTCGGGGCGGGGTTTTGGCCTTCGCGCCTCCACTACTCGAGGAGACGCTCGAGCGGGAATTTTTCGTGCCAAAGATGGCGGCTTCTGCAAATTTTCAGCCGGACACCTCCGGCTATAACAAGGCGCACCTCTGCCCGACGGCAGAGCGGTAGGATCCTGTTCGTGACGCCAAGTTGTCGCGGGTGGAGGAGGGGACGCCGCGGTCTCCCCACTGCTTGGGTCCGGCCGCTGCTGCTGCGGCTGCCGCTGCTCGGTGGTGGCTCGAGCGGTGGGCCGGATCCCGGGGCCTCAAGCGGCGCTCCTCGCCCGTGAGTGAAAAGGGTGGATTGATGGTGTGGGATTTGGTTATTGTCCGTGATGCCACCCACGGTTGTGGTGATAATGGTGACACCACCGCTGCTCTATACGGGAATCCCGGGAGCGGTGACAGGGAGCAGATTTGTTGTTAGTTCTCCCCTCCGTGGGTAGGGGGTTGGTTGTCCCGGGGCCCGGTGATGGGGTAAGGGTGGATGGCAGGCGGGTTACGGGGCCTGGTGAGGTGCAGGGTCGCGGGGGCAGTGCTGTGCCGCACGGCACGGTGGTACTCACTCAGCCAATGATGAAGACACAGTTCTTGGTAAAACACTCGGCTGGATGGACGGGTCCCACAGATGGCTGCAGTCTTGTTACTCCCGGCAGGTTGGTGGTGACTGCCTTTCCCTGCACCTATGTACGGTTGTTGGTTCCGATGGGTCCCCACCGGCAACCCGCTCCCCAGCCTGGATGTGGGCCGGAGGAGCCCCCTTCTTGCCCGCAGGCTCTGGCCCTGAGAAACGGTTGCCTTGGCGGTGGCGGTGTTTCCCTATTCTGGTTGGACGGTTGCCTTCTGTCGGGACTTAGTTGTTTGGAAACCCAGGAGGTCCCCTTCACTAACGGATTTGGCAAATTTACGGCGACTCCTAGCCTTGCCGGGGTCCGCAAGCACCTGCCAGATGGTGCTGACCTCTCTTCGTGTACCGGTCCGGTACCGCCGGGCCACCGCCCGTCCACGGTCCTCACGGTAACTCCGATAGGCCACTCCTGCAGACGGTCACCACCGTCTGCCAACCTTGCTTTCTCGCCCGGGGCACACACAAAACCGGACGCTGTCAGTCAGTTGCTCCTTTACCACTTTTCTCCTTCCTTTCACTTCCACCTCCAAAACTAAACTGCGCTCTTTTCCCACCTCCAGGACTGTGAACTCCTCGGTGGGTGGGACCAAGTGCCTGGCCCACCCCCTGGTGTGAACATCAGCCCCTGGAGGAAGGCAACAAGGGTTTTTGTCTGACTTTGGTGTGCCTGCTGGGAGTGTGGGGTGTGTAGGTGTTGTGCTCTGTGGCCCCTGGCTTGTCCAGGGCGCCACATTCCCCCTTAGTTAAATGCAGACCGTCCGCAGGCTGCCCGTCCATCACCGGTTTTATTTTCACCAACTGAAAAATAGTAAAACGGTAAACATATTTACAATTATAATAACATCTTCCCACATCGGGAGGTACTCTTACTTAAACGGTTTCAAAACGGTTACGGCTTCCGCTCTCTCCCACCCAAGCAACCTGGCCCTGATGCTGCCCCTAAGCAAATAGGCAGCACCCCTTGACTCCAGTCCTGCACAAGTTGCCCGAGCGGGTTCTGTCCTTTTCATGGGACCCACGTCCATGGGGAACCCCTAAAACCCCCAGAGGATTGCCACCAGTTCCGGTGGTGGCTGGGCCCCAGCCTGCTCCACTGCGGGCCCTTCCTCCAATCTGCCTCTCCGGAGGCGGCAACGGTGGAAGCCACAACAAAACATATTTACATGCCACTAACATTTGTGGTTGCCCTGCAAGTTCTCGGGCCTGTTCATAAAGAGTCCTTTATGCAACGGTTTTCAAACGGTCCCTACGGGGACAACGGTACCGGTGTTGTAGCTGTTCTGTTTTGTCACAAGTCAGCTTATGGGATCACCAGTGAGGTCCTCTGGATTAGGCCTCTTCAGACCTTAATCCAGATCGAGCGCTCGGAGAGAAAAGACCAGCATCCATGTGGGCATGATCAATTTCTTCTGTTTATTTAATCAAAGTACAGTTTATTTATACCATTTACAGATCAATGTGATATTGCAAATAAGGCTTCTAAGCTGGACTTTACAAGTTGCTCATATGACCTTTAAAGGTCCAGTCACACTAAGCAACTTACCAGCGATCCCAACAACGATAGGGATCGCTGGTAAGTTGCTAGGAGGTTGCTGGTGAGCTGTCACACTGCGACGCTCCAGCGATCCCACCAGCAACCTGACCTGGCAGGGATCGCTGGAGCGTGGCTACACGAGTTGCTGGTGAGCTCACCAGCAACCAGTGACCAGCCCCCAGTCTCCTAGTTACAGCACACATCAGGTTAATTAACCCGATGTGTGCTGCAGCTAAATGTGCACAGAGCAGGGAGCAGCGCACACTGAGCGCTGGCTTCTTGCTCTCCTAGTTACAGCACACATCGGGTTAATTGCCTGATGTGTGCTGCAGCTAAATGTGCACAGAGCAGGGAGCAGCGCACACTGAGCGCTGGCTCCTTGCTCTCCTACTTACAGCACACATCGGGTTAATTGCCTGATGTGTGCTGCAGCTAAATGTGCAGAGAGCAGGGAGCAGCGCACACTGCTTAGTGCTGGCTCCTTGCTCTCCTAGTTACAGCACACATCGGGTTAATTACCTGATGTGTGCTGCAGCTACATGTGCACAGAGCAGGAGCCGGCAGCACAGGCAGTGAGAGCGGAGGAGGCTGGTATCAAAGGTAAATATCGGGTAACCAAGGACAGGGCTTCTTGGTTACCCGATGTTTACATTAGTTACCAGCCTCAGCAGAAGCCGGCTCCTGCTGCCTGCACATTAGTTGTTGCTGTCTCGCTGTCACACACAGCGATCTGTGCTTCACAGCAGGACAGCAACAACTAAAAAATGGCCCAGGACATTCAGCAACAACCAACGACCTCACAGCAGGGGCCAGGTTGTTGCTGGATGTCACACACAGCAACATCGCTAGCAACGTCACAAAAGTTGTTCGTTACCAGCGATGTTGCTAGCGATGTTGCTTAGTGTGACGGGGCCTTAAGTTTTAGCAAAACAAAAATGTAGAGTCATGCATATGAGATAAGAAGAAGATAAGAAGAACATTTAGAGACAAAAATAATCCTTGAGCCTGTCTCTTATTCCGAAGGCTCCATAATGACTATGAACTACCACCAGATATACTTACTAATAACAATAAAATATCTTTAATGAAGAAATATAGAAACTATTAACCCTTCTATATCAATTTCCCCCTTTTGTAAATGGTATAACCTTCACTACAGGGTCAGTAGGCGTCCAAACAGGAGCTGCTGGCTCATGGGCCTAGTACCCATGAGGGGTCTTCCTACCACTTCACCCATCCACCCTCAGTGTGGACACCTACTCCCCGTCAGTAGAGGCCATTTGGGGTCCGTAGTAAACTACAGAGGGTTCAATACTGAAACTCTTAGAACATACATTATTCAATAGTTTAGCTAACGCATATATCAATGCTTTTACAGCTATATAAAGCAATAGACAGAATAACAATATTTGCATACAGGATTGTATAATGCCAGAAACCCAACCTGCTAGGCCCTTAAACCAATTAGCTGGATTCATAAAAGAAAATGTATTTCCTCACCAGGAGTCTTCGCTGGAGTCATCCATATATATACATATATACATACACATGTATATACATATAATAGGAGAACAGACAAAAACTGGTGACCATGTATGTAGATACACACATAGACACAAACACACGGAAAAAATCATTGTCCTTTCCACAGATAGCAACATCATTATATTGAAGACTGAACCATAATCCATCGTAGGTAATGGGGCCTGAATGAGGGATCTTAGTCTTTACTTTGGTAACTACACCCTCAATGTCCGGATTGTATTACATCCACCACGACTGTCCCCTAGGCTGTGGGATATTTAGCTGGAACCAGGGATTAGTGACCTTTCCAGCTATAGTCAAGGTGGCAAATACATCTTTTCACCAGAATATCGATAGAGTCCAGGTTTCATTGTGTATACAGTCTGGTATCAACACCTCCTGTGGTTCCAGAGGTAAGGCTAAATATGGCATAGTCTTTGAAGAAAATAAAACTGTGTGTGCAGATCCAACAGTCTTTTGGCTTTTCTCCTTCCATGTCCTCAGTAAGAGAAATATGGTGGCGAATGAGTTTATTATCCCAGTCCGTATTTAAAAGTTCGCTCAGTGTCTTTGTTTGGTGCAGCAACCCTGCTACACCTAGCAGGATAATTAGCAAGACTGTCATTCTGCCGGTGGAGTGACCTCTTTACAGTTACTGGCGTGGATCCAGGTGGGTTTTCCCTCAAGTTTCACTGAGGTGGATGTGGTCAGCTGGACTTGGAATGGGCCATCAAAGCGTTGATCTAGGCTCTTTCTCACGTGTCTGCGCACGACCACCCAATCACCTGGACTCAGCTGATGCACATCTGCACTTGCATTGGGATCTGGAATGGATGAAAAGACATGTTTATGCACCACATTAAGTCTTTCCTGAAAGGCCTGGACGTAGGCTGTCATAGTGCCGTGTTGCATCTGTAACACTTGTGGAAAGTAGAGACCTGTTTTTGGGGCACTACCAAAAAGGACTTCAAAAGGAGACAAGCCTGTCTTTCTATTTGGAGTGTGTCTGACTGAAAAGAGTGCCAGGGATAAGCAGCACTCTACCCAATTCTTTCCTGTCTCTGCCATGGCCTTTTGAATTTTTAGTTTAAGTGTCCCGTTTAATCTCTCTACTTTTCCACTGCTCTGTGGATGATAAGGGGTATGGAATGCCTGCTCTATTCCCAGGGCCTGCATAATGTCCCTCATTATTTCTCCAGTGAAGTGTGTACCCCTGTCACTTTCTATGGCTTCTGGGATGCCATACCGACAGACTAGTTCCTTCATCAGTTTTTCTGCAGTTGTTTTAGCATTTGCACATTTTACTGGATAGGCCTCAACCCATCCTGAGAAGAGATCTACACATACCAGGACGTATTCATACACTCCTACCTTGGGTAGTTGTATGTAGTCTATTTGCAGTCGTTGACACGGTAGAGCGGTCTGGGTGTTGCTTTCTTAGGGACTTTTACTGTTTTACCTGGGTTGTGTTGTGCGCAGATAATGCAGGATTGTACGTGTTTGGAGGCTACGTAACTGAAGCCAGGAGCGATCCAGAAGGCATTCACCTGGTTACACATGTGACTTTTTGAGGTGTGAGTGGGGCCATGTGTTGCTTGTGCCATCATAGGGAACAGGGACCTTGGTAAACACAACCTATCCTTACTTTCCCATACTCCATTCGAGTTCAGCCCAGCTCCCATTTTCCCCAGTGTTCCTTCTCTGTTTGGGCAGACTGATGCTGGAGGGATTTCAGGACATCCAGACTCACTGTGGCTGGGACTTGCTAGCTCCCTGCCACTATCCTCTGATCCCTAGGCCTCTTTGCCGCTGCTTTCGCAGCTGCATCCGCCCTTCTATTGCCCGCTACCTCCAGTGAGTCACCTTTTGTGTGTGCTTTCACCTTAATGATGCCAACCTGGACTGGTAACATTAGTGCCTCCATTAACCGTTTTACCAATTCTGCATTTTTAATAGGCTTACCAGCTGACGTAAGAAAAGCTCTACTTCTCCAGATAGGGCCAAAATCATGACAGATCCCAAATCCATACTTTGAGTCTGAATAAACATTAATTTTCCTACCTGACCCCGCTCTACACGCCTCAATGAGCGCTGTTAGCTCTGCCTCCTGCGCGGACATGTGCGGCGGGAGTGGTTCAGCTCGGATTACCTCATGTGAGGATACTACAGCATATCCAGTGTAGAATCTCCCATCCAGGTGGTATCTGGAGCCATCTACAAAAAACTCAAAATCTGCATTAGTAATAGGTGTATCATAGACATGTGGAAAACCTGCTGTCTCCTGACTCATCAGCTCTATGCAGTCATGCTCATGCGTCATGTCAAAGTATTCATCCTCACTTGCTACCATTGTCACCAATTCCCCCTTTTCTGAATCTACTGGCAAAAGGGTGTCTGGCCATAGACAGGTGTTTCGGTTGGACTTGCACAAGTATAGCATGAATGTCATGCGGGGAGTAAATTGTTAAGGGAAATGTCAATGTGATCTCGCAAGCTTTCCCTAGCAGTACTGCAGCAGCCGCTACAGCACGGACACACGTGGGTGACCCTCTGACAACTGGGTCCAATCGCGCTGAGTAGTAAGCTATTGGTCTTTGTGTGTCACCATGTTGCTGTGTGAGGACGGCTGTCGCATGCCCTCCCTGTTCTGTGCAAAACAAGAAAAATGGTTGATTGTAATTTGGAATACCCAGGGCCGGGGTAGATACAATGAGTAGTTTAAGGGAATGAAAGGAATCAATAGCTTCCTGAGTGAGGTCAAAGGGGTCAGATGCCAGACAATCATAGAGGGGTTGCATCATTTGCGAGGCAGACCTTATCCAAGGCCTGCAGTATGACACTAAGCCCAAAAAGGTGCGCAGTTGCCGGTGGGACCTGGGTAAGGAGAGATTTTGGACTGCTTGTTTTCTCTCCTCAGTCAGGTGTCTTGTACCTTCAGAGATACAGTGACCCAAAAATGTTACCTTTTGCTTACAGTACTGTAATTTTTCACGTGAAACTTTGCAACCATTCTCTGCTAGAAAACACAGCAAAGAAATTGTGGCTTCCTTGCAGGACGTCTGGTCTGGACAGCAGAGCAAAAGGTCATCTACGTACTGCAATAGCGTAACCTGTGGATGAGGCGGTTGCCACCGCTCCAGAATTCCTGCCATAGCTGTAGAATAAATGGTAGGTGAATTCATTCCTCCTTGCGGGAGGACTGTCCGCATGTACTGTTTCCCCTCATGTGTGAAGGCAAAAAGATACTGACAGTCAGGGGGTAGAGGCACAGAGAAAAATGCATTTGCCCAATCAATTACTGTAAAACATTTGGAGGTCCCTGGGATTTGTGACAGTAAGGTATGTGGGTTTGGAACAATTGGTGTTACACTCTCAGTGACAGCATTGACAGCTCTCAAATCATGCACCATTCTGTACTAGAGCCCCTGCTTGCACATATTCTCTGGTCAGGGCCATTGATTTGGCTGGGCTTAAGGGATACTGTTTTATCAAGGGAATTTCAGACACCAATCCCTCCAGTCCCTTCGTGGTCACCAGTTTCCTAGGCCAGAGGCAAAGGAGGAGGGAAGGAAGGAGGAGAGTCAGTCTGCTCCCTCTCCTATTTGGGGTTTTTGCACTGTCTGGCGTAATGTCCATTCTGTCCACAATTCCAGCACTGTACGGTCACTCGGTCACCTGGTGCCCTCCCTCTCTGCTTCCACTGTTTTCCTTGTGCTCTAGCATACATAAATGGTCGCTTGCATTTTGTCAGTTCAACCCCCTTAGCTACTTGCAGAAGGTCTGTTGGGTCCATGTTTCTCCACTCAGGTCTGGCTGTCTGTACTGCTTCTCGTAAAAACTTATTCATACCGTTAACAAATATACTCATCAGTATTTTGTCATTAAGGGAGGTTCTGACTTTGTACCCCACGTCTGCCCACTTCAGCTGTAACCTCCAAAAGTACGTCTCTATACTCTCCCCTTCCTACTGTATTACGTCAGTCAGGGAAAGAGGGAAAGGTTGGTCTTCAGGGTCAGATAACTGTTTTCTTTCCTCACCATCAGAGTAATGTCCAGCTTCCTCCCCAAAACTCAATTCCTTCACTACCTCTGTCTCAGAGTCAGCGTCCTCTGTCATCACATGTGATCTGGTTCGAACAGGAGTTAGTGCAATCTGCTTAGGGCGAGTAACACTACACGTAGCACAAGTACTTCTCCAGTCTGGGTTTTTCTGACTACAATGTTTACAAGTCCAGTCATCTGGTCTGGGTTTCTGATCATGTGAAGGGGGGGGCGGTAGCAGTCACAGTTTTTGCTCTTGGTGCATTAAAACATTTATAATACACTTTACATAACAATAATATAATAATACATCCCACTGTTATTTCTTTACATCCACAATGCTGCACCTCTTCCCTGAATCTGTGCCATTTCTCAACATCCAAACACCCACACTCTGGCATGTCTGCCTTTCTGAGTATTGGTCTGATATTTTTCACTGCTTCTTTGCCTTCTCTTTCTTGCACTATCTGTTTGGCTGTTTTGGATCCTGCAGGAGCCCCACACTGCACACTGAACAAGTTGCCCATGGCTTCAACTTATTCCCACACAGCCCACCTTTCTGCAAATGCCCTCTCAGTGTCCCTGAACCTTGTTAACAGGCCACACGTCTCCTGGCAAGTCAGAATGGGCTCTCAAGTGGTAGCAAGAAGGCTCAATCAGCATTTACCTGCTCCACCTCTCACCTGCTACACTTGTAGGGCGTATTGGGAAGGGTTAAAAAACACCTCTCACCCAATAGACCAGATGACTAAAGCAGGAAGGACCAGGTGTGATAGTCCTCTCACCTGCTAGACCACCTCCATGTAAGTGGGAAGGCCACAAATGCTCTCTAACCCACTTAGACCTGATGTGCAGTTGGCTACTCCATGCTGGTCCTTTACAAAGTATTCCAGCAACGAACGTAAACTAGAGTTAAACCAATAAACCAAAACAATTAACAGAGCTGACCTCTCACAGAGGGCAGAAAATCGCGCAGCTGTTCACTTGACCCCTCCCAAAAGAATTTCAGCACACAGTTTGTTTAGCAAGAGTCTTCTCGTCCAGATTCAGCTTTCCAAAACACAATCCTAATACCCACTGGTATAATACACAATCCCAGCAGAAAATTGAGACTACTTATATACCTTCACAGTACTAATATTCTACTTTATTATAAAACCTTCATCCCCATTTTGAGGGGAAGAAACACACAATATCTCACTATAAGGACAGATTCCAGGACCATTTGTCCTACTCATTCATTGATTCCAGAAACATATGTAACAATACACCTTCCAAGGATCAGTTAACCTCACATGCAAATAAAATTATCTAAACCGCTCTTGACACTGATGGGAAAAAATACATATGTCAGGTATCCACTCAAATACTCTATATGGCTTTGCCCTGTGACATTTCACAACCGGAACATCTTTTCACAGTCCACAGTATAGCCTATAACCATTAGACTTATACATACATATTATTTCACCAAGTCTCTTATCTCAATTACTTGTCACTTTGTTATTCAGAGGCTTCTCATCAATATACAACAACCTATTGCCTCCCTACTTTATCTAGGCATTAGTATGGAACCACTTATGAACACATATCCCTAGACCAGTGTATTGCCCATCAAAGATGCAAAGAAGGCCAAAGCAAAACACAAAACACAGCAACACAGCAAATGCAATTATACAGAGACTGTCCCAAATTCCGTGCTATGCAATCTATGCAATCAGTTAATAGACGGACAACAGATTATCTTATTACTCTATATTTCAACTCTCATTCAGACATGCATGAAAAAAAACAATACTCACTGGTGATGCCAGAGTTCTTGAACCGTGTGTACAGCCTTACCCAGAATATTCGGGAAATCAGAGAGAGTGAAATGAAGTGTAAGAATAAAGCTTCTCACCTTGCTGCAGCTGAAATTTCACTGTCTCAAGAGTCCCCAAAACTTCTTCCGAATAGGCTGGTTGGCCACGGCTCCACGTTGGGCACCAAAACTGTTGTAGCTGTTCTGTTTTGTCACAAGTCAGCTTATGGGATCACCAGTGAGGTCCTCTGGATTAGGCCTCTTCAGACCTTAATCCAGATCGAGCGCTCGGAGAGAAAAGACCAGCATCCATGTGGGCATGATCAATTTCTTCTGTTTATTTAATCAAAGTACAGTTTATTTATACCATTTACAGATCAATGTGATATTGCAAATAAGGCTTCTAAGCTGGACTTTACAAGTTGCTCATATGACCTTTAAGTTTTAGCAAAACAAAAATGTAGAGTCATGCATATGAGATAAGAAGAAGATAAGAAGAACATTTAGAGACAAAAATAATCCTTGAGCCTGTCTCTTATTCCGAAGGCTCCATAATGACTATGAACTACCACCAGATATACTTACTAATAACAATAAAATATCTTTAATGAAGAAATATAGAAACTATTAACCCTTCTATATCACCGGTAACAACCGGTTTTAATCAAGGCTTCAAATCAGGTGACTTCATCGGTTAATCATTCCTTATCATTTTTGCAAAACTTTCAAAACTTTACAACTGTACTGGTCCCAACGGGGACAACTGCAACGGCACTCCACTGCCCTTAGGGTGCACTTTCGTCCTCCCCACCCGGCTCTGGGTGGAAGAACACGGGCACCAGCCCCTCCAGCGCATAGCAGGCGCGGCGAGGAAGGGCCGCCCGATACCCGTTATTTCTACTCCGGGGAATGTAAGTGGCCTTCATGTCATGCAGAGCGACGACTCCTTCATCTTCTTCCGACACGGGCTCAGTGTCAGGCCCGGAATCACTATTGTCCGCCCCTGCGCCAGGCGGGTTGCCGCCAGCTGCCGCAGCTTCCAGGCTCGCCACTCTCTTGGCCACCGTTACGAAGGGGTGTACGCCCGACGGGCCAGGCGCAGCGCGGTACACGGGCAAGGAGGACTGAGGCGGCATGGGGGCCAGTGGTAGACCGGGTCCCTCAGCCGTAACGGCCAGTCCCTCGGGGACACAGGGGCGTGGGTCACTCACCAGCTCCTCCATCATGGCCTCCATTCCATACACCCGTGCGACTGCAGCTACCTCCTCCACCTCCGCGGTCCACTGCTCCATCAGCCTACAGATCTGGCTCCGGTAGTGTCGGCAGATCCCTGCCGTTCGGGTCCTCAGCCATGCCGCTGTCCCGGACACCGGCTCGGTAGCCTCCGCATAGCTAGGTGGAGCGGACATTCTTTGCAGGGGTCAGCGGATCGTGGGGTCCCGGCGTCCCTACTTGTATAGCCGCGAGCTACATGCGGCCAGCTGCCATTTCGTCCCCCTTAGTCTCTTTCCGCTCCTCCTCTCTCGGGGCGGGGTTTTGGCCTTCACGCCTCCACTACTCGAGGAGACGCTCGAGCGGGAATTTTTCGTGCCAAAGATGGCGGCTTCTGCAAATTTTCAGCCGGACACCTCCGGCTATAACAAGGCGCACCTCTGCCCGACGGCAGAGCGGTAGGATCCTGTTCGTGACGCCAAGTTGTCGCGGGTGGAGGAGGGGACGCCGCGGTCTCCCCACTGCTTGGGTCCGGCCGCTGCTGCGGCTGCCGCTGCTCGGTGGTGGCTCGAGCGGTGGGCCGGATCCCGGGGCCTCAAGCGGCGCTCCTCGCCCGTGAGTGAAAAGGGTGGATTGATGGTGTGGGATTTGGTTATTGTCCGTGATGCCACCCACGGTTGTGGTGATAATGGTGACACCACCGCTGCTCTATACGGGAATCCCGGGAGCGGTGACAGGGAGCAGATTTGTTGTTAGTTCTCCCCTCCGTGGGTAGGGGGTTGGTTGTCCCGGGGCCCGGTGATGGGGTAAGGGTGGATGGCAGGCGGGTTACGGGGCCTGGTGAGGTGCAGGGTCGCGGGGGCAGTGCTGTGCCGCACGGCACGGTGGTACTCACTCAGCCAATGATGAAGACACAGTTCTTGGTAAAACACTCGGCTGGATGGACGGGTCCCACAGATGGCTGCAGTCTTGTTACTCCCGGCAGGTTGGTGGTGACTGCCTTTCCCTGCACCTATGTACGGTTGTTGGTTCCGATGGGTCCCCACCGGCAACCCGCTCCCCAGCCTGGATGTGGGCCGGAGGAGCCCCCTTCTTGCCCGCAGGCTCTGGCCCTGAGAAACGGTTGCCTTGGCGGTGGCGGTGTTTCCCTATTCTGGTTGGATGGTTGCCTTCTGTCGGGACTTAGTTGTTTGGAAACCCAGGAGGTCCCCTTCACTAACGGATTTGGCAAATTTACGGCGACTCCTAGCCTTGCCGGGGTCCGCAAGCACCTGCCAGATGGTGCTGACCTCTCTTCGTGTACCGGTCCGGTACCGCCGGGCCACCGCCCGTCCACGGTCCTCACGGTAACTCCGATAGGCCACTCCTGCAGACGGTCACCACCGTCTGCCAACCTTGATGTCTCGCCCGGGGCACACACCCGGACGCTGTCAGTCAGTTGCTCCTTTACCACTTTTCTCCTTCCTTTCACTTCCACCTCCAAAACTAAACTGCGCTCTTTTCCCACCTCCAAGGCTGTGAACTCCTCGGTGGACGGGACCAACCGCCTGGCCCACCCCCTGGTGTGAACATCAGCCCCTGGAGGAAGGCAACAAGGGTTTTTGTCTGACTTCGGTGTGCCTGCTGGGAGTGTGGGGTGTGTAGGTGTTGTGCTCTGTGGCCCCTGGCTTGTCCAGGGCGCCACACAATCTTTAGCATTGTGTACAATTAAGGCAGCTATTCTAGATGATTTGTGAGTCCAATATTGATCAGATTTGAGGGGTTCAGCATATTCCTAAAAGCCCATCATAGATTTGACTTGCATTGAATTGATTCACTCATCTCTACTATCAGTTAATTAACTGTAAAAAGTATATGTTTGTAGTAATTTTGCAATATGTTCTATAAAAAAGAGAACATACCCATTTTTACATTTCTTTCCGAGAACAGCAGGGATTAATATTAGGAAAGTGCAACATAATGAATAAGGATGTCTAAATAAGATTTTTTTAAATAAAAAAATATTATATTATGCACTTGTCAGTTGATCATGACTAATATAATATTCTGGGGAAGAATTTTGTATCCAATGGGTCAAGTAGGTCCTCTTTCCCCAATGTTTTTCATCTGTCTATGTATTTATACTGGAAAATTGGACTTGTCATGCATTGAGTTTTTATTCTACCTTTTCATTTACTTATGTTGACATCAGATAATATAAGTTCCCTTTCATTCTACTTTTACATCTTGCCTGAGCCATGCATGCTGTGTTTTCATATTTTACTTTCAGAATTTAAGAGGTTGTCCACTCAGGATATATTGATGACGTATCATTATGGTAGGTCATCAATATCAGAATTCTACAATTACAATTTTCTGCTGAATTCAGTGCAAAGATCTATTTAATGTATGACTGGTGGGTACTAAATAACAGGAGCTGTTCTCGGGTAAGAGCTGGGGTGGTCCTTAATGCTAACAAAAAATTATATTTTCAATATATTGATGGTGCACCCTCTGAAATGATTCATTTGAATTAAAAAACTAAATAAATACAAACATTTTAAAAATCTCTTGAATTTTGCAGGTCCCTACCAATCAGCATATGTAGTTGTTTGAACATATCTTGGTATAAAATTAACCATTATGATTGGCAATTACAACTCATGTTTATTTGCCAACAAAAACAGTTACATATGTTGCCTGCCAGTTAAATAGTAATACTTGTTTGATATCGTCACTTGTTATTTGCAGTCCAAGAGTGTCTTTTTTGTTCTATTTCCATAATATTCTTGATAATCCCTGACTACCAGCAACAGAAATAGTTTCTGTTATTCATTTGTTGTGTGCAACTTGCTTTTTTCTTCCATCAGTGCTACTCCTTCTTCTGCAGTATCATTAGTCACTTTTATACCACTGACTGTTTTCTTGGCAGCCTGGTAGCCTTCATCTGCAGACCATAGATCTATGTCGTTCCCTTTAAGGTTCAGAGCCATTCTCTGACGGTGTTTTATTCTTTCTCTACGAACCAATTAACAATTTCTATTGAAATCTGCAGGATCATGATGCGGGTGCCAAAGGGTTTGTGTGAGAATTAATGCTGAATTTCCATCACTAACTTTGGCCAAGTCAAGGCTTGCTGACAGTTTGTCATCTACTACACTGACTCTTTCTTTTTGGTAAAATTTTTTTTAAAAGAACTGAGAGTCCTCAGTGGTTGATACCTTTTAATGGCTAACTGTAAAGATGCGGTACATTCTGGTATCCTCCATTTTGATACAAGTAAAATATATCTTTGTACCGTGTTAGCCAGTAGAGATAAAAAAATTGTTTAAAAGAACTGAGAGTCCTCAGTGGTTGATACCTTTTAATGGCTAACTGTACAGTTAGCCATTAAAAGGTATCAACCACTGAGGACTCTCAGTTCTTTTAAACAATTTTTTTTATCTCTACAGGCTAACACGGTACAAAGATATATTTTACTTGTATCTTTCTTTTTGGGTCATTTACCTTATGGCAGCAATACCTCTTCTGTATCTACGTCATCAGATGATGACTGCAATAAATTACATACTGCAGTGCTATCTGCAATGTTTGATGTTTTATTTTTGTAACCCCTTCTAAAGGGAGTATGGTGGTGTACAGGAACTGATGCAAACAGAAACAGACAGTGATAATCCCCTTAGAGGGAGGAGGATCCGCATCAGAGGACAGGACTGGTTGGCTGAGTAAGCTGGCGAAGGAGGGTGTTATTAATGTCAGTCTATATTCAGCAAAATTTGCGCCGTCCTGCCACAACCAAATCTTTTAGATGAGGTGCAAATGGGACTTGCCATGGAAGTTTGATGGTAGGTATGGACCCCTAAATCTGTGTGTACCTGGCTAAATTATTTTCTGCCTTTATAGTTTACAAACAGAAACAGAATTGAGGGGTGCCTACTGAAGAAAACACACTTTCAAAATTAAGGACCACCCTAAGCTACCACACATTGAATGGTGCATTGTAGCCTTGTTCAAAATGTTTACATCTGACAACCACCAAAGCTTGTAGTAGCTGAATGGTTTCGGACCACTTGTAAAAATTGATGATTTATCCTAAGAATAGGTCATCAATATATTCTGACCAGATAACCCTTTTACTAGAAATGTTCTGTAGCAATACATCTACATATACAGTCCTGGACATTAAAATTGAAACCCCAAGAAGGAAAAGTCATGAAAGTCTGAAAATCGCAGGATTAATTGACATTTTAAAAGAGTTGGCCACCTATGGAGACAATATTTTTTTACTTACATGAATGTATTTTGGGTTAAAGAAAATAATTTTTGCAGTTTGGTTTCATCATAAATTTTGCACCATTTTCTTTTTACAGGCTCTTTCCCCACACATTCACTTTGCCATTATCTGTGGCCATAAATAAGCAGAGATGAGCTTAGAAAAAGAGATAGAAAAGAGTAAGAAACTTTTCATTAAGAATTTCAGAGCGAGCTCACTGATGAATTCTCAGGTCCTCACATACTGAGCAGCACTTCTGTCCATATAATGGCTTCTGGCTTTGGAGCAGTGACGAGACCGGTCAATCAGCTCTGGACCATCAGCTCTTCTATCTGTAAAACAGCTCACATTATAAAGCTTATTTTCTATTGGAAGATCTGATGGGCCGGTCTGGTCACTACTTCTCCACCTGCCGCCATTATATGTACATTTTATTATATTAAACTAGAATTTGCATATTTCATGCGTGTAAATAATATTATTTGTACATCTGAACAACAAAAGCACTAGAGTAAGAGTAATGTTTAATTGCTCAATGCCAGGTCAGGTGAAAAATGCTCTTCTGAAAAGCTTCTTCGTAGAAATCCATATTATTTATCCGATGCCAGTGACATTGATTGCTCAACTTAGATTTATTTTTTACTTTGCTGAGTTTAATGACCTGTTAAAACATAGAGTGACTAGTGACTTTGGACCAGGTTCACATTAACTGTTTCTATTTTTTTACAGGTATTTTTTGTGAATTCAATTATATATATTATATTCAACATTAAAGTAATTTAGGGTATGCTTATTTTTTATTTCACGCTCTGCACTGTCCAAGCCTTGGGCCAAACTTGTGTTTTTAAAGCGAACCTGTCAGGTGCAATATCAGCAAAGGAAAAAATCAAGCATCATGGAGATTTTGTAGAAATAAAACTTGATTTTATTGTAACAGAATAAAAACATGCAGACTGTGCAGTGGGCACAGAGGCACAGGTGAAAAATGTGGGTTATCTATGTCAGGTGCAATATGTACCCAGAACCACAGGCAGTTCTAGGTACATATTGCTAATCCCTGCCTAACTGTCCCTGTATGCACTAGCATAGATAAAGAGATCTTTAGAAAAAGTATTTCTAAAAATCCTTTTAAGATACTAACAAGGCCAGGGACTATTCACAAAGGCATTAGTTCCCTTGTCTAGTCGGCCCCCATAGCATGTAAGCATGCCCCTGTTGGCGTGCCAACATGCTAATGAATTCACAGCATCAGAGGCATGGTCGCTCTCACCTCTGCTGCCATCATTGGTTTTCGGCTTAGTACGCATAATCAGTATGTACCCGGACCTCGGCTCATATGCACTACACCAGTTTGAAGCCGTCTTCATAATACACATGACTGGAATCCCGGGACTTCTGATTATGCACACTGAATCTAAATCCAGTGTCTGGCATGGTGGTGGCAGAGAGCATTGAGATCGACCATGTCTCTGACGATGCGCATCCATTAGAGGGCCGACTAGCCAAGGGAAGTAACAACCTTGCAACTAGTCCCTGCGCTCATTAGCATATTATAAAGGATCTTTAGAAATACTTTTTCTAAAGATCTCTTTATCTATGCTACTAGATACAGGGACGGGTAGCCAGGGATTAGCAATATGCACCCAGAACTGCTCGTGGTTACATACAGTTAGGTCCAGAAATATTTGGACAGTGACACAATTTTCGCGAGTTGGGCTCTTCTTGCCACCACATTGGATTTGAAATGAAACCTCTACAACAGAATTCAAGTGCAGATTGTAACGTTTAATTTGAAGGTTTGAACAAAAATATCTGATAGAAATTGTAGGAATTGTACACATTTCTTTACAAACACTCCACATTTTAGGAGGTCAAAAGTAATTGGACAAATAAACCAAACCCAAACAAAATATTTTTATTTTCAATATTTTGTTGCGAATCCTTTGGAGGCAATCACTCCTTTAAGTCTGGAACCCATGGACATCACCAAACGCTGGGTTTCCTCCTTCTTAATGCTTTGCCAGGCCTTTACAGCCGCAGCCTTCAGGTCTTGCTTGTTTGTGGGTCTTTCCGTCTTAAGTCTGGATTTGAGCAAGTGAAATGCATGCTTAATTGGGTTAAGATCTGGTGATTGACTTGGCCATTGCAGAATGTTCCACTTTTTTGCACTCATGAACTCCTGGGTAGCTTTGGCTGTATGCTTGGGGTCATTGTCCATCTGTTCTATGAAGCGCCGTCCGATCAACTTTGCAGCATTTGGCTGAATCTGGGCTGAAAGTATATCCCGGTACACTTCAGAATTCATCCGGCTACTCTTGTCTGCTGTTATGTCATCAATAAACACAAGTGACCCAGTGACATTGAAAGCCATGCATGCCCATGCCATCACGTTTCCTCCACCATGTTTTACAGAGGATGTGGTGTGCCTTGGATCATGTGCCGTTCCCTTTCTTCTCCAAACTTTTTTCTTCCCATCATTCTGGTACAGGTTGATCTTGGTCTCATCTGTCCATAGAATACTTTTCCAGAACTGAGCTGGCTTCATGAGGTGTTTTTCAGCAAATTTAACTCTGGCCTGTCTATTTTTGGAATTGATGAATGGTTTGCATCTAGATGTGAACCATTTGTATTTACTTTCATGGAGTCTTCTCTTTACTGTTGACTTAGAGACAGATACACCTACTTCACTGAGAGTGTTCTGGACTTCAGTTGATGTTGTGAACGGGTTCTTCTTCACCAAAGAAAGTATGCGGCGATCATCCACCACTGTTGTCATCCGTGGACGCCCAGGCCTTTTTCAGTTCCCAAGCTCACCAGTCAATTCCTTTTTTTTCAGAATGTACCCGACTGTTGATTTTGCTACTCCAAGCATGTCTGCTATCTCTCTGATGGATTTTTTCTTTTTTTTCAGCCTCAGGATGTTCTGCTTCACCTCAATTGAGAGTTCCTTAGACCGCATGTTGTCTGGTCACAGCAACAGCTTCCAAATGCAAAACCACACACCTGTAATCAACCCCAGACCTTTTAACTACGTCATTGATTACAGGTTAACGAGGGAGATGCCTTCAGAGTTAATTGCAGCCCTTAGAGTCCCTTGTCCAATTCCTTTTGGTCCCTTGAAAAAGAGGAGGCTATGCATTACTGAGCTATGATTCCTAAACCCTTTCTCCGATTTGGATGTGAAAACTCTCATATTGCAGCTGGGAGTGTGCACTTTCAGCCCATATTATATATATAATTGTATTTCTGGACATGTTTTTGTAAACAGCTAAAATAACAAAACTTGTGTCACTGTCCAAATATTTCTGGACCTAACTGTAGTTACATAGTTACTTAGGTTGTAAAAAGACCTAGGTCCATCTAGTTCAACCTTCCTCCACCAGTTCTACATTTAGTCACTAAGTCATTTATAACCAACAATGTTTTGTGTACTGAGGAAATCATCCAGCCCTTTTTTAAAAGCTGTTATAGTATCTGCCATTACTACCTCTTGTGGTAGGGCATTCCACAGTCTGACCGCTCTAACTGTAAAGAACCCTTTCCTATTTAGGTGTCGGAATCGCTTTTCTTCCACTCGCAGTTAGTGCCCCCTGGTCCTTAGTACTGTCTTTGGAAGAAATAAGTCATGTGCCAGTCCTTTATATTGACCACACATGTATTTATACATATAAATGAGATCTCCTCTGAGACGTCTTTTTTCTAAGCTAAACATATCTAACTTTTTCAACCTGTCATCATATGGGAGGCCTTCCATTCCTTGTAATAGTCTAGTTGCCCGCCTTTGAACTGACTCTAACTTCTGAATGTCCTTTTAAAAATGTGGAGCCCAAAACTGGATCCCGTATTCCAGATGTGGCCTTACAAGTGATTTATAGAGGGGTAACAATACGTTGGGATCACGGGATCTAATCTCTCTTTTTATACACCCTAAAATCTTGTTTGCTTTAGGTTCTGAGTGCATATTGCACTTGACACGTTCCCTTTAAGTTGTTGTCCACGCAACCCAATCGGTGAATGAGTAGAAGGAGGAAAAACTAAATATCCATTATTTTTCACCAAACAGGATGGGGCAGACTGGTGAGGGAGAATTTATAGCCAAAATGTTGCCTTTTTATGTAAGTGTCAGGCTGACCTCAGTACTCTGGATGATTAATTGCTAATAATTTTTAATAAGTACTTTATGAACATCAAATGACAAGGTCATTTGTCATTTGTTACATATTAAAGTCAAGCAGATTAAAAATGACTGGCTTCTGTAATTCTTGGCTAGACTGTTGTTTATGAGCGTCAGTAGATAATTTGTTGCCACCAGTTTCGCTTAGTGAAAAATAACTGTGCTGATGTATACTTAGCTAGAAAACATTATAAATCGAATATCTTGTATGATGAGTCTGAAGTGTCTGATCATATATGTAATATAAAATCAACACATGCGACAGTATAATATTAAGAATTGTTTCATATTAAAGGGAACTGAGGCACTGTTATAGCGTTATAGAACACAGTTTATGGGATATTGCTATGGATTCCAGTATTGAGACAATGGAGCAAATGTATTAATACTCTCTTAAACTTATGCTTTATTCATACATCAGGGTTTTTTTTAGCAGATGGTTCAGTATTTGTAAGCCAAACCAGGAGTGAACCCTATACAGAGAAAAATTAGACTTGAAATATTCACACTTGTTCTCTGTTTTGGAAACACTCCGGTTTGTGGCTTATTGGTAAAATACTTACTAAAAAAACTGACTAATTGACATATAAAGAAAGTATGATAGCTTAAAATAATTCAACCAAGCAGAGTATGCCCCAGGTCTATAAAGGTTGATGTGTGATGGATAATGCACATCTTTGGAGATATTTTAGACACTTTTCCTTACTCTTCCTTTTTGTTGGTCTACATTATACCAAAATTTTGCCCCAAAATTTGCTTCAACTAACAATTTTTGTTTCTAGGCACTTTTCAAAATTGTCTAGTGATGCGCAATCTCCATATCTCACCATCCACTAAAGCTTTGAGCGTGAGACGACCTTCATTTTATAGACATTGATCTTGGCTATCTCATACATAAATTTCACTTGCAACTATTTCGCATATGATTAGTTCTGCAGATTCTTGTCATGTTGCTGCATTGTTATTGTTTTGCTCCTAGTGTTTTTTTTTTTTTTCCCTTATACTACAAATTACAACCTGTTCTAACATTCCCTAATAGCTCAGTGTTTTATTATGTTAATTCCTAAATAAAGGGCACTGGTTTGAATCAAGGAGCAGCCACAAAGAAAAGAGAAACAGTTGTCTCTCGGCCAAGAAAATGGCCAATGACAGTAGGAAGAATATAAAATGAAGTCTGTTCATTCAAAAGCCAAGAGATGGATGTCCAGGCAAAAAAATTGCAGTCAAAAAGTCAACTCATCACAAAGTCTATTACACTAGCACAACAAACACGGCAGTGGAGGTCGCGCATATGCTTCATAATAGTGAGATTACAAATGTCCATGCAAGCACTTGGGTGGTACCCAAGTCTAGAATGGTAGCACAAAAAAGGTGAATAAGCCTCGACTTCAATATCATCATAAGAAGGGTTGGTTCAAATTTGCAAATAATTTTGAAAAATGGACAGTAAAAGATTGGGAACGTGTAATTTGGGGCAATAAGATGAAAGTCAATAAACTAGGTTTTCATGAGTGCAAATGGGTCTGGAAGAAACAAGTGGAAGAATTGAAGAAACTGTCAAGTTCAGTGAAGGAAGCCTGATGTTACAGGATTGTTTCACAGCATAAGGCGTTGGATACTTGACCAGGATCACTTGTGGTCTCAATGCTGAACTATACGTGAGTATCCTATAAGACGAGTTACTTCATACCCTCAAGTACTATGGGTATGAAAAGGACTATATCGTGTTCCAGCAAGACAATGACCAGAAGCATATGTTGAGATTGGCAAATAAATAGTTCAATAAAAATGAACCACAGATGCTGGATTGGCACTCACAGTCCAAAGAATTCGACTCAATTGAACACTTTTGGGTATAGCTGAAGAATAAGCTGTTTACATACCCAAGTGAGCCGACCAGTATGCACCAACAATGGGAAAGTGTAGAAATGACCTGGGTTTAGGTTTTAGTCAAGACTTTCTTGAATCTGATTGTAATATATAGGTCAGGTAAAGAGAAAACCGGTTTTCATCATATATGATTTCTTTTCCTGAGGAAGGAGACAAAGATGTCTCTGAAACACGTAGAATTATGAAATAAAGGAAATCTTTTTCATCTACAGCATCAGTGGTTTTTAGCGCGGCATTTAAACCGGTTTTCTCTTTACCTGACCTATATATTATATACTGCATTCCGGGGCCGCTGCTAAACCGCAAAAAGGCACTCACATGCGATCATAAGGAGTTGTGACTTGCACAACCCTACCAGGTGAGTGTACCTCTTTCTGTCTCTCTACCCTCATACCGGGTAAGACCCTATTGCGCTTTTTTCCCCTACAGCTCTACTTGAATCTGATTGAGCGCATGTCCAGAAAGATTCAGGTTGTGTTGAAAACCAAATAAGATTTACAAAATACTAACAAAATAATATTTTTTAAATTTTATTATTAGGCGCAAAACAGTAACAATACAATGACATGACAAGAATCTGCATAACTAATCAAATGCTAAATACTTACTAGTCAAATTTATGTATGAGATACCCAAGATGAGTGTCTATAAAACGGAGGTAGTGCAACGCTCAAAGATCTAGTGGATGGAAAGATATGGAGCATTAAATTTCAAAACTTTGTTACCCTTTTGATTGTCACTGTATATGAATTGCTTTTGTATAGTGATAGGCAAATTTATTTGTGTGCGCTTGAATTGTACTCAAATTTTACAAAAATATGCATCCCAAGAATACCATAGAATATAGATTTTTTGTAATTTGCAAATGGTGCAGGGTGTATTTGTGGCCAGAAGCCCAGGCGTGCAAAAAAAATTGTGAGATGTGATAGAGGCTCCGAGGGCTGTAGTTGCTATGGGGCACGAATCACTGGATAGTGGGTAAGGCGAAGCAAAAGGGGCCATAGAGGTAAGAAGCGAGGGGAATGGAATTATTTTTTTCATGTTTTTACATCTTATGTTTATTATGCTCTTAGGTGTGGAGAAGCCCCAGAGTATAGTATAGGACATTACATTTGCGGAAAATAATTTTTCTGTGAATCAAATTTTTGGTAAAATCTGTGGAAACCGGAGAATTCAAATTTCATCAGGTCCACTCATTTCGACTCCTGAGTCCTACAGTCATGGGCGAAAGTGTTGGCACACTTGAAATTGTTCCAGAAAATGAAGTATTTCTCCCAGAAAAATATTGCAACTGCACATTTTTTGTTCTACACGTTTATTTGCTTTGTGTTTATTAGAGCAGCACACGAAAAAGAAAACAAAAAAAAAACAGATAAAAAAGGCAAATTGGACATAATTTCACACAAAACTCCAGAAATTGTCTGGCCACCATTGTTGCCACCTTTCCAAAATTGTGGGTAAACAGCTTTGTTTTAGGCCTCTTTCACACATCAGTCATTCTGGTATGTATGTTACTGTATTCTCACGTACCAGAATCACGGACATACGCAGACCCATTAAAGTGATTCACTGACGTGTTTCTGTGCGGCGCACATGCGTGTCCATGTGTTCCACACAGAGACAAGTCTGTTTTTTTCTGGCATCACAGATGTCCCACAGATCACACTATGGTAGGTTCTGTGAAACACGTACCAGAAGAATCATGTACATTTAAAATAAAAAGCTTTTTAAACTCACCTGTCTCCAGTGCTATTATCTCTAGCCGCTGCTCTCTCCTGCTTCCAGGCCGGCTAATTATGCTCATGCATATGCAGTTATGCACTAAACAGCCGACCCGGAAGTAGCTGCAGGTGAGAGACACAGCGACCGGACACCGGAGAGCAGGAGATATCAGCACCACAGAGAGCAAGAGAGTGGACAGGTGAGTAGATCTATGTGTATTATCACAGATAGCACACGGAGATCACGCGTGTGCCAAAATCACAGCACACAGAGGGACATATGTACATTTAACACGTCAGTGAAAATCGTGTGAAAGAGGCCTTAAGCATATGAAGTTTATTCAAACTCATCTGTGGCAAGTAAGAGATGCGGGCAATATGAGAATCCAAAATGCAGCATTTTACAAGTGGATGGGAATAATAGAAATGTCATGTACATTGTGCCTCTTTTTTTTACGCTGCGTAAACTCACCTGTGGTGTATTTTTCCAAACATGTCAATTTCTCTTTCGGGAACCCTCAGTTTTCTGTGCAGATTTTCATCAAAGACTTGCATAAAATGTCAATGACAAAAACGCAAAGTAAACTAAGCTGCACAAATGCTGCAAACCTTCTACAATGTGAAAAACTCAAGTGATCCTCATCGTGAGAGCATCAGCTACTAAGGTGTAAAGTGATTGGAGAGTATAAAATAGGAAGAGTGTGTCATTTAGCGTCTGCAAATAAATCTCACAGCTCAAGGACACAATTTATTCAATTTCAAATCAACTCTAATTGAATGATGGAACATTATACATCCAATATGATTAAAGTGACTGAGTCATGCATGACACGGAGTCCATATCTGCAGCACTATGACACTGTTCCTCCAGAGCAATTATCAAGAGCATGTTTATTTGTGTTAAATGTAAGCTGTGTTCAACTTATGAGACCAAAGAAAAAATGGACTTATATAAAAGTATGCTAACACTTTTATGTTGTATAACAAATGCATTGTGGAGAGAATTATATTATTTTGTGGTGATTTTTTTATTAAATGAGTGTTTTGAAGACTTTTCCATCTTAGACATTTATGACATATCTGCCTTCAAAAAGCTTCAAATACTGTAAGAACATGAGCCCTCATCCCCTGTTCTGGCAGAGAAGGTGGCTGCTGTCCATCACAAATGTGGCACCCTGTGCCTGTGTCACCACAAAGGATGGCTGCATGTGTATTTCACTATGTATAACATGTATTACTAGCTTTAATGAGATTTTTTTTTCTCTGCTATTCATCACATTCACACATTTGCCCACACTCCCTTACAGGGGCTGTTCACTTGAGCTGGTAACAAAGCTTGTGTGTGCATCCTAGAAGGAGAAAGGGGAGGAGCTTAAGTGTGAGATAAAGTCAGATGGAGTTGGTCTTAGCATGTGAGAGGAGTGTAATATGGTGACGGTCTTGTCCTGAGGTAACTGTTGAAACCTCTGGAAGGATCAGGTACACATTTCAGTCCCTAGACCATCTGCACTATCAAGATCAGTGGCAAACTGGGAGACTGCTATTAGCCGTTTCATAACGAGCAGTGAAATTGCCCAAGAGCTCAGCGACGTGATTGAGTCTGGAAACTTTTAGAAGAAGGTTGTACCCATGTGACCTGGCATCCAGCTTTGTTGGCTGAGGCCCCTCCCCTTGTGGTCACATGTTTACAACCTCACACAGGGCCTGCAAGAAACAAAGTGAATCATTTGTATAATACTTATGCTAATTCTAACAGGGGGAGGAGATAACAATGAATATATGATCTGCTTCTTTGCTGCTGTCACTCAACAAACAGCTAATTTTATAAACTTTACTTTTTTGGATTTCAAAACCTAAACATCCGAACTGACCACTACAGGTATGTATAGAATCAGCCTGATAGTACCTGTATAACACTGGCTTTAGCTTATATACGAAAATCCTGGTGATTGGTTCCCTTTAAGGGTTCCTTGTTGATTCTGCTGAGATTCCATTTTGCTATAATCTCAACTGCTGCACCTTTATGCCATCCCCCTTCATTATTTAAACTTGCTCCTGGCTTTCCCATATGTCAGTGATTTCTATACTATAGGAGGATAAGGCTGCACATCAAACTTAGATAATGGTATAATGCCTCAAGCATATGGAAAAATATTGGAATATACAATGAAAAATGCTACTTGCTAATTTGAACATGTGAATAATGAAATGCATACCTGCCATGAATATTAGGAAAAAGGAGATATTTAGCAATCGCATTGATCAATGTAACTGAGCCCCAAGACCTCGTCAAGGTATATCTCTATATTGGGGTCCCTAGCTCTGTGACCCTAACTGTGTGTCATCTCATTGCAATTAAAAACTGCTGTGGGTGGAGAGGGGTAACTAAGGACTTTCTTATATAGGAGATGGAAAAAACATGGCCGAAAGGGGCGGAGCTGTGTTCACATTCAGAAAAAAACTACATATAACTGAATAGGATAACTGAAGTGAGCACTAATATATATATATATGAGTGCAAGCCAAAACTTACATACTATAGGAGGATAAGGCTGCACATCAAACTTAGATAATGGTATAAAATGGAGAAATATTGGAATATACAATGAAAAATGCTACTTGCTAATTTGAACATGTGAATAATGAAAGTCCTTAGTTACCTTAGTCCTCCCTTGTCAGGGCAAGTCCAGGGTCAGCCTAGGCGCATGATCATGCATTGGGGAAGGACTCATCTAGAGGAGGGGATCAGACATAGGTGACTGTGAGGTGATGATCTTACTCCCCTCTCCCTATTAGTAAGGTCTTCTATAATATCTTCCCTGGTGTACTCGTCCTGATGTGCTGCATGCTGGGTGTTCCCTGGCCCTGGCGTAACATGCAGCAGTTGTAATCATATTGCTATGAGTTTCAGGGGTAGGGTAGGAAATTTTGTACATGTACTTTGAAACATTTGATGCCTTCTAATGTTTCCTTTAGCTAAGCAATCAACCTCTGTTACAAGATGACACTTCCCAGCCCACAGTAGTCCCAAGACTAAATTCAGAATTCACAGCTGACATCTAACCAGGGATTATTAATGGAGAAGCATTTATAATACACCGCATTACTAACCTGGCAAGAATACAGTTAAAAAAACACACAAAAACAGGATTTTTTTTATTTGAACTCTCACACACTCCCTTGTTCACCAATTAATAGAGATGAGCCACCCCCCTGGAGTTTGAGTTCGGTTCATCGAACGGTGTCCCGTTCGACAAGCCGTTCGACGAGCCGTTCGAACCCCATTGAAAACAATGGGAGGCAATCACAAACACATAAAAACACATTATAAATGTACACATACAGTTAATAAACATTGCCATAACACTTACCGGTGCCCGCGATGCGTCCTGTACTTTGTCTCCCGCCGCTTTTCCATTGGTAATCGCTGCATCCTCCCGGTAACCAGCAGTGATGCAGGACCTATCATGACGTCAAAATAGCCATGTGACCAGTCACGTGTCTATTATCTCATTGGCTACAGACTGGTCACATGGCTTTGACATCATGCTAGGTCCTGTCATTGCACTCTCCGGTACACGGTGCACGTTTGTGTATCGCCGTGTACCGGCACATGCTCTGGGACATGGTCGACTCCCCGCTCTGCTTCCCCGTTCCATTATTGACCGGCTGACACAGCCGGTAAATAACGAAGATCACCGTTGCCATAGAAACGCGCCTGTTAGTGGTGACGTCACCGCTAACAGCCGCAGTGGCACCAGGAATCACGTGATCAGAGCACCGTTGCTATGGGAACCCGTCTGTCAGTGGTGACGTTACCGCTAACAGCCAGCAGCACTGATCACTCACGGAGTAAAAAGCCTGCACGGGGAGCAGCGTCCTTCTCCCATGCAGTGCTGCTGATAGAGCAGAGCTGCATGTGTTGTAGGAGAAAGAAGACCATGGATCGTGGAGGGATAAGAGGGAGTAATAAACATGGAGTCTCTAAGTGTGTCTGTGTATTTATTTATATTAAAGTATTTTTTCTCTGTGTGGTGTCTTTTTTTAACCCTTTATTGGAGATTCTTAATGGCCAGGTCAAACTTGCATTAAGAATCTCTGGCTTAATACTAGCTAGTAAAACAAAACTAGTATTAACTCATTATTACCCAGCAATCTACCCGGCTTCAGGGCTGCCAGAAGAGTTGGATACAGTTGGATACAGCGCCAGATGATGGTGCTTCTATGAGAGCGCCATTTTCTGGGGCGGCTGCGGACTGCAATTTGCAGCAGAGGGGCCCAGAAACCTCGGGCTAACCTGTGCTGAAGATTCCAATCCCCACCTGCCTAGTTGTACCCGGCTGGACACAAAAATGGGGCGAAGCCCACGTGGTTTTTTTTTAATCATTTCATGAAATAATTAAAAAAGAGGCTTCCCTATATTTTTAGTTCCAAGCCGGGTACAAATAGGCAGCTGGGGGTTGGGGGCAGCCATACATGCCTGCTGTACCTGGCTAGCATACAAAAATATGGCGAAGCACACGTCATTTCAACACCAGTGGTGTTATAGGGGGTGACCTGGCAGGGCCTGGGGAGGAGTTTTCTGTCGCATGTGTCATGGCAATCAGAGGAGTAGGGTGAATGCGACCGGTGCGCTGCTGTACGTGTGGCCATCTTGGATTTCGGGGAGGGGGTCGGGGGGCACTTTGGCAACACCGGGGGACCGGAGGGGATCAGGTAGGAGATTTATCTCTCATTTGACATGTTTGTTCATGCCATATGGGAGATAAATAATTTTTTACCGCCGCTGTCATTTACTGTAACATGATCATTGGTATACGGTGTATACCAGTGATCACGTGAGCGGGGACCGGAAAAGCCGGCCTGAATCATGATCTAAAGGGTCTCAGCTACCCCCTGAAATCACAGACATTTTCTGACGCTGGGGGGCACTATTCACTTATTTCTGCCTGCTGTTTATAAACGGCAGATCAGAATAAGGCTTCATTCACACGACCGATCCGTTTTTGCGGTCCACAAAAAAACGGTCCGTTTTTTTCACGGGTGCATCCGTGTGACATCTGTTTCCGTTCCGTATACGGTCCGTATGTCATCCGTGTGCCTTCCGTTTTTTTTGCGTACTGCAAAAAAACTGAAGGAGGGAAAATACATAAATTTACTCAGGATCCATAGCTTCAACCTACATGAGGCGGTCACATGTTCACTCCAGTGCCATTTTCTACTGCTTTTCACAGCGTAGAGCACTCTGGTGATTTTCTTGTGCTTGTACACTTCATATCAGTCTTTTCTGTCATTATAATGGCAGAAAGACACATAATGTCCCACTCTCCTGCATCTTGTAATTTTGCACCCTTTGGTGCCTTTCACGTGGAACTAAGGGGGTGCTTAGCCTTGTATTTACAAAAAAAAAAATAAATTAAAAAAAAAATTGACTTGGGGTTCCGCCTATTTTTCATAGCCAGCTAGGTTAAAGCAGACGGCTGCAGCCTGCAGACCACAGCTGGCAGCTTCACCTTGGCTGGTAATCCAAAACTGAGGGCACCCCACACTGTTATTTTAAATTAAATAAATAATTAAAAAAAAAAAACCACGTGGGGGTCCCCCCAAAATTGAATCAACAGCCAAGGTAGAGCGGACAGCTGGGGTCTGATATTCTCAGACTAGGGAGGTCCATGGTTATTGGACTCTCCCCAGCCTAAAAATAGCAGGCCGCAGCCGCCCCAGGAGTGGCGCATCCATTAAATGCGCCAATCCTGGTGCTTCGCCCCAGCCCATCCCGTTGCCCTGGTGCGGTGGCAAACAGGGTAATATATGGGGTTAATACCAGATGTGTAATGTCACCTGGCATCAAGCCCTGGGGTTCGTGAGGTCAGGCGTCTATCAGATACCCGACATCACCAACCCAGTCAGTAATAAAAAAAACAAAACAGATGACAAACACATTTTTATTTGCAAAAACACTCCCCAACACATTCCCTCTTTCACCAATTTATTAGAAAGAAAAACAAATCCAGGTCTGCTGTAATCCAAGGGGTTCCCATGACGATCCATACCATAGTCACTGTCCCAGTCAATGAAGAACAGAATGTTCCCCATTGGCTGGGAGAACAATGCAGTGACCTGAGCTAACATCAACAGGTCAGCCCAGGTCACTGTAGGGCATGACAAGTGCTGCTGTCAGGAGCAAGGTACATTACCTGCGGTGACGATCTCCTGCACTGCTGATAGCAGAGCTGTCACTGACTTCAATGACCGCCGCCTTCACAGCCAAGTATCGCTGGAGCCTCTGACGTCACCGCTAGTCACAGTCTCAGGTCGGCAGAGAGAGGAAATGTGAAGCGGCAGCCATGGAGGACAGTGACAGCTCTGAGGTCGGGAGGGCAGGACTTCATCACCGCAGGTAAGCCAAGCGGGGCCATGTGTGTGGAGTGTGAGGTGGGTGGAGCCTAGCAGAGTAATGTGTGCAGAGTACGAGGTGGGTGGAGCTAACCAGGGTAATGTGTGCGGAGTGTGAGGTGGGTGGAGCCTAACGGGGCCATGTGTACGGGCGGCGGAGTGCGAAGTGGGTGGAGCCTAGCGGAGCCATGTGTCGCTGAGGACATCAGTGCCGGGGACTGCATGGCTGGGGACAGGTGAATGGGAGTATGAGTGTGTGTGTGTGTACCTGCCGCATGCAGGAGGGGGCGGAGCCCAGCGGGGAAGTGTCAGCTCCCTGCACACGTAACCAGGGTAAATATAGGGTTACCAAGCAAAGCGCTTTGCTTGGATACCTGATATTTATCTTGGTTACCAGCTTACGCATGCTGCCAGCGATGGCTCCCTGCACACTGTAGCTGTAAAAAGCCCTGCTTTTGGTGATCGAGCCATTCTCGAACGTAACTCGAACTGTCGAGCTTTTAGCAAAAAGCTCGAGTTCGAGTTCGATCTCGAGCACCCCCCAAAATCACTCGAACATGAAATTGGCGAACCTCGAACATCGCTCATCTCTACCAATTAATTAATAAAAAAAACATTAATGTTCTGACATAATTCAGCAGTGAATAAAGACTCCCATACACTCCCTGTTTTCACCAATTTATTAATTAAAAAGAAATCTTCTAAGTTCTGACTTAATCCAATGGTGTAATGTCCCACGACGCCCATCAACTCCTATGGAGCTTTGTGCTGAGACTGTTCTTATAGCAATGCTCCATAGGTCTTTCGTGATCAGTAGCAGGTATGGAATTTGTCACAAGCATGAAAAATTGCGGGAAGTGATCTATGGAGCCTTGCCACCACACCAGGGCTATCGGGATGAGCCAGGTAAAGTTCTGGGATTGTTGCATCTAATAAATGCGATAATCCTGGGTGGCTGCAGGTTGCTAATTTTAGGCTGGAGGGGGCCCATTAAGCAAGAGTCTCCTCAGCCTGAGAATACGAACCCACAGCTGTCGGCTTTATTGTGGCTGGATATCAAAATTGGGGGGGGGGCAACCAAAACATGGTTTTTAAAATTCTTTATTTAAATAATTTTAAAAATGTATATGCGATCCTTCTTATTTTGATACACAGCCAAGATAAGCACACAGCTTGGGGCTGCAGTCTGTAGCTGTATTCTTTATCTGTGCTGGGTATCATAATATGGGGGACCCTATGCCAATTTTTTTATTTATTTATTTTTACACCGTACATATGCACACAGCATCTGTGATTGGCTGCAGTCAGACATGCTGTCAAACAGAGAGGGTGCGCGTCTAACTGAAACCAATCAGAGATGCGGGGACTGATGGTTGGCAGGGGAAGCAGTGTATATGCATGAAGGATAATGAACGGTAGTAGTATAAGCGGACTCAGAAGCAGTGTACAGCCGAGCAAGAGATTCGGTAAGTATAATGCACCTGCTTTCTCCTTTTTCTTTATTTTTCCTTTTTTTAAAAATATTACTTGAGTTGTCAGACTTGGATCATTTCCAGAGTTCTCTGAAAACCCCGGGCCTGGGGTTGGTGATCAGGTACTTTTGAACCCGGTACAGTCCGCGTCCACCCATCACTAAAAGCAATAGATTCTCCCTACAATTAATGTCCACACTAAAAATATTCAGATTTAAGTAGCCTCATACACATGGAACAGTTTTTGAGTGCAGTACGGACACATATTTGGACAATCTTAGAGATACAGTATAGTCTGAAGGAATGTCATATCTGTGAGTTTCTATTTTTAATATATTCTTTACAACATCAATTTGCTAATTACATTTATTTATTGACATCATCTTTATATTTATATTTCAACAGAGATAGAAAAGTTACAACACGGTAAATGAAGAATTCCAAAGGATCAGTGCAACACTCCAAGAGGCTGGAGTCTTCAATCTCCAGACAATCAAGATACAAAGAAGCTGCGCTCCAACACATAAAGAAAATAAAGAAGTGTAGGTTTAGTCACATTCACAAGACAACACTTTACTCTCTCATACTAGAAGCCAGCGAGGTGCTAAAAGGTCGCCTTATGAATGTGGGTGAAATAAAATTACATTTCTTCTCTGCAGTTGTCTGTTGTTGCTTCTACAGTCTTTGGTATACTGAGGTGTATATAGTGTTTCATTGAAGATTACATAATATGTCCAAATATGTGAAGGAAATGTTTTTCTATATAGAATGTCCTAACTTTCTTGGAACAGAAAAATAAAACCATTGTGTACATTAGTTATGAATACAAAAAAACTTTTCAAGATGTTTTGCAGCTGCTATTGTTACTATTATTGGGTATGTGTCAGATGTGAAAAGTCAAAATACACCAATTATTTATAAACAGGAAAGTCTTGATTGACATATATTAGACATATACAAAAGCTACCATCAGCAATTATGGTGAGTTAATTAAATTATTTTACTCAAATATTCCTGTAAATAGACATCTCATTAAAAAAGACAATTGTGAAATAGTTGAACCAGGCAAGGTGTAGACTAGAGAACTGACTTGATCGGTTTCGGTTTAGCAAGTTATGACAATACTCATATGGAAATAGATGTAATAATTGCATGTAATATCTTCCAGGAAGAGCAACGTTCTGTAGACTTGGAGAGTTGTGACTGGCAGCATTGACACTATTAGCAGTTACTGTCCTTTGTGGTCTCAGATAATTACTTCATCTGTTTGGAGCTTGAAATTGGCTTTTTTTGTCAATCATATGTATCATATGCCGCCCCTTTATGCCAGCACCACCTGCCTCTGCTGCTATCTCATTTTCAGTGCAGTGCATTTCTAGTGTTTTTATACTTTGTATGGAACAGCTATTACAGAATAAATACATTCTATATGAGCTTAGATTATGACAATATGAAATTTCTTGCTTCAATCCTTTCCAATAAATATCTTGCTTCCAATAAATATGAACAATAGATGTAAGTAAATGATCAAAATTTAAATAAAAAATTATTGTCACTTAGTTATCCAAGTTAAACGCTAGGATTAATTTATGACGTACACATCTAATAGAAAGATATAAAAATTCTGCTATAAGAATTATTTATTTATTAGTAGCTATTTACATATTCAAACTATCCTACATGGCATTAAATATATCCACTTCTGGTGTTTGATCTGAACAGCTGAACCTCTGTCCGTATTGGAATGTGTGTACATTGAGTTCCTGACATGAAATTAGATGATTGGACATTTGCATTTATCCCATTGCTCCTCCATCAAAAGTTAGTAACTAAGAATTTGGCAATCCCACCCAAAAATCTTGAAAAGTAGTTGAAGGAAAGGGACAAACATTAAGGCTTCCATCCATTAAAGAGTTTTCATCAGAAGTTTGGTGTAAACACTTTGATAAGTTGCAAAACTTTTGCGCAACTCAAGGTTGCTCAAAAATGTTGAGTCTTGTAGCATTTTAAAAAAATGAACGAAGCTGGGATGGGATGGAGTGGAACACAGGTTTGATGCCACATAACCAGCAATATGTAATCAAGAGAGAGATGGATTATATATCGCGCTATCACCAGTAGACAGATATTGATTATTCCATTTTTTTATTTATCACACAGGTCAGGTCATTGCGTTTCAGGGACCGACTATCCCCTTCATCAGGACATCAAGAAACATCAAACGGTCTGAGAAAGTGTTTGATGTTCCTTGATGTCCTCATGAAGGGGATAGTTGGTCCCTGAAATGCAGTGACCTGACCTGTGTGATAAATAATAAAATGGAATAATCGATATCTTTCTTCTGGTGATAGTGTGGCATATAACCAATCTCTCTCTTGATTACACGTGACTACATCGAGGCTGCTGCTGTCGCCATTTTCTTCATAAGCTACGCTAGGTGTTGTGACTGTCACAACCCTAGTAAGTGAGTGTAATATCTAACTGTCAACAATCATTTTATCTGGTAAGACCCTATTGCACTGTTTCCCTCCACAGTAACAAAACCAGCTATGGTGTACATTATACCAGAAGTTTCCAGTCCTTGAACACAGTAGTAAAACTTGTAATGAGAGACAGAGAGCCACACACCACTTTTCAGATGAGCCTGATATATTTGGATACAAAAGAAAGAAAGGAAAATAACTACCTCACCTAGTTTTTCATCCTGTATACTACAAATTACATCATGTTCTCACATTCCCTAACAGCTCAGTGTGTTATTAGTTGTATTCCAAAGCAAAATGTCACTAGTTCAAATCAAGGTCCAGCCATGAACAAGATTTCCTAAGAAAAGTGAAACATCGTCCAGTTCATCGATAGCAGACTCTTGGGCCAATAAAATTGCCAAATTGCACCACCTTAATGCCATGACAGTTGGAAATATATGAAATCAAGTCCATTTATACATTCAAAAGCCAAGAGATAGACATCCAGGCAAAATATTCGAGTCAAAAGGCAACTTATCACAAGGTCTATCAGTTCTGGCGCAACAAATAAGGCAGTGGACAGACAGAGGTGACTTGTATTCTTGGTAATATTGAGATCAAAGATGTCCATGCAAGCACCATGTGATGCGTGTTACAGAAGTGTGGAATAGTGACTCAAAAAAGGTGAAGAAGCCTTGACTTTAATATTATCATAAGAAGCTCGAGTTTGCAAAATAGTTTGAAAAGTGAACAGTAGAAGATTGGAAACAGGTGATTTGGAGCGATGAGATGAAAGTCAATGGACTAGGCTCTGATGGTTGCAAATGGGCCTGGAATAAACAAAAGGAAAAGGGGCTAATGGATGGAGAAATTGAAGAAACTGTCAAGTTCGGTGGCAGAAGTCTGATATTATGCGGTTGTTTCGCAGCCAAAGGTACTTCACCAGGATCAATGGTGGTCTCAATACTAGAGATGAGCGAACCGGTCGCGGTTCGGCTCGAGGTCGGTTCGCCGAACGGAGGTCCCGTTCGAGTTCGGTTCGTCGAACGTTCGACGAACCGAACTCGAACTGCATAGGAAACAATGGCAGGCAATCACAAACACATAAAAACACCTAGAAAACACCCTCAAAGGTGTCCAAAAGGTGACAAACAACTCACAACACAACACAAACACATGGGAAAGTGACAAGGACAAATTCTAATGAGAAAACAAAACAGCGTTACGAAAAACAAGAGGACGAGACACAGATATAGGCATGGCATGCCCTTCTAAAATCATGTAAAACACCGCAAGGTGACTCCAAGCGGAGTCTCCCTTTTTTCCAAAAATTGGGCCACACAGACACCCCTTCAGTGGCAGCACTTGTGCCCCAGTTGTACACTTCACAGCTAGATTTGCATCAAGCACATTCAAAAATACGCCATACTTAACCGTCCCCAGGATGACTCCGGGTAGGTAGCAAAGTCTTTCCTGATCCCAGCTCTGTTCATCTTGGATCATTTTTAAAAACAATGTAAGTAAGGGTTACTCCAAGCGGAGTCTCCCTTTTTCCAAAAATTGGGCCACACTGACACCCCATCAGTAGCAGCACTTGTGCCCTAGTTGTACACTTCACAGCTAGATTTGCATCAAGCACATTCAAAAATACGCCATACTTAACCGTCCCCAGGATGACACCGGGGTAGGTTGCAAAGTCTTTCCTGATCCCAGCTGTATGCATCTTGGATCATTTTTTAAAACTATGTAAGCAAGGGTTACTCCAAGCGGAGTGTCCCTTTTTCCAAAAATTGTGCCCCACACACACCCACCCATTCAGTGGCAGCACTTGTGTCCTAGTTGTACACTTCACAGCTAGATTTGCATCAAGCACATTCAAAAATACGCCATACTTAACCGTCCCCAGGATGACACCGGGGTAGGTAGCAAAGTCTTTCCTGATCCCAGCTGTATGCATCTTGGATCATTTTTTAAAACTATGTAAGCAAGGGTTACTCCATTGTCACTGGACAGACGCGTGCGCTTATCTGTCAGCACACACCCAGCAGCACTGAAGACTAGAGTTGAGCGCGGTTCGCGGTTCGAGGTTCTCCAGTTCTAGGCTCAAGTGATTTTGGGGCCTGTTCTAGATCGAACTAGAACTCGAGCTTTTTGCAAAAGCTCGATAGTTCTAGAAACGTTCGAGAACGGTTCTAGCAGCAAAAAACAGCTAATTCCTAGCTGGCTTTCCGCTGTAATAGTGTAAGTCACTCTGTGACTCACACTATTATGACATTTCAGTGTATAGTGTGCGGGAACAGCGCCTTCAGATCACTGCTGTTTGTATAATGGCGATCGCCATTTTTTTTTTTTTTTCCTTGTCTTCCTTCCCTAAGCGCGCGCGTCTTGTGGGGCGGGCCAGCATGTCAGCCAATCCCAGACACACACACAGCTAAGTGGACTTTTAGCCAGAGAAGCAACGGCATGTGTGATAGGATGTCCATGTCACATGTCCCTGCATTATAAAAACGAGTATCTGCCCGTCCGGACGCCATTATCTCTTCTGCGTCCTTGGTGTCAGACATCACTGTCGCAGCTCCGTCCTTTGTCCTATCGCCGATACAGCTGTATGCATTCCATACACAGCGCTAGACAGCTTAGGGAGAGCACTTTCTATCAGTCCTTTTAAGGGCTCAAATCGGCAGGGTCAGAGCCATAGGTGACAGGTCCTGAAAACAGAGACAGCGTCTGTGTAGCCAAGGTCAGGGATTTCGTCGCTGCATTTCCCCATTAGGAGGGAATAGAAAGGCAGGCTTCCTTTCCTCTACCCAGAGCCCCACAATCCTGGCACTGTACCCTCCTGTCCTCTGCACACTCCAACTCTTTTTAACTAAGCCATTATACTAGCAAACAGTCAGTGTACCTAGTGGCATCCTAAACGTGGCTATTGGACTTTTGTGTAGTCACACTAGTGCAAAGATATTTGCAGCACGTCTGCCTGCATTGCACACTCAAACTTTTTTTAACTAAGCCATTATACTAGCAAACAGTCAGTGTACCTAGTGGTATCCTAAACGTGCTATTGTACTTTTGTGTAGTCACACTAGTGGAAAGATATTTGCAGCACGTCTGCCTGCATTGCACACTCAAACTCTTTTTAACTAAGCCATTATACTAGCAAACAGTCAGTGTACCTAGTGGCATCCTAAACGTGGCTATTGTACTTTTGTGTAGTCAAACTAGTGGAAAGATATTTGCAGCATGTCTGCCTGCATTGCACACTCCAACTCTTTTTAACTAAGCCATTATACTAGCAAACAGTCAGTGTACCTAGTGGCATCCTAAACGTGGCTATTGGACTTTTGTGTAGTCACACTAGTGCAAAGATATTTGCAGCACATCTGCCTGCATTGCACACTCAAACTTTTTTTAACTAAGCCATTATACTAGCAAACAGTCAGTGTACCTAGTGGCATCCTAAACGTGGCTATTGTACTTTTGTGTAGTCAAACTAGTGGAAAGATATTTGCAGCATGTCTGCCTGCATTGCACACTCCAACTCTTTTTAACTAAGCCATTATACTAGCAAACACTCAGTGTACCTAGTGGCATCCTAAACGTGGCTATTGGACTTCTGTATAGTCCCACTAGTGCAAAGATATTTGCAGCACCTCTGCCTGCATTGCACACTCAAACTCATTGTTACTAAGCCATTATACTAGCAAACACTGAGTGAACTTAGTGTCATCCTAAACGTGGCTATTGGACTTCTGTATAGTCCCACTAGTGCAAAGATATTTGCAGCACCTCTGCCTGCATTGCACACTCAAACTCATTGTTACTAAGCCATTATACTAGCAAACAGTCAGTGAACCTAGTGGCATCCTAAACGTGGCTATTGGACTTTTGTCTAGTCACACTAGTGCAAATCTATGTGCAGCACATGTGCATGACACCCTCCTGCTCTGTTTTTAATAAGCTATAATGATAGCAAAAAATACTGCCATTTAGTGGCATCATAGAACTGGCTGTTGTATTCCATTAGTGCCCCACTGGTGCCAAGCTATTTCTAGCACCTGTGCATGACACCCTCCTGCTCTGTTTTTAATAAGCTATAATGATAGCAAAAAATACTGCCATTTAGTGGCATCATAGAACTGGCTGTTGTATTCCATTAGTGCCCCACTGGTGCCAAGCTATTTCTAGCACCTCTACATGACACCCTCATGCACATTTTGCTACGCTAATGTTATAGCAAACTCAGGGAATTCATTGCTGCATTTGATAATTCGGAGGGATAGAAAGTGAGGCTTCCTTTAGCTTTTCCATCTGTTCATAGACAGCATCTCCAAGTTCACACCCGAAGAGCAATTTCTCCTCCACGTCTAAGTGTGGAGAGGCAGCTAGTGCGCATGCGTGTGCCGATTTACCCCAGCTGCAGCCTAACTACAGTGTTTCGCCTAGTGAGTATGCTCATCCTGACTGTGCCATTCCTGACGCTAAGTCTTCATTTCGGGATACAGCGCATGCTCCCACACTAAGTGTCAAAAGCCTCTTTGCACAGGTACTTGCATTCCGTGGCGGGTCTAAGTCCTGTTTTGTGCCTAGACACCATGCTAAAGCTGATAGTCTTTTTTCAGAGACTGTATTTCATGCTACTGAGCATGCTCAGGCACTTACTGCATCAGAGACTAGGTCCGGTAATTAACTCTTTGGCCCTGCCCCTGATGTTTGGGTCCCATATAGACCACAGGGCATCCGGTGTCCTCCCAAATGGCTTGCAGAGGCCCACCCCTATGACTTGTCACCGCATTATTGATGGTCAGACGATGACTGGTGAGGTGTTTGGGTCATGGCAGCCATGAGGTCATCATTGAAGTTGCGGTTCCAAATAGGACGCTAGTTATGCCACTCATGACGTGTCACTCTACTTTTGTCTCCAGGAGGTTCATTGTGGTTCACCCTGGTTTGGGGCGGACCCAGGTTATAAAAGGGGCTGGAGCCAACAAGGAGGTGCGCATTCTTCTATTATGCTCCGAAAGAGCACACCTCCATGTGTTGAACCCATTGCGGCTTTAGGCCAGAGGTAGGCAGGGATAGGGTGTCGATGCAGGCCACCACCATAGTTGGTAACGCAGAACGGTTAAGACCAGCTCCTGTCCTACCAGTCCTGCTTGTGCAGCCCAGTGGCATTAACAGGCCTGCTCCTGCTGATGCGCCTGCTGTCCACAGGTGTGGCCCCTACGCACACGGTCAGCGTACTCAATGGCTCTTCTGTTGTTAACAGGGAGTTCCTGGGCTGGGTGGGCATGTGGACCCTGTGACGCTAACAGGGCTCCCAGTCTCCAGATCCGAATGGCGTCTAACTCGGTTCAGGCTACTATTATTTAGCTCTGTATCCTCCACCAAACCTTCCAGTTGCCAACCTCTCCTTTTCCAACTGGGAGCACGGTGGACACTGACTGCTGATGGGGATATATACCTTTCTCTTTCTTTTCTTATTAATTTTCGTTATATAGCGGTAACATAGTATATACCACCTTATCCAAATCTGCCAGTCCCACTGTAACAGATGGTGTTTCTTCATCAAATGTTACTTTTGCTTAACCACCAAATCCACGGACCAAAACGTTTTTCCCCTTTCCAACACACCTGTTCCCCTTTCCACCAGCATCTGTCCTTTTTCAACTCATTTTGGTATATGACCAAAAGTGCAACTCTGCAGGGACACCGTACTCAACGCCGTCTCAGCACAGCAGCCAGCCCTCGGTCCCTCCGATGTGGACAAGGAAAAGACCATTTCCTCCTATCCATGACAAAGCGTTGAGATTCACTCTGTGCAGCACTGGTGTTTAGTGGAAAAGCAGATCTAAGATTGCGTACCACATTCTGCAGATACTCCTGTATACGTGCGTCCATTTCTATGGCAGGAATTATTTCGCCAAATTTTGTCTTGTGACGGGGATCTAACAGTGTGGCAACCCAGTATTCAGGATTACTTCGAATTCGTACAATCCGAGGGTCATGTAGGTAGTGCAGCAAGAAGGCGCTCATGTGTCTTGTGCATCCAGGAGGACCAAGTCCTTGGTGTGTTGGTGGCAGAGAGGTGAGAATCGTGCCTCCTTCCTCTGCCCTCTCCCCACAACCTCGCACAACCGAAATGTGAGCAAGCTCTCACTCATCTGCTGAGTCTTCCATGCCCATCGCCAGTTCGTCCTCCATTTCTTCATGGGCTCCTGCACTTTCCTCAACACTTTTTGCTGATACTATGCGCCCTTGTTAATCCCTCTCCCTCACCATGACTGCCGCATAGGTGCCGCTGACCATCTGGACCTCGTAGATCTTGTTATCCCTTCCGCATATGACTCCTCCTGTACTTCCTCCCCTTCCTCTTGTCCCAACACCTGACTCCGAATAATAATTACAGTGTGCTCCATCATGTAGATGACCAGAATTGTCACGCTGAGAATGACATTGCCAGTGCTAAACATCTTCGTCGACATTTGTAAACTGTGTAGCAGGGTGCATAGGTCCTTGATCTGACACCACTCCAGCAGCGTGATCTGCACCACCTCTGGATCAAGTTATCCCAGGCTATATGTCATACCGTATTTCAGCAGGGCTCTGCGGTGCTGCCACACACGCTGCAACATGTGCAGATTCCAATTCCTGCGTGTCGGAACATCGCATTTCCGGCATTTAACTGCCAGACCCTAAGACTTCCGGAGTGATGAAAGTTGTTGAGCTGCTGTGTGCGCACGATGGAAGTGAGCACATAGCGAGCGTGCCCGCTGCACAAGGCCATGTAGGCCTGGATGGTGTTTTAAAAATTGCTGGAGAATTAGGTTCAACACGTGAGCCATACAAGGCACGTGTGTCACATTGCCCTGACGATGGCCCGCAGCCAGGTTTGAATCATTGCCGCACACGGCTGTTAAGTCACCAACGGAGTACGCTCCGTCAATTTGTACTCCGGTCGCCAGGTGACAACGTGTTCCTTTCATGCATAGTGCTGATGATGGGAGAGGAGTCGATGCCAGCGGCGCAGGTGGACGCAGGTTATGCTCACCCACTGGGCTGCATTACCTTGACAGATGCAGAATCTCTGGCTGAATGTAGCTGGTGGGTATCTCACAGATGAAATACCATCATTCAGCTACAACCAATGGGAAGACACCACACCCTTTTTTATGCCCATCCTGTCTGCAGACCACTGCCAGACATAGCTATGAACCTCTGGTTAATTTTACCCCCAGTTCAGTTTTATGATTTTGTGTGCTTGTTACCTGACTACTTTTCCTGCTTGCTGTTTATGTACCTTGTTGGCCGATCCGAATTTCACCTCTGCTTGTTTTCTGATTAAGTCCTGGCCGTCCCATTCTGTTCCTGTTCCTCAATTAATGTTTTGACCCTGCCTGACTACTATTCTCTGGAACTGCAGCCTTCCACAGGTATTAATCACCTTGGGCCCTGTGTAATTCCTAATCCCTGTATAGGGGTTAAAGGGTTTCAGGGTTCTAGGGGTCCTGCTTGGTGAGTGGCTTCCCTCTAGCCTATCATTTACAGCCCATCTGAGTGTGTGGATCAAGGAAGGCGTTACACCGTGCTCTCTGCAGAAGGCCATGTGGGCCAGGATAGTGCTTTAAAAATTGCTGGACAACCAGGTTCAACACGTGAACCACACAAGGCACGTGTGTCACATTGTCACAGCGAAGGGCCGCACCCATGTTTGCATCATTGTCGCATCCGGCCTTCCCTGGCTGCTGGTTGAGTGGAGACAACCATTGATGAAACTCGGTCTCCAGAGCTAACCGTCCACAACTTCTCAGCGGTGTGACTCACATTTCCCATACATTTCAAAGTAAACCTTTGACTGCCTGATGGCATTGAGCTCTGCTGCCAGCATAGTAAGGAGGTGTGTGGTAGTCCTTGTGCGCAGTTACAAGGAAGGGTGGCCTGACCACACAGGGTTTGCGCCAAGGTGGAGGACCCACACGAGGTTGAAGAGGCAGAAGCAGTGTATTAACTTCTACATACAGAAGAAGGATTGACACAACTCGTGGGGACGGCAAGACTTGTACAGCAGACCCTTCTCCATCTCTCCCCACAGTAACCCATTGCCCAGTCAGCGACATGTAACGCCCCTGTCCATGCTTACTGGGCCAATTATCTGTGGTGAAATGCACCCTGTCACACAGAGTTTCTCAAGGAATCAGTGATGTTTAGTGCGACATGCTGGTGTAGCGCGTGCACGCCTTTGTTGGAGAAGGAGTGGCGCCTGGGCATCGGCTATTGGGGCACTGCGATGGGCATAAGGTCTCGAAAATCCTCGGTTAAAAAGGTTGGAAAGGCAGCATTTTGGTAGCCAACAGTTTCCAGATGCTGAAAGTCAACCTCTAAGCCATGTCATGCCCTTCTAAAAGCATGTAAAACACAGTAAGGGGACTCCAACCACAGTCTCTCTCGTTGCCACTAACTGGGCCACACACACCCCATTTGACTGGCATCAGTTGACCTTCCCTTTTGAAAAAGAAAAAGATGCTTGGCATGAAGCACTCTCAAAAATACGCATGCCTTTCCCGTCCCCTGGCTGACCCAGGGGAAGAAAAGTCCTCTGAGAGCCATGACTTGTTCATCTTGGTTCTTTTAGAAACACAGCGAGGGGACTCCAACCACAGTCTCCCTCGTTGCCACTAACTGGGCCACACACACCCCACTTGACTGGCATCAGTTGACCTTCCCTTTTGAAAAAGAAAAAGATGCTTGGCATGAAGCACTCTCAAAAATACGCGTGCCTTTCCCGTCCCCTGGCTGACCCAGGGGAAGAAAAGTCCTCTGAGAGCCATGACTTGTTCATCTTGGTTCTTTTAGAAACACAGCGAGGGGACTCCAACCACAGTCTCCCTCGTTGCCACTAACTGGGCCACACACACCCCACTTGACTGGCATCAGTTGACCTTCCCTTTTGAAAAAGAAAAAGATGCTTGGCATGAAGCACTCTCAAAAATACGCGTGCCTTTCCCGTCCCCTGGCTGACCCAGGGGAAGAAAAGTCCTCTGAGAGCCATGACTTGTTCATCTTGGTTCTTTTAGAAACACAGCGAGGGGACTCCAACCACAGTCTCCCTCATTGCCACTAATTGGGCCACACACACCCCACTTGACTGGCATCAGTTGACCCCCCCCTTTTGAAAAAGAAAAAGATGCTTGGCATGAAGCACTCTCAAAAATACACGTGCCTTTCCCGTCCCCTGGCTGACCCAGGGGAAGAAAAGTCCTCTGAGAGCCATGACTTGTTCATCTTGGTTCTTTTAGAAACACAGCGAGGGGACTCCAACCACAGTCTCCCTCGTTTCCACTAACTGGGCCACACACACCCCACTTGACTGGCATCAGTTGACCTTTCCTTTTGAAAAAGAAAAAGATGCTTGGCATGAAGCACTCTCAAAAATACGCGTGCCTTTCCCGTCCCCTGGCTGACCCAGGGGAAGAAAAGTCCTCTGAGAGCCATGACTTGTTCATCTTGGTTCTTTTAGAAACACAGCGAGAGGACTCCAACCACAGTCTCCCTCGTTGCCACTAACTGGGCCACACACACCCCACTTGACTGGCATCAGTTGACCTTCCCTTTTGAAAAAGAAAAAGATGCTTGGCATGAAGCACTCTCAAAAATACGCGTGCCTTTCCCGTCCCCTGGCTGACCCAGGGGAAGAAAAGTCCTCTGAGAGCCATGACTTGTTCATCTTGGTTCTTTTAGAAACACAGCGAGGGGACTCCAACCACAGTCTCCCTCGTTGCCACTAATTGGGCCACACACACCCCACTTGACTGGCATCAGTTGACCTTCCCTTTTGAAAAAGAAAAAGATGCTTGGCATGAAGCACTCTCAAAACTACGCGTGCCTTTCCCGTCCCCTGGCTGACCCAGGGGAAGAAAAGTCCTCTGAGAGCCATGACTTGTTCATCTTGGTTCTTTTAGAAACACAGTGAGGGGACTCCAACCACAGTCTCCCTCGTTGCCACTAATTGGGCCACACACACCCCACTTGACTGGCATCAGTTGACCCCCCCTTTTGAAAAAGAAAAAGATGCTTGGCATGAAGCACTCTCAAAAATACGCGTGCCTTTCCCATCCCCTGGCTGACCCAGGGGAAGAAAAGTTCTCTGAGAGCCATGTCCACATTGTCAGTGGACAGACACATGTGCTTATCTGCCAGCAGACCCCCAGCAGCACTGAAGACAGGTTCCGAGAGAACGCTGGCTGCAGGACACGACAAGATCCCCAAGGCGTATGTGGCGAGCTCAGGCAATTTATCAAGATTAGAAGCCTAAAATGAGCGGGGCTCAAGTTGCACAATAATGGAATCGATGTTTCCTTGCATATACTCATATATCTGTGCGTCCTCCTCTTTTTCCTTGTCCAGCTGTTTTGTTTTCGCATGAGTATATGTCCTTGTCACTTTCCCATGTGTTTGTGTTGTGTTGTGAGTTGTTTGTCACCTTTTGGACACCTTTGAGGGTGTTTTCTAGGTGTTTTTCTGTGTTTGTGATTGCCTGCCATTGTTTCCTATGCAGTTCGAGTTCGGTTCATCGAACGTTCGACGAGCCGAACTCGAACGGGAGCTCCGTTCGGCGAACCGACCTCGAGCCGAACCGGGACCGGTTCGCTCATCTCTACTGAAGACACGTTCAGAGACAATGCTGGCAGCTGGACACGACAAAATCTCCAAGGTGTAACTGGAGAGCTCTGGCCATTTTTCTAGATTTGAAGCCCAAAATGAGCAAGGCTCCATTTGCAAAGTCATGGCATTGATGTTCATTTGGAGATACTCCTGTATCATCCTCTCCAGCCGTTGACTATGTGTCAGACTTGTTGTCTCTGGTGGCCTTGCAAAGGAGGGTCTAAAAAAATTATGAAAAGATTCCATAAAATTGCTGTTACCAGCACCAGATACAGTCCTACTGGTACGGGTAGACTGTTGAAGATGAAGAGACCGTCCCATGTTTGTCAAGTTACAACTGTGAGATTCACTCCGTGCACCTGCACGGTTGTTTGGTGGAAAAGCCGAGCTAAGATCGAGTAACAGCTTCTGCTGATACTCCTGCATACGTGCGTCCCTTTCTATGGCTGGAATTATGTCACAAAATTTGGACTTGTACCGGGGATCTAATAGTGTGGCAAGCCAGTAGTCATCATCACTTCTAATTTTGACAATACGAGGGTCATGTTGGAGGTAGTGCAACAAGAAGGCACTCATGTGTCTTGCGCAGCCATGCGGACCAAGTCCACGCTGTGTTTGTGGCATAGAGGTGCTACCCGTTCTTTCTTCCTCTGACATCTCCCCCCAACCTCTTTCAACTGAAATTTGACCAAGGTCTCCCTCATCCGCTGAGTCTTCCATGTCCATGGACAGTTCGTCCTCCATTTCTTCATGTTCTCCTGCACCTTCCTCAACATTTCGCCTGCTACTATGCGCCCTTGTTGATCCCTGTCCCCCATGGTCCCATGCCTGCCGCGTTGCTGATGATGAACGTCTGGACCTTGGTGATGTTGTTGTCCCTTGCGCATATGAATCCTCCTGTAGTTCCTCCCCTTCCTGTTGTCCCACCCCCTGACTCTGAATAGTGTTTAGCGTGTGCTCCAGCATGTAAATGACTGGAATTGTCATGCTGATAATGGCATTGTCAGTGCTAAACATATTCGTCGCCATGTCAAAACTGTGTAGAAGGGTGCATAGGTCCTTGATCTGAGACCACTCCATCAGGGTGATCTGTCCCACCTCTGCATCTCGTTGGCCCAGGCTATAAGTCATGACGTATTGCACCAGGGCTCGGCGGTGCTGCCACAGTCGCTGTAACATGTGGAGAGTCGAATTCCAGCGTGTCGCCACATCGCATTTCAGGCGATGAACCGGCAGGCCGAAAGACTTCTGGAGCGATGCAAGTCGCTAGGCTGCGGCGGTTGAACGGCGGAAGTGAGCAGACAGTTTTTGTGCCCTGGTCAGAAAGCCATCTAGGCCGGGATAGTGTGTTAAAAATTGCTGGACAACAAGGTTCAACATGTGAGCCATACAAGGCACGTGTGTCCCCTTGCCCAGGCGAAGGGCCGCACCCAGGTTTGCAGCATTGTCGCACACGGCCTTACCAGGCTGCAGGTTGAGTGGAGACAACCATTTATTAAACTCGGACCGCAGAGCTGACCACAACTCCTCAGCTGTGTGACTCCTATTACCAAGACATGTCAAGCTAAAGACCGCCTGATGCCGTTGCGCTCTGCTGCCAGCATAGTAATGAGGGGTGCGTGATTCCTTCTGCGCAGTGAGAACACTGGTGGCCTGACCAGGCAGGCTTGGGGCGGAGGTGGAGGACCCAGATGAGGTGGAGGAGGCAGAAGCAGTGGCGGAACTTGCACAGACAGAGGATTGACACACAAGTCGTGGGGACGGCAAGACTTGTGCAGCAGACCCTTCACCATCTATCACCATAGTTACCCAGTGCCCAGTCAGCGACATGTAACGTCCCTGTCCATGCTTACTGGTCCAAGTATCGGTGGTGAAATGCACAAGTTCACACACAGAGTTTCTCAAGTAAGCGGTGATGTTGTGTGCGACATGCTGGTGTAGCGCGGGCACACCTTTCTTAGAGAAGTAGTGGTGACTAGGCATCTGGTACTGGGAACAGCGACAGACATAAGGTCTCTAAAATCCTGTGTGTCCACTAGGCGGAAAGGCAGCATTTCGGTAGCCAAGAGCTTACAGAGGGATAGAGTCAACCTCTTAGCTTTGTCATGGGTCGCAGGAAATGGCCTTTTATTTGACCACATCTGAGGGACAGAGATCTGGCTGCTGTGTGTAGACGGTGTTGAGTAGCGTGTCCCTGGAAAAATGCAGGTTTGTGAGGAAAGTGCAGGCAGAGACATTATGTTGCCTTCATCCAACGTTGGTGCTATCGATGTCTGAGAGAGCTGTACACACTCACTTGTTTCCCCTTCCAAACCAACTGACGACCTACCAAGCAAACTGCCTGTTGCGGTTACAGTGGTGGAAGTTGTGCGTGGAAAACCAGGTGTGACAGCTGTCCCCGCAGTCCTAGAAGATGAAGAGCGCGCGGATGCACTGGAAGGGGCAGGCCGTGGATGGTTCGCTCCGCTAGGCCGCATTGCAGTACGGTGAACTTCCCACTGGGACCTATGATATTTATTCATGTGACGATTCATGGAAGAAGTTGTCAAACTGCTGAGGTTTTGACCTCTACTAACAGAATCACGACAAATTTTACACATCACATAATTTGGGCGATCTTTTTCTATGTCAAAAAAGGACCAGGCTAGGCAAGGCTTAGAGGGCATGTGACCTACTGAGCCCCCCCGACTAGTGCTCAGAGGCAGAGTGGTGGCTGATGATGCAGTTGTAGACGTGCTACCAGTGCTCCGACTCTGTCCAGGAAGGCGCAAGGTAACTTCGTCGTTGGTTGCATCCTCCTCCACCGCCTCTGTTGACCTCCTCGAGTGCCTGACTGGGGGTGACAGTAGGTGGGATCTAGAACTTCATCATCAATTATTGTGTTTGCACTCCCCTCCCCCTCAGACCGAGCCTCTTCTTGCCCTGACCGAATATTTAAGTTGTCATCCCAATCTGGTATCTGCGTCTCATCGTCATCAGTATGTTCCTCATTGCTATAACCACAGGTGTTACAGTTTGTGACAAAGGGTCAACATTATGCTCAGAAACTTGGTCCTCACGGCCTGAATCAGAGTCACAAAGGTTCTGGGCATCACTGCAGACCATTTCCTGGTCTGTACTCACTGTAGCTTGGGAGCAGACCTCTGATTCCCAGGCTATAGTGTGACTGAACAGCTCTGCAGACTCAGCTATCTCAGTTCCACCATACTGTGCAGGGCTGATGGAGACTTCAGAGCTGGGAGAAAGCAAGTTTGATTGGGATGACAACTCAGAGGACTGGTGTTTTTTGGATGCGGTACTTGAGGTGGCTGAGAGGGCACTTGTTGGACCACTTGAGATCCATTCAAGCATTTTCATTTTTTGGCCATCATCTACCTTTGTTCCAGTTGTTCGTGTCCGTAAAAAAGGGAGCACATCGGATTGTCCACGGTAAGTAGTAGACAACTTACTTTTGCTGGTAGATTGTCTATCTTCAGCAGATGATAATGGAGCTTTGCCACCTTCCCCACGGACAAACCCTTTTTTTCCTTTTCCACCACACCTCTTCCCCTTTCCACCAGCATCTGTCATTTTGCCACTCATGTTGATTGCGACAAGATTGTGCACTGAAAATGTGGTAGTAAAAATTGAGAGGTGGTGTAGATTGCAGCGGTGGTCTAGCTTTATTAACAGCAGAATAATAAAGAATAAATATCCCTGACAATTCAACTACGGCCCTTAAACTGGCAGCATAAATTGCTAGTATAATGGCTTAGTTATAATGAGTTTGAGTGTGCAATGCAGGCAGACGTGCTGCAAATATCTTTGCACTACTGGGACTATACAGAAGTCCAATAGCCACGTTTAGGATGCCATTAAGTTCACTCAGTGTTTGCTAGTATAATGGCTTAGTTATAATGAGTTTTAGTGTGCAATGCAGGAAGACGTGCTGCAAATATCTTTGCACTACTGGGACTATACAGAAGTCCAATAGCCACGTTTAGGATGCCATTAAGTTCACTCAGTGTTTGCTAGTATAATGGCTTAGTTATAATGAGTTGGAGTGTGCAAAGGGCAGGAGGGTACAGTGGCAGAGTTGTGGGTCTCTGGGTAGAGGAAAGGAAGCCTGCCTTTCTATCCCTCCTAATGTGGAAATGCAGCGAGGAAATCCCTGACCTTAGCTACACAGACGCTGTCATCTTGTGTAGCTGTTAAACTCTGTTTTCAGGACCTGTCACCTATGGCTCTGACCCTGCCGGTATGAGCCCTTAAAAGGACTGATAGAAAGTGCTATCCCTATGCTGTCCAGCACTGTGTATGGAGCGTATACAGCTGTATCGGCGATAGGAGCTACGCCAGTGATGTCTGACACCAAGGACGCAGAAGAGATAATGGCGTCCGGACGGGCAGATACTCGTTTTTATAATGCAGGGACATGTGACATGGACATCCTATCACACATGCCGTTGCTTCTCTGGCTAAAAGTCCACTTAACTGTGTGTGTGTCTGGGATTGTCTGACATGCTGGCCCTCCCCACTACACGCGCGCGCTTAGGGAAGGAAGACAAGGAAAAAAAAAAAAAATTGCGATCGCCATTATCCAAACAGCAGTGATCTGAATGCGCTGTTCCCGCACACTATACACTGAAATGTCACAATAGTGTGAGTCACAGAGTGACTTACACTATTACAGTGGAAAGCCAGCTAGGAATTAGCTGGGTTTTTTGCTGCTAGAACCGTTCTCGAACGTATATAGAACTATCGAGCTTTTGCAAAAAAGCTCGAGTTCTAGTTCGATCTAGAACAGCCCCCAAAATCATTCGAGCCGCGAACTGGAGAACCACGAACCGCGAACCGCACTTAACTCTAATGCTTCAATGATAATAAAGGAGAGGTGCTGGATTGTTCCCCACAGTCCCCAGACCCCAACCCAATCGAACACTTGTGAGTAGATTTAAGAGAAAAGCTGTATAGATACCCAAGTAAGTTTTATGAGCAAAACAGTAACAATGCAGAGACATGACAAGAATTTGCATAACTAATCAAATGCTAAATAGAGTTGCAGATCATATTGATGTATGAGATAGCCAAGATGATTGTCTATAAAATTAAACTGTAGTGGATTGTGAGATATTTAGCCTTAGGGGCACTTTGCACGCTGCAACATCGCACGTGCGATCTCGTTGGGGTCAAATTGAAAGTGACACACATCCGGCGTCGCAGGCGATATGTAAATCTTTTATGATATGATTGACGAGCTCAAAAGCGTCGTAATCATATCATTGGTGTAGCCTCGGTCATTTCCATGAATTTGGAAATACCGATGTTCCGATGTTGTTCCCTGTTCCTGTGGCAGCACACATCGCTGTGTGTGAAGCCGCAGGAGCGAGGAACATCTCCTACCTGCGTCCTGCGGCTCACGCCGGATATGCGGAAGGACGGAGGTGGGCGGGATGTTTACGTCTCGCTCATCTCCGCCCCTCCGCTTCTATTGGCCACCTGCCGTGTGATGTCACTATGACGCCGCATGACCCGCCCCCTTAATAAGGAGGCGGCTCACCGGCCAGAGCGACGTCGCAGGGCAGGTGAGTGCATGTGAAGCTGCCGTAGCGATAATGTTTGCTACGGCAGCTATCACCGTGATATCGCAGCTGTGACGGGGCGGGGACTATCGAGCACGGCATCGCAGCATCGGCTTGCGATGTCGTAGTGTGCAAAGTGCCCCTTAAAGTCAAAAGTTCAAACCTTGTTACCATTTTGCTACTCAGTGTATATCTATGTATATATCTAGTTATCCACTCACATTGCTGGAACTACTCACTCAGTTCTGATCATGTGATTGGATGATTAGATAGCTACGTGGTCGAACATACCTACTAAACCTAGTAAAATGTAGTTTAGATCAGCAAGATCCAAATAAATCTGAAATCATTAGCATAGATTTGTACCTAAACATCAAGTGCTTTGCCCACAAGCATGTGTACATTTATAATTTGGTTATATTATTAGCCTGGAGTTGCTGCTATATTAATTATTTATTGTAATCATACTTGATGCTTTTTAGAAACGTGTAAAAAAATGTATTTGAATTAAGACGGTGATCATTTTATTTATAATTTTCTACATCTTGCAGGTCTTTATTCACATCTGCTTTTATGAATCTACTTAGAGCCTTAGGGGTACTTTGCACACTACGACATCGCAGGTGCGATGTCGGTGGGGTCATGTCGAAAGTGACACACTTCCGGCGTCGCTCTCGACATCGTAGTGTGTAAAGCCTAGATGATACGATTAACGAGCGCAAAAGCGTCGTAATCGTATCATCGGTGTAACGTCGGCGAAAACCATAATTACCTCGCTGCGACGGTCCGATGTTGTTCCTCGTTCCTGCGGCAGCACACATCGCTGTGTGAAGTCGCAGGAGCGAGGAAATATCTCCTACCTCCTTCACCGCGGCTCGTCCCGCTCATCTCCGCCCCTCCGCTTCTATTGGCCGCCTGCCGTGTGACGTCGCTATGATGCCGCACGGCCCGCCCCCTTAATAAGGAGGCAGGTTGCCGGCCAGAGCGACATCGCAAGGCAAGGTGAGTGCATGTGAAGCTGGCGTAGCGTTATTTTTCGCTACGGCAGCTATCACCACATATCGCAGCTGCGACAGGGGCGGGGACTATCGCACTTGGCATCGCAGCATCGGCTTGCGATGTCGTAGTGTGCAAAGTACCCCTTAACCTCAATTTCTATCATTTATAAACCGAAGCCTCAGCACAAATGTGAACAAAGTCTTAGTGAACTTAAAAATTCAGTCATACCATTAGGAGTCCAGGAAGCTGAGAGAGCAGGGGGCACATTTTTAGTGATAATCTGTAAGCAGGATTACAAATCTCCAAACTATTTATATGCATTTGTAGCTTTTTCAGAAACAAGTCGAACAATACAACCAATATGACCAATCCCTTACTTCATTGCTGAAAAAAATGGCGTTTTAATTGATATGCAAATGAGGCTGTAGATCTGAAGCCTCTATCACTGCTGCTCACTTTCATTTCCAGCATTGCTTTGTTCTGCTTCATGACAGCTCCTATATTGTGTGATTTCAGGCAATGGAGCAAGAGGAGGCATTCTGAGCAGGGAATAGAGCTGGAGTGACAGAGACTTCAGATCTACAGCCTCATTTACATATCAATTGAAAAAATGATTTCTCAGTAATGGAGGAACAAACTGTCCATGTAAATGTATTACTGGATTTGATTTTGTAAGTGGTATATGCGCATATAAATAGTTTGGGATTTGAAAACTTGCTAATAGATTCCCTTTAAAGCTTACCTCCACCTACAAAAGAAAAATGATTTATAGTACCAAATTTTGATGTATAACAATTTTTCTAAATTCTTTATTAGAGTTTTTTGTTGTTCATCTCGTTGTAGATATTTTGTTCTGACTCAAAGTCGGGATCACCAGTGAAGTCAAATTGTGGGACTAGGCCTTGGTAGTCACTGGCGCTCAGAGAAAAGAATGCCCACTGGCACTGTGAGAATATGCAATTCTGCGTATTCCCCTATAATCAGTTTTCTTATGCCATTAACACTACATGCAAAGTTCCCATTGGGAGTTCCATCAACCATCCCATTCCCAGGAATATGCTTTGATAGCTTTCAGCTATCATTTCTTTCCCAGTGTACTACCCACAACAGTTTTCTTAGAACTTTGAATATGACAAAAGAAAAAACTAGACCAAATATGAAACCTTAATAAAAATATTAAATATAATATGAGACTGTAAGACTAGTTAATATTAAACAAAATATGGGTCTCAGATAAAATGTTAACCCACAGCATGGACAACTGTAAGTCTGTGGTGCGGGCTGGTCTAAACTGTATAGCATCTTGCTTTTTGCTCTAAGCTACCATCTTTAGAGTGGGTCCAAGAGCTGTCAGATCCTTTATCTCTTGCTCCACACTAAAAACAGGAGCAGGATCAGGACGCTGTTTGTTTAGTGCATGCAGAAAATATCAACAAAAGGCACAGGATGAGCAGATCTGTCCATCCTGAGCCTCCTGGTTCATGAGACGTGCAGCACTCCTCTGTGAAAAGTCCACTATAACCCTACTGTCCGCTATAATCAGGCAAGGGGGGACTTGCACAGAGGAGTGCAGCACATCTATTCATGAACCGATTTGGCCCCCCCTCCCCTGTTTTTGTTATAAAAAAATCCATGCCCACGTGGAGTTAGAAAAAGAATGTTTATTCCATCTGGAAAACATCGGGCTGCATTTTGAATACGCCCCCTATCACATGACAAATTACATCATACCTGGAATGAGGCCATACATTCTAGGCTCACAGTAGATGCTAGAGTGTACGGTTTCCTTCAGTTACACTTTTCCCCACCCACCAGCCGTCCTGGCACCTGCAACCAATCACAGGTGCTGGTGGGGCAAGGAAAGCAGTGCATATGCATGAGCAGTAATTAGCAGCCCAGGAAGTGAATGCGAGGCTTGGGATCCTCGTACAGCCATGCTGGAGCCTTGGTAAGTACAGCATGCTTGCTCCCATTCCCTTATCCCTTCAACCACCATTTTTAATCTCTGGATTCTGTTCTCCATAGACTTATATGGGGGCCGGATTCAGAACCGGATCTGGATTAGAAAAAAAAAAAAGAGCGCTTATCTGCGAGTCCACCCATCTCTACCCATTTTATAAAAGGATGTATTGTTTTTAGGATGAGTAATCACTATATTATTGGTGGTTGTCTAACTCATGGAATTGGGTTCAGTCCGGCTGTTGTAGTATTGTAAGGCATAACAGCATTCAATCCAACACATATATCAATCTAGTGTGCTGAGGAACTGCAGCACTGCTATTGTCAAGTACGTGGGTCTTGATGCAATTGTTTTAACTATTTTCCTTGCATCTTGGCACTCTTGACCACCAAGCTGTGCTGGAAAAACAGTCAAGCTCTTGTAGCACTGAATTACTGCTGTAGCTCCTTATTTTAAGGATCAATGAAGGTCCCAGAGGTCAGAGTTCCTTTGATCAAAAAATGATGGCATATGCTAGATATATGAGATGGGAATACTTTTAATTAGATGGAAGTCTGTGGAAGAGGAGGGAAGGAATGACAAGCGAAATGCAAGCAAAACCTTGTCTATGTATACAGTCTCATAAATATTCTGTGTGCCGGAGTAGTCAATTTGCTTACATATCCATCATGAAAAAGGAACATCAGTATTGTGGAGTAATGTTAATAAAATATATTTTACTTTAATGCATAAGCTTGGAAAATTTTGGAGCTCTTCCCATTGAGTTGAATATTAAACATTTTTAGTCTGGTCATTTAAGCGGCTTTTATTTTCATTAAGGTTAAAAACTGCAGTCTTTAGTAGTATTCGGAATGTCAGCTCATTGGTAACCTTTCACAGCTAATTGTCTTTTCCGAGAAACAATCGTTCTTCCTTGACATAGACAGTCAACTGTGCCAATGTCAATAATGGTGGTGAGACATCTGCCATCATCAAGCCTTCTATAAGGGAACAGACTAATTCTACTTTCCTTATGGAGAGTTTACCATATGCTTCTGCTTCAAGAGTCAAGAACTAATCTATAGCACCTAATACCCACAATGATTTCTCTTTTCTCTATCAAAGTCATATAAATTCAATCAGTTTTAAAATTATTATTGTGATAAGAACAAAGATGAAAGAATAAAATCTGTATATTTCAGGTAAAATAATTATTAACAAATATATTTGCATAAGCCCACACAATATGTTCTTCAATATATAAAATATGTAATTTGCTGTTCTTCATCAAATATGGAATCGGGAAGTATGTTTGTTTCGTAAATGAATATGGAAAGATATTATGACATTTATACATTCACAATATATTTAGGCTGTGGAATTACTGAAATACCAATATTTAATCTAATATTGCATTATCCAGCCCTAAAATAAAATAAATTATGTAATTCAGTCAAGTTTATAATACAGTCAAAACTGAGCCAGAAAATTGTTATGTAGTATAGTGGTTTTGTGTTACCAGCTCCTTGGAAGTGCAGACATCAGTGAAGGTGGCCAATCACACACTTATTTTGTGTTTAGTATAATTGTATGAATTGGTGTGCAGTTAGCAGTTCTTTCCACAAATGGGTTATGACTTACCAGAAGTACCGTATTTTTCGGACTATAAGACGCACCGGACCATAAGACGCACCCTGGTTTTAGAGAAGGAAAATAGGAAAATAAAATTTTAAGCAAAAAATGTGGTCATGACACACTTATGGGGCGAGGATCTGCTGCTGACACACTATTATGGGGGTAATGTCCCCAAATTCTCTAGTAAGGTACCCCATCCTGGTAATGATTCTCCTGCCTTGTATATAATCCCCATCCTTATATTTATTTTTATATATATATATATATATACATATATATATACATATATATATATATATATATATGTATATATATATATATATATAGTGTGTGTGTATGTATGTATGTATGTGTGTGTGTGTCCCTCATCCTGCTATATGTGCCTCATCCTGCTATAGGTCTCTCATCCTGCTATAGGTCCCCCATCATCCTGCTATATGTCCCCCATCATCCTGATATATGTCCCCCATCATCCTGCTATATGTGCCCCATCATCCTGCTATATGTGCCCCATCATCCTGCTCATATGTGCCCCATCATCCTGCTCATATGTGCCCCATTATCCTGCTCATGTGCCCCATTATCCTGCTCATATTTGCCCCATCATCCTGCTCACATGTGCCCCATCATCCTGCTCATATGTGCCCCATCATCCTGCTCATATGTGCCCCATCATCCTGCTCATATGTGCCCCATCATCCTGCTCACATGTGCCCCATCATCCTGCTCACATGTGCCCCATCATCCTGCTCACATGTGCCCCATCATCCTGCTCACATGTGCCCCATCATCCTGCTCATATGTGCCCCATCATCCTGCTCACATGTGCCCCATCATCCTGCTCACATGTGCCCCATCATCCTGCTCACATGTGCCCCATCATCCTGCTCATATTTGCCCCATCATCCTGCTCATATTTGCCCCATCATCCTGCGGAACACACATAAAAAAAATAAAATAAACATTTATATTCACCTTTCCTCGCTCCACGCAGCGTCGCTCCTCCTCCGTCTGTGCCGTCAGCGCTGTGTGGAGCTGGCCACACTCCCTGCTGCACCGCGATCTCCTTCTGTCTGTGCCGGCGATGCTGTGTGGACACGTGCGCACAGCGATGACGTCATCGCTGTGAGCCCCGTTAGTCTCTACACAGCGCGGCCGGCAATCAGGAGGACATCGCGGTGCTGCGGGGAACGGTGAGTAATGTGCACTGATTTACTGCACCCCGCGCTGATGATGATGCGCGGGGAGCAGTGAATACAGCCGCACATGATCACTCCTGGCTGTAGTTGCCAGGGGTGATCACGGCTAGCTGTTTACTTCGCGCTCGTCCCCGCTCATCACCCCGCCCACCTGTCAGCGCTGAGAAATGGGCGGGAGGATGGGCGTGCATATGTAATGAGCGGGCCCACGTGGTCACGGCAGGCGCTGCTGCTGCGTGCCCGTGCCCCCGATGACCCGCTCCACCACAGCACCCTCATTTCCCGCAGCCATGCCTTACATTCAGACCATTAGACACACCCCCCACTTTCCCCCAACATTTGGGGGAAAAAAAGTGCGTCTTATGGTCCGAAAAATACGGTATATGTTCTCACTTTGAATATCTTTTAAAATAAACTCAATGTCATAAATTGTTTTAAACCCAAAGGAAAGTTGCCAGGCAGCACTCTGATTCCGGTGCACGAGTCCAGGGAAGGTGTTCCCAATATCATAAAATTATAAATTAATTTAAGGCAGATTTTGAAAACCCATTAAGTGCCACTCTGCCTTTACCTCTGCCTCCTAGTTGAAAGGGAGTGTATAATCAGACACATATAGTATTTTTCATTTTATAAGTGACACCAGATTGTAATACGCACCCAAAATTTAGAGCTAAATAAAGGTGAAAAAAAGAGTCCATCTTATCATTCCATGGTGTCTTATTGAAGGGGGGGATGGCAGCGGTGATGGAGCGAGGTCACAAGAGACATGAGTGGTGCTGGAGTAGGGCGATGCTGCAGACAGTGTGTCAGGTGTCTCAGATGCTCTGTCGGCAGTGTGGGCTTCAAAGAAATGGTGTCAGGAGTCGGCGCATGCGCAGATTGAGCTATCAGGTCAATGACAAGCCGAGATCTTATGTGAGCACGCACCACCTCCAGGACCTATTTCCCTTATGTCCACTACTGGGAGATCAATGGGCCAGAGGTGGCGCATGTGCAGATGAAATCTGGGTGCCATTTTCCTTAGGTCCGCTGCTGGGAGATTAATTGGCCGAAGGCGGCGAGTATGCAGGTGAGATCTTGAGCCAAGAGCTCCATCTGCACGCACGCCAACTCTGGCCACCAATATTTGAAGCCTGCACTCCCGATAGAGCATATGGGACACCCGTCTCACTGCTTGCAACATCTCCCTACTCCCCACAGCAAGTACAGTCCCAGCAGCCAGCACAGTGCCTGCAGCCAGCACTGTGCCCACAGCCAGAACAGTGCCCTTTCTCCACCTCCCGGTATTCTATATTCGGATTACAAAATGCACCCCTCATTTTCCTCTCAATTTTTTGGGAGTAACAGTGCATTTTATAATCTGGAAAATAGGGTACCTTCATTTTGAAAACATTTTTAATAATAAGAAATAAAGTCATAGCCACTGATTCAGCAAAAGCTGTGATTTTTCCTTGCTCTTGAGGAGGAAGCGTTGGGAAGACAGACACTCCTATTTCATGAAGAGGTACAAGCTTCTTCATGATCTGGAGTAGATTTGAGCGATGTTCGAGTCGAACGGTTCACCAATTTCAAATTCGAGTTATTTTGGGCGGTGTTCGAGCCGTTCGATGAACTCGAACAATTTGCTAAAAAGTTTGGCAGTTCGAGTTACGTTCGAGAGAGGTTCGATCACCAAAAGCGTGGCTTTTCACAGTAAGGCTATGTGCACACGTTGTGTATCTGCATGTGTCCTGTGTCCCCAGCACAATCCCTCTCTCTTTCCTACTCACAGATCACGGGCGCCTCACTGCACTGCTGTCAGAAATCTCCGGCGGCTTCTCCTCTTTAGAAAATGGCTGCTGCTTCATTATTCAATCAGGTATTCCGTGCTTTCCCCGCCCACCGGCACCCTTGATTGGTTGCAGTCAGACACGCCCCCACGATGAGTGACAGCTGTCTCATTGCAAGCAATCACAGCCACCTGCTGGTGGGTCTATATCGTGCAGTTAAATAAATAAATAAATAAATAATAATAAAAAAAAAAATGCGGTTCCCCCCAATTTTGATACCAGCCAGGATACAGCCTCATGGCTGGAGGCTGGTATTGTCAGGATGGAGAGCACCACGTTATGGGGAGCCCACCACCCTAACAATATCACCCAGCAGCCGCCCGGAATTGCTGCATCCATTAGATGTGACAGTCCCGGGACTCTTGCGCTTATCCTGAATTGCCCTGGTGTGGTGGCAATCAGGGTAATAACGGGGTTAATCATGACAAGCATCTCCCCGAGACACCTTCAATGATTAACCTGTAAGTGAAAGTAAAGAAACACACACAGTGAAAAATCCTTTATTTGGAATAAAAGACAAAAAACACCTCATTTACCTTTTTATTAATCCCCAAACAACGATCCAGGTCCGAAGTAATCCACACGTCGCTTTCAGCTCTGCTACATGAAGATGCAGGGAGCACCGTAGAACACGAGCGCTCTGTGTCCCCTCCACGTAGCACCTGAAGTGAGCAAGCGCTGTCACCGGAGACTTCACTCTGCAATACAGACATCAAGATTACCAAATCTGCCTATGTTTCTCATTAGAGGCAGTGTCTCAATGGTTAGAGCTACATAAGAAGCATTAGTTCACGAGTTCAAGTCCCGGCCGTCCTGGTAAAGAATTTAATTTATTTTAAATTATAATTATTATTTATTTATAATTATAATTTAATTTAATTAAATTATGCACTGACGGGAGGAGCCGGACATCAGCTGTGAGCCGCGGGCCACACCTCTAAAATCGGAGCAGTTCACGGAATGAGGCTGCATTGCCTCTCTCTCTCTTCTCTCTCTTCTCTCTCTCCTCTCTCTCATCTCTCCTTTTCTCTCTCTTTTTCTCTCTCTCTTTCTCTCTTTCTCTCTCCCTCTCTCACTCTCTCTTTTTCTCTCTCTCTTTTTCTGTCTTTCTCTCTCTTTTTCTCTCTCTCTCTTCTCTCCTCTTCTCTCTCTCTTCTCTCTCCCTCTCTTCTCTCTCTCCTCTTCTCCCTCTCTTCTCTCTCCTCTCTCTTCTCTCTCCTCTCTCTCTTCTCTCCCTCTCTCTTCTCTCCTCTCTCTCCCTCTCTTCTCTCTCCTCTCTATATTCTCTCCTCTTCTCCCTCTCTTCTCTCTCCTCTCTCTTCTCTCTTCTCTCCCTCTCTCCTCTCTTGCGCTCTCTTTTCTCTCTCCTCTCTTCTCTCTCTCTCCTCTCTCCCACTCTCTTTTTTATTCTCTCTCTCTTTTCTCTCTCCCTCTCTCTCTTCTCTTTTCTCTCTCTTTTCTCTCTCTCAGACCTGGTGATGATCAGCTGATGCAGTCACCTGACAGAATCAGCTGACACTATTAGTTGAGCGGTGAGGCCGGCTTTTTACCGCCCGGCCAGCTAAACTATCAGCCTCTGCTGTCGGACAGGAGTCTGCACAGAAGTGTGTAGTTATTTTTTTTTTTGCACTGATGCATCAGCTGATTGTATAAAAGCCATTTATACAATCAGCTGCTGTGTCATGTGATTCAGGCCCTTGAACCTGACACATCATCTGATCGCTTTGCCTTCCAGCAAACTGACCCTTGACCCAGGATTACTGCGGAGGGGGGGTTCTTTATTTCAATAAAGATGGAGTCACTAATTGTGTTGTGTTTTATTTCTAATAAAAATATTTTTTTGTGTTTTGTGTTTCTTTTTATCTGTACTAGATAGTGGCCATGTCTAATATTGGCGTGCACAGAAAGCTTGAGCACCCTGCGCTGCGGATTCCAATCCCCAGCTGCCTAGTTGTACCTGGCTGGACACAAAAATTGGGCGAAGCCCATGTCATTTTTCTTTTTAATTATTTCATGAAGTTCATGAAATAATTCAAAAAAAGGGCTTCCCTATATTTTTGGTTCCCACCTGGGTACAAATAGGGAGCTGGGGGTTGGCGGCAGTTCGTGGCTGCCTGCTGTACCTGGCTAGCATAAAAAAAATGGCGAAGCCCACAATTTTTTGGGGGGCAAAAAACTCCTGCATACAGTCCTGGATGGAGTATGCTGAGCCTTGTAGTTCTGCAGCTGCTGTCTGCTGTCTTTCTATATGGAGAAGAGCAGACAGCAGCTGCAGAACTACAAGACTCAGCATGCTCCATCCAGGACTGTATGCTGGAGGGAGTGGCAGGGGGAGCAGAACTGCAAGGCTCAGCATACTTCATCCACTAGTGTATGCAGGAGAGCAGACAGCAGCTGCAGAACTACAAGGCTCAGCATGCTGCATCCAGGACTGTATGCTGGATGGAGAGACAGGGGGAGCAGAACTACAAGGCTCAGCATGCTCCATTCACTAGTGTATGCAGGAGAACAGGAGAGCAGACAGCAGTTGTAGAACGACAAGGATCAGCATACTCCATCCAGGACTATATGCAGGAGTTTTTTGCCCCCCCCCAAAAATGACATGGGCTTCGCCATATTTTTGTATGCTAGCAAGGTACAGCAGGCAGGTACAGCTACCCCCAACCTCCAGCTGCCTATTTGTACCCGGCTGGGAACCAAAAATATAGGGAAGCCTTTTTTTTTAATTAATTCACAAATTTCATGAAATAATTAAAAAAAAAATTACGTGGGCTTCGCCCAATTTTTGTGTCCAGCCAGGTACAACTAGGCAGCTGGGGATTGGAATCCGCAGCACAGGTTGGCCTGAGCTTTCTGGTCCCCTCTGCTGCGAATTACAGTTCTCAGCCGCCCCAGAAAATGGCGATTTCATAGAAGCGCCATCATCTGGCGCTGTATCCAACTCTTCCAGCAGCCCTGAAGCTGGGTTGCTTGCTGGGTAATAATGGGTTAATACTAGCTTTGTTTTACTAGCTAGTATTAAGCCAGAGATTCTTAATGTCAGGAAAGTTTGACCCGGCCATTAAGAATCTCTAATAAAGGGTTAAAAAAAAAGACACCACACAGAAAAAATACTTTAATAGAAATAAATACACAGACACATTAGAGACTCCATGTTTATTACTCCCTGTCAGCCCTCCACGATCTTGGTCTTCTGTCTTCTTTCTCCTTCAACCCATGCAGCTCTGCTACATCAGACAGCACTGCATGGGAGAAAGACGCTGCTTCTCCATGCAGTCTAATCAGTCAGTGAGTGAGCAGAGGCTGCGGGCTGTAAGCGGTGACATCATCGCTGCCACCGTTAATATAGCAATGGCAATCTCCGATCACGTGATTCCCGGTGCCGCTATTTACCGGCTGTGGCAGCCAGTCCCTGCATGTGGGCTGACTCTGTAAAGAGCACCCACATGCAGGAACGGGGAAGCTGACCATGTGCCAGAGCATTTCGCCGGTACACGGAGATGCTGGAATGAGCACCGCGTACCGGAGAGATCCACTGACAGGACCTAGCATAACGTCTAGCCATGTGACCAGTCTGTAGCCAATGAGATAATAGACACGTGACTGGTCACATGCTATTTTGACGTCACGGAAGGTCCTATCATCAGTGCTGGTTACCGGGTGGATGCAGCGATTATCGGAAGGAAAAGTGGTGGGAGACCGAGTGCAGGACGTGTCGCGGGGACCTGTAAGTGTAATGGCAATGTTTTTAAACTGTATGTGTACATGTATAATGTGTTTTTATGTGTTTGTGTTTGTGTCGTGGGCGGGGAGGACACCGCCGCTGCTGCTGCTCGGTGGCTCGAGCAGTGGGCCGGATCCGGGGACTCGAGTGGCGCTCCTCGCCCGTGAGTGAAAAGGGTGGTTGGTTTGGGGGATTTAGTCCGTGACGCCACCCACGGGTTGTGGTGAAGATGGGCACCACCGCTGCTGGTGACGGGGATCCCGGGAATGGTGGTAGGGAGCAGCTGGGATGTTGTTTTCCCCCTCCGTGGGTAGGGGTCGGTGGTCCCGGGGCCCAGTGGTGTGACGGGGAGGCAGGGTTGGTGAGGTGCAGGTTTGCAGGGACAGCGCGGTGCGGTGCTGGATGGCACGGGTGTACTCACTCAGTAAGAGATGCACAAAGTCCTCGGTAAACCAAACAGCTTGATGGACGGGTCCCGCAGCCGGCTGCAGTGTCTCTTTCCGGACAGGTGATGGTGGCTGTCTTTCCCTGCACCTTGATGTATTTGTTTGACTACGATGGATTCCCAATGGTAGTCCGCTCCCCGGTGTATGGATGCCGGAGGAGCCCGTTTGCCCGCAGGCGCTGGCCCTTGGGTCTCTAGCCTTAGGCGGTAGCTGTATACCCTCACGGTGTGGGCAGTTTCCTTCTATCGGGTCTTTGGCTGTTAGGAAACCCCTGGGGTTCCGGTCACATTCGGATTTGACTATTGTCGGCGGCTCCAAGCCTGGTCGGGGTCCGATTGCCCTGCCTGTGTGTGCTGGCTTCATTTCACTCACCGGTCGGTGCCGGCGGGCCAACGTCCAACCCCGGTCCTACGGTTCCGCGTTGCTTCACCACTCCTGTAAACAGCCACCACCATCTGCCAACCTTGTTGTCGGTGCCTGGGCCACAAACCCAGACACTCCAGTGCTCGCTCCTCTCACTTCGACCTCCAACTTCTAAACTCCTGAACTCAACTCGACTGTCACTTTTCCCGCCTCCAGCCCTGTGAACTCCTTGGTGGGTGGGGCCAACCGCTTGGCTCCGCCCCACCTGGTGTGGACATCAGACCCTGGAGGGATGCAAGAAGGATTTTTGTTTGGCTAATGTTACTGTCTAGTGGGGGTGGAGGTGGGTGAGTGTTATCTGTGACGACCTGGCTCGTCCAGGGCGCCACATTTGCCTGCCATTGTTTTCAATGGGGTTCAAAGGGGTTCATCCAACGTTCGCCGAACTTTTCCACCGTTCGACGAACTGAACCGAACTCGAACACTAGGGGGGTGGCTCATCTCTAATCTGGAGCATCTGAAGAATGGTGTGCGCCTCTGTGTGATACACTAGAAATCTTTCTCTAGTAATGGACTGGCGTGAGATTTCCAATGTATGGAACGCCACAGCTCATCATGAACTAAATAAGCTGTGGTGACATGCCCCTGCTGTACCCCCATTTTGCTGATGATCTACCCATTTTAGTGGAGCTGGGAGACACTGGTGTGATAATGCAAAAAGTTTGCGCTGGAATTCTGGCATGAAAGCTTTGATAAATCAGGCTCATAATGATGGTGGATAAATCATTTGTACAGGCTACAACAGTCCAGTCCCCTCTACAACAAACATGTTATCTTAGTAGGGGACACAGACTGAAGAGGGCCCCTGTGCAAGAACAGTACATGGTCCTCTTTATATGTCTGCTAGCTGTAGTACCTGGCATTGCCCGGGATAGTAACTAAGTGTCTCTCAGTCTCTCTCCCACTCTCCCTCTCTTCCACTCTCTCCCTCTCCCTCTGTCTGTTTGTTTCTCTCTCTGTCTGTCTGTCTCCCTCTCTGCCTGTCTGTCTCTCTGTATCTCTGTCTGTCTCCCTCTCTGTCTGTTTCTCTGTGTCTCTCTCTCTGTGCTGTAGTGGGGGAGACAAGAAAGGCGCAATAGGGTTTTACCCGGTTTACAGAGTGAAAGAGGATAAAAACAGTGCACTCACCTGGCCGGGTTGTGCCAGTCACAACCCCTTTATTAGCATGGATGAGCGCTTGGGTGGTTCTGCAGCGGCCCCGTTATAGAGCAGATTTTGAATATGAAGGACTGGAGAAAACGGGTTTATTGCCGCGCTAAAAACCACGAGCATGTATAAGTCAAAATATTCTCTTTATTTAGATCATTCCTACGCGTTTCTGAGGCTCATCTGCCTCCTTCCTCAGGGAAAAAGAATCTTACAGACAGAGAGGATTTATCCTTATAAAGCAGCAAACAGAGGAGAAAAAAAAAAAAGCAAACAGAGAAGAAAAAAAAATAAAAAAAAAAATTGTGAAAGCAACCAATCATGACATCATCATTACATATGTTCCTGAGCGATGACTCATTGCCTTGTGGAATAAGGCTATGTCATAACATATACAACACAAGTTTCAAATAAAAGGCAATAAACAATAATAAAGGACAAAGAGAAAATGAATAAAAATAAACAAAAAATTCCTATTTGAATATGCGCTTATCTGTGTTTAATTTTTAGAAAAATAGTCTTTAAGTGTATATGAAAAGAGGGAGAAGTTTTTATTTGTGATTTATTTATTTATTTGTTTATTTTATTTTATATAATATATATAAGAAAGGGAAAAGTATTTTATTTAAATATGAAAATATATATGTAAAAGCAATGGACAAAGGGAAAGAGAATTAATTCCCGTATCCAAGACAGATTTAAACCCATAGAATTGTGTCTGTGTTCTCATATGCTATTAAGCTACCAATGCTCCATATAAACAGCTTGGTGTTGAAAGCAACCACAGATAAACACCTGGACAATTAGGGGATTAGAAAAAAAGTGTATGATTATAAAACCCATAAAGTATAGAGAGATTCAGGTTTGTGATATACTATTCAGTATATATGAAAATCAATATATATGAAATAGAATATGTGAGGATTTTTTATACTGCATTCTAAAAGAGATGCATTTAGTATAATTCTAATTAGTGATATACGGAGAGAAAAAAAATATATTTATTTAATGGTGTATTTATAAGTATATAAGAATGAGTGATATTAACCACAGTGATTTCATTATGAGACATGACATAATGGAAGGAGGAACATGCAATTTCAGAACTAGAGAAAAGAAAAAATGAATGAAGAACGAAAAGTTATAATGCACATACATGAAGAGACAGTTTCTCTGTCTAGAAAGGTGAAGTGGGTTCAGACCGTGGGAAAGAGATGAACCGCGCATGATCACGATACGTATAAGGAACCAGTTCCTCACCAAAGGAGGTGATGTGAGGTCAAACTGTGAGGAAAGGAGATGAGTGTGCAAAGTGCCGATTCATGGAGAAACATGAATCACAATATTAGAAACAAAGCAAGAGAAAGATGCACGGGGTATTAGCCGACAATAAGAGGTCGGGGAATAAAGTCTGATTGGATTACAAAGATATGTAAATATTTAAATATATGAATAAAGTCTGATTGGATTACAAAGAATATGTGAATATAGATGTAGGTTGTGATACAAAATATTGTGTGTGAGGGTGTGAATTAAACATAACGATCTCTGAGGCAGAATAGTGACATCTATATATACATATATATAAATGCATGCATATATATATACACATACCTGCATACACACATATATATACGTGAAATCAGAATTACTGAGGGTCTAAAAGAAAAATATATGACACAGATATCCTGATAGTGTCACAAAGATATGTGAATGTGTATGAAATATAACAATACAAGGAAATACCAAAACATAACGAAAAAAAAACATATAATGCAAGAAAATGAAATCATAAAGATGTCTGAAAGTAAGACAAAAATGTATTATCCCAAAAGTAAAAAATATATATATATAATATATAATGGATATATATGACATACCCTCACGGTGTGGGCAGTTTCCTTCTATCGGGTCTTTGGCTGTTAGGAAACCCCTGGGGTTCCGGTCACATTCGGATTTGACTATTGTCGGCGGCTCCAAGCCTGGTCGGGGTCCGATTGCCCTGCCTGTGTGTGCTGGCTTCATTTCACTCACCGGTCGGTGCCGGCGGGCCAACGTCCGACCCCGGTCCTACGGTTCCGCGTTGCTTCACCACTCCTGCAAACAGCCACCACCATCTGCCAACCTTGTTGTCGGTGCCTGGGCCACAAACCCAGACACTCCAGTGCTCGCTCCTCTCACTTCGACCTCCAACTTCTAAACTCCTGAACTCAACTCGACTGTCACTTTTCCCGCCTCCAGCCCTGTGAACTCCTTGGTGGGTGGGGCCAACCGCTTGGCTCCGCCCCACCTGGTGTGGACATCAGACCCTGGAGGGATGCAAGAAGGATTTTTGTTTGGCTACTGTTACTGTCTAGTGGGGGTGGAGGTGGGTGAGTGTTATCTGTGACGACCTGGCTCGTCCAGGGCGCCACATTTGCCTGCCATTGTTTTCAATGGGGTTCAAAGGGGTTCATCCAACGTTCGCCGAACTTTTCCACCGTTCGACGAACTGAACCGAACTCGAACACTAGGGGGGTGGCTCATCTCTAATCTGGAGCATCTGAAGAATGGTGTGCGCCTCTGTGTGATACACTAGAAATCTTTCTCTAGTAATGGACTGGCGTGAGATTTCCAATGTATGGAACGCCACAGCTCATCATGAACTAAATAAGCTGTGGTGTCATGCCCCTGCTGTACCCCCATTTTGCTGATGATCTACCCATTTTAGTGGAGCTGGGAGACACTGGTGTGAATGCAAAAAGTTTGCGCTGGAATTCTGGCATGAAAGCTTTGATAAATCAGGCTCATAATGATGGTGGATAAATCATTTGTACAGGCTACAACAGTCCAGTCCCCTCTACAACAAACATGTTATCTTAGTAGGGGACACAGACTGAAGAGGGCCCCTGTGCAAGAACAGTACATGGTCCTCTTTATATGTCTGCTAGCTGTAGTACCTGGCATTGCCCGGGATAGTAACTAAGTGTCTCTCAGTCTCTCTCCCACTCTCCCTCTCTTCCACTCTCTCCCTCTCCCTCTGTCTGTTTGTTTCTCTCTCTGTCTGTCTGTCTCCCTCTCTGCCTGTCTGTCTCTCTGTATCTCTGTCTGTCTCCCTCTCTGTCTGTTTCTCTGTGTCTCTCTCTCTGTGTCTATTTCCCTCTCTGTCTTTCTCTGTCTGTCTGTCTTTCTCTCGATCCATCTCTCTCTGTCTCTGTGTGTCTCTCTATGTTTCTCTCCCTATGTGTGTCTCTCTGTATCTCTCTATCCATCTCTCTCTGTCTCTCTATTTCTCTCTCTGTCTCTGTCTCTCTCTTTCTCTTTCTCTGTCTCTGTCTGTCTCTTTGTCTGTCTCTGTCTGTCTCTCTCTGTCTGTCTGTCTCTATTTCTCTCTCTGTCTCTGTCTCTTTCTCTGTCTCTGTCTGTCTCTCTATGTCTGTCTCTCTCTGTCTGTCTCTCTCTCTATCTATCCGTCTCTCCACCAAAATAATAGTAACTGACATGTAAGCTGTATGATGCTAAGAATGTCCCTCGTTGCCTATAGCAACCAATCACAGACCTTAATTAATTATTAATGACCTGTAGTTCACAGATCCATTGACTTTAATGTAAGCAGGTTTTTGGGCGAATAAGTGTAAAGTGCGAGGTTAAGTTTTCACCTCAAAACATAGTCAATGACATTTGCTGAATCCCATGAGGCGCCTGTGCAAAACTTTGCGATTGTAAATGCGACGGTGCGGATTCCTTTAGTGGACACACACACACACACACACACACATACATAAATACACATATATACACCCAGATTTATTTATATATTAGATGACAAAAGCTACTTGCTGCTTTGGAGGTAGAAGTGGACCCCTTACCTGATTGACCCCTGTGTAGCTGCCAATGTTGCACCAATTGCATGCCCACTAGTGAAGAATCTAACTTCTTAATAATCAGCCAGTCCAGGATGAAGAGAAGCAAAAAAAATATTCTAATGCCCATCATTCATGTGTCCATGTACAATATTAGGGTACAATTATTACTCTTAATATTATTTGAAACTGTGTACCGTCTGCCAAAATAGCCAAAAGAAGTGTAATGGCAAACATGTCTAATTAATCTATCCAAAGTACCATGTTTATCTTAGGCCAATAAAATTCTTGAACTGATCTATTGTATTTTGGGTAAATATTTTATATCTTGTTCTTGAGTTTGATCCAAATTTATTAAATATTTGCAGTGTTTTCAATTGCAAAAAATTCCTGACATCCCATTTTACTGGTCCGAAACATTTTGCAGATCAATACAAATTAGGCCATTTTTACATATTAAAAACCATGTGACAATGTTGATGCTAAATAACAAACTCATCACCAGCTGCTATATATACACATGTACAATCTATTTTTTTTTTTGTTTGTATATTTCTATGGTTAGAAATTAAATTTTACTGTGCAGGAATCTACATTAACATATTGAACTGGGTCCATATGGGTTTTGCTTTTTATATTTCGCTGCATTCAGTCTCACTTGATAAATTTAAATACATCATTAGTCACAATTTTTAGCAATTTTATTGTATCTTGTTTAAAATGAACATATTCCTTTTCAATAACATTTCTGTAATTGACTGTCATATCTGTTAGTTATGGTTCATCTTCATTACCTGGTAATTATTTTATCCTAATTGCTTCCCATGAGATAGAAGCCAATAACTAGGGAATCCTGCTTCATCTGTGACTCAAATTCTTCATCTGAGAATATTTCAGAATGCATTCACTTGTTTGATTTACATATTAATCTATGTCAGTCATATAAACTGAATCCCCCGAATTTGTTGTTGGTGCTTCTAATTTTCACTGCACCTATAAAGTTACTCTTCTTTTTAATCTGTGCTGGAAGGTGACCACCAACATTCATTGGTGAGGTAAAGCTAGGGACTCACTTGTCACTAAAACTTGTGGATTAGACAAAATTGAATTCACCTAGTCACACAGATTTTCCCTGGAAACTCGATATGCAGAGAAGTTGTTCACAAAAATGTAATGCTCCTTATTATCCCCAGAAGTCTCTCCAAATCACAAAATGTAATGCAAGAAGAAGCGGAGGGGCGGAGATGAGCGGGACGTAAACATCCCGCCCACCTCCTTCCTTCTGCATTGCCGGCAGGATGCAGGTAAGCTGCAGTTCATCGTTCCCGGGGTGTCACACGGAGCGATGTGTGCTGCCTCGGGATCGATGAACAACCAGAGCACAGAAGGAGGACCGACTTTTTGAAAATGAACGACGTGTCAACGAGCAACGATAAGGTGAGTATTTTTGCTCGTTCACAGTCATTCGGAGGTGTCACATGGTACGATATGTCAAACGATGCCGGATGTGCGTCACTAATGACGTGACCCCGACGACATATCGCCCGATATATCGTACCGTGGGACGCCGGCATAAGATTTAAAAAAATATAATAAATCCATATACTCAACTTACCACTCATCTCTCTGGCCACTCCACTCCTCACAATTAGTGATAAGAAAGCACTGTCATGATCGGGTGCTTGGTACTCGTAATGAGCAGCTGGATGCTCGGATGGGTGCAACTCGAGTACCTGAGTATAATGGAAGTTAATGGGAAATTCTAGAACTTTTCTGGAAGTGCTCCTGCCCATTCGAGCATCCAGCTGCTCGTTACGAGTACTGAGCAACCAAACATCGAACTACTCACTCATCACTACTCACAGTCACCCGACCGGTTCTTACCACTTCTCATTATCGCCATCAGCGCTGAATCCCCGGTATGCTTCACTATATGCCTGGACTTTAGGTTGATGAGGCCTAGAACGATTGTGCAATACAATACAGCAGGGACTAAAACACAACTTTTAATAGATATAGATGAAATCATGAATAAGCATAAAGTGCAGTGCAAAACTTAAAGAGCAATATAAAGGATAAAAATTGTAATTGATCTCACCCAATCTTTCTCCATGAGTGAGGAGACCACTAATCAATAGACGGAATACAACAGGTTGGAAGACCACCGGCAAGTCCAAGGGTAATTATAAAGCACTAACCTCTGCCGTGCCTCATGTATAGACTTCCGCCCTGACAAGAGCAGATTAATAAGACTCTACGACACTGCATTATGTCGAAATGCGTTGGATGATTTTTTTCCTCTGTAATTCGCCTATATTACAGGCAGTATGCCTGTAATTTTTTAATGTGAAAATAAAGTGCAAGTTTTATTTTACTACTGCCTGTGATCCACTGGAATTGTGCTTTTTTTCACTGAGAAGAGCAGCACCCAAATGTAATGACAGCCCCACAACACCAACAAAAGGCCCTCCCAATGCATTTCCCTCTCACTTAAGAGAGTTAATCAGGGGAGAAACAAAAATCCACCTGCAGTGGCAGGGATTGGTAAAGAAAGACGGTGGTACCAATCCCTGCCACTGCAGGTGGATTTTTGTTTCTGCTCTTTGTTTCAGAATTGGCTTTTTGCATTCTAGAACGATTGTGCAAGCACACCTAAACTAGAGATGAGCAAATATGTTCAAATGGAATTGAATTTTACTCAAATTTTACAAAATTTTGTAGATTTTTTTTTAAAATTTGCTTCCATAACTTGCTTTCTTATGGATTCAGTAATGTTGTTGCCCTAATTGTCACATTGACTGTCCCCTACAAAGATATCTATACAACCTTAATGAAAGCTGTTACCTTGGAGATCAAAATAAAAATGTTCTATCATAGAAATACCTAACACTTCTAAGGGAATTTTTGCTAATGTGCACATTATTATTTTTTGGACAAAAATATATATGTTCAGAAAAGTCTTTCTGTCCTTTAAAAATTAGTGAAAACAGTTGAAGAGGTCAAAATTTCTGACTGGTTCACATTAAAGTTTAAGGAATAATCTTAAATATTTAAGATTCATTTTTGTAAATCAAGGGTAACACAGCCTTTATGAGAGGCATTGTATTTACTTATTAGTTTTACTAAGTAATTATGTTGCTATAGCAAAAAAAAAAAAATGCAACTTCATAAATTTAAAAATCTCCTATTTTTTTGTTCCATTATTTAAACTGAATAAAAATATAAATGCAACACTTTTATTTTTGCTCCCATTCTTCATGAGCTGAACTCTAAGGGGTACTTTGCATGCAGCGACATCGCTAGCTATAGTACCCGCCCCCATCGCACTAGCGATATCTTGTGATAGCTGCCGTAGCGAACATTATCGCTACGGCAGCTTCACATGCACTTACCTGCCCTGCGACGTCGCTCTGGCCGGCGATCCGCCTCCTTCCTAAGGGGGCGGGTCGTGCGGCGTCACCGCGACATCACACGGCAGGCGGCCAATAGAAGCGGAGGGGCGGAGATGAGCGGGACGTAAACATCCTGCCCAACTCCTTCCTTCCTCATTGCAGGCGGGACGCAGGAAAGGAGATGTTCCTCACTCCTGCGGCTTCATACACAGTGATGTGTGCTGCCGCAGGAACAAGGAACAACATCGTACCTGTCGCTGCAGCGAAATTATGGAAATGACCGACACTACACAGATCACCGATTTTCAACGCTTTTGCGATCGTTTATCGGTGCTTCTAGGCTTTACACGTTGTGACGTGGTTACCGGCGCCACATGTACGGCACTTTCGATTTGACCCCCGACGAGATCGCAGTAGCGATGTCGCAACGTGCAAAGTACCCCTAAGACCTAACATTTTTTCTATGTGCACAAAAGGCCTTCTTCTCTCAAATATTGTTGACAATTTTTTCTAAATCTGTCTTACTGATCACTTCTTGTATGCTGAAATAATCCAACCACCTCACAGGTGTGACATATCAAGATGTTGATTAGACAGTATCATTATTGCACAAGTGTGCCTTAGGCTGGCCACAATAAGAGGCCAGTCTAAAATGTGCAGTTTTACAGTATTGGGGGTGTCTGGTGGGTTGTGGGAGTGGTCAGAAAACAAGTCAGTATCTGGTGTGATCACCATTTGCCTAATGCAGTGCAACATATTTCCTTCATATATAGTTGATCAGGTTGCTGATTGTGGCCTGTGCAATATTGGTCCACTCCTCTTCAATTGCTGTACGAAGTTGCTCAATATTGGCAGAAACTTGAATATGCTGTTGTATACTTCAATCCAGAGTTTCACAAACATGCTCAATGGGTGACATGTCCGGTGAGCATGATGGACATGCACCATACTCACCAGTCATGTGTTCAGCTTCCCGCAATTATGTACAGATCGTTTCAACATGGGGCCATGCATTGTCATGCTGTAACATGAGGTGATGGTTGTGGAGGAATTGTGCAACAATGGGCCTAAGGATCTTGTCATGGTATCTCTGTGTATTCAAAATGGCATCAATAAAATGCAGGTTTTATCGTTATTCAAAACATTCACTTGCCCATACCGTAACGCCATTGCCACCATGGGCCACTCAATTCACAATGTTGGCATCAGCAAACCGGTCACCCACATGACGCCGTACACACAGTCTGCCATTTACAATGAAATCCGTGATTCATCCATGAAGAAAACACCTCTCCAACATGCCAGAATCCACTGAACGTGAGCATCTGCCCACTAAAGTCAGTTACGAAGATGAACTGCATTTAGGTCGAGACCAAGATGAGGACAACAAACATGCAGATAAACTTCCATGAAATGGTTTCTGACAGTATGTGCTGAAATTCTTTAGTTATTTAAACCACTTTTTGCAGCAGCGTCCGGATGGAAGGTCTCAGACAATCTTGGAGGTGAAAATGCTGGATGTTGAGGTCCTGGGATAGTGTGGTTACTTCTGGTCTGCAGTTGTGAGGCTGGTTGGATGTACTGCCAAATTTTCGGAAACGCCTCTGGAGATGGCTAATAGTAGAGAAATAAATATTCAATTCGTGAGCAACAGCTCTGGTGGACATTCCTGCAGTCAGCATGCCAATTGCACGCAACATCAAAACTTGCATCATCTGTGCCATTGTGATATGTGAGAAAACTGAACCTTTTTCGAGTTATCTTTTATTGGAACCAGCCTAATACACACCTGCGAGGTGGATGGACTATCTCGGCAAAGGAGAAGAGCTCATTAACACTGATTTAAACAAATTTGTGAACAATATTTGGGAGAAGAGGCCTTTTGTGTTCATAGAAAAAGTCTTAGATATTATAATTCAGCTCATGGAAAATTGGGGAAAACAAGTGTTTACTATTTTTGTTCAATGTATTTTAACAATGACAGCAAAGTACCCTCTCTTCTATCAAGTTGATTTCAATTTGAAATGTATAATATAAAAGTAAAGCTGGTTTTACATGGCCATAATTTAGCCACAATTTACTATCTTTTTATAACTGCATACAATTTAGAAAGTGATAAAACAACAATAACTAAACACCAATAATTTGTGCTCAAGTAGAACTAGCACAAAGGAGCATTAATATTTTTCTTGTCCTCAGTAGAGATTAGCATATTAGCCAAAATTCAAGTTCTTGCTGATTTTCCAGGGAAATTAAATTCACAGAAAAGTTCTGTCACTTATTGTGCTCTGGATTTCTCCAGACCTCAGAGCATAATAATTGTACGATATAGAAAATAAGCCAAAAATATATAATCACCTTACTACTCATCTCTCTGGCCACTCTGCTTTTCACCATCACCCGTTGCATCTTCGTATCTCCAAAACAAGTGGTGAATCTTCGGGCCTCTTCACACTGAAGGGGGTGTTACACGGTACGATATATCTAACGATATGTCGTCTGGGTCACGGGTTCCATGACGCACATCCGGCATCGTTAGAGATATCATAGCGTGTGACAGCTACGAACAACTGTGAACGAGCAAAAATACTCACCTTATCATTGCTCGTTGACACGTCGTTCATTTTCATAATATCGGTCCCATTCCTGGATGCAGGTTGTTCGTCGTACCTGAGGCAGCACACATCGCTCTGTGTGACACCCCGGGAATGCCGAACACAGCTTACCTGCATACTGCGGCCACGAGGAAGGAAGGAGGTGGGCGGAATGTTACGTCCTGCTCATCTCCACCCTCCGCTTCTATTGGGCGGCCGCTGAGTGACGTCGCTGTGACGCAGAATGTCCCTCCCCCTTCAAGAAGAGGATGTTCGCCGCCCACAGCAAGGTCGTTTGGAAGGTAAGTACGTGTGACGGAGGCTACCGACTTTGTGCGACACAGACAACAAATTGCCCGTGACGCACAAACGATGGGGGCGGGTGCGATCGCACATGCGATCGCACGATAAATCAAAGCGTGTAACGGGGCCTTAAGACTGGTGTTGTGTAAGGATATGTAAGATCAAAATGTCACAATGTGCACCATGACCTTGTGTGCACAGGAGTGAAAACATCCTTGGTCCTTATGTCGATAGGCTCTGAGATTCACGGTGGTCATAAGAAGATTCAACAAGGACTGGATGAGTGATGGTGAGAAGTGTAGGGTCCAGAGAAATGAGCAATAAGGTGAATATACGCATTTTCTTTTTAACCTTTGCATTTTGCTTTCCAGTTTAGCAACATGGCAGTCAGCGGCCGCCATTTTTGCTAAATCCACGAGAAATTGAATAACAAAAAAATCCACTTTTTGATGAATGCAGAGATTTTTGTGATAATGTAGTAGAATGCAATGCCATCCGAAAATATTTGCTCATCTCTAGTCCTCAATGATTATGTTGACAACCATCAACTTCTACTTGTACCCCCAAACTAGAAATTCAGAGCTTAGCAAAATGCCTGAAGACATCATAAAAAGTTTTGACCCTTCCACGACATGCATATGGCACAAGTCGGAAATGGGTGTTTTGAGCAGGATCATGGAGTGAGCTTGCCCCATACTTGGCAGGTAACGGTTGTGTGTTACAGCCAGAACCTGCCTCTAACAACTGTGAGTGGCCTGAAGCTTGTCATTACAGAGGTCTATTGTGGTCGGGCTTCAAACGAGATTGTGATTTTTGCTATTCACGACAATACTATAGTGTTGCTGTATATAGCACAATCAATCAGATGATCACTGGTTAGACTAAAAAATACAATGAAAAGGAAAAGAAAATGTTTTAAAAATGTGAAAACCCCCCATAAAATTTCAAATCACCACCCTTTTCCCGATTAAAAATAAAATAAAAAAAAAAAATACACATATGTGGTATTGACGAAATCAGAAAAGTTGGTCTATCAAGATATAAAAATAATTAACCGTATTGGTAAACACCATAAACAGAAAAATTAAAGAATGCCAAAATTATCATTTTTTCTTTGTTGCAATACCAGATAAAGAACTGTAACAAGAGATCAAAAAGTCTTATCTATCCCAAAATAGTAACAGTAAAAAACATTATCTTGCCCTGCAAAAAATTAAAGAAATAATATAAAAAAATAAACAAAAATTAAAGTGGTCTCGGATAATGGAGACACAACCCAATTTTTTTGTTTGCACCACTAAAATAATAAAAAAACTGGACACGTTTGGTTTTCCTATAATTGCAATGTTCAGAAGAATCATATTGCCAGGTCATTTTTACCAATAAGTTTACGCTATAAAAACAATTCCCAAAAACCACACCAGAATTAGTTTTTTGTTTTCTAGTACAGTGGTACCTTGCTTAACGAGAACAATCCGTTCTGGGACTGTGCTTGTTAATCAAGGTACTCGTTCAGCACAGCAAGAATTCCCATAGGAAATCATTACAATGCTGACGATCCGTTCCACAACTTCTAAAATGTCCCATCCTGGTCCTCTATTCTATCATTCCAAACACGTACAAACACACACAAACACACACAAACTCACACAAACTCACACAAACTCACACAAACTCACACAAACACACACAAACACACACAAACACACACAAACTCACACAGACACACATGCACGCATGCACACACACATATTATATGCTCATCTTACCTTCCGTTCCATCGCTGGTTTGCTGGGACTTGCTGTTCTCTGGTACGGGGCCGGGGTGTGTCGCGCGTTACCATAACGACAAGGCAGGAAGTTCCCGGCCAGAGCGCTGACGTCAAAGGCAGAGCCGATTGCCTCTGATTGGCCAGCGCTCTGCCTTTCATTAGCGGTGACAGGAAGTTCCTCCCTCGTCGCTATGGATGCAGAGACACAGCGAGAACTGGAGCGGCGCGGCGCACTACAGCACCCAGGAGGCCGGCGATGAAACGAAAGGTAAACATATTATGTTATATTATATGCTCACCTTACCCTCCGTTCCATCGCAGGCCTCCTGGGTCTTGTAGTTCGCCGCGAGGACGCCGCGATGTACCCGGGAACTACAAGAACCATCAGACCAGTGGTGGAACGGAAGGTAAGGTAAGCATAATACTGTATGTGCGTGCGTGTGTGTGTGTTTGTGAGTACATGTGTGTGTTTGTGTGGACTGCAAGTGCGGGTCAGAGTGTGGTGGATGGACGAACGGAAGTGTGTGCGGTGAGAATTTCGCTTGTACAGCAAAGCTTTCTCGTAAAGCGGGTTACAAATAGAGATGAGCGAACCGGTCGCGGTTCGGCTCGAGGTCGGTTCGCCGAACGGAGCTCCCATTCGAGTTCGGTTCGTCGAACGTTCGACGAACCGAACTCAAACTGCATAGGAAACAATGGCAGGAATTCACAAACACATAAAAACACTTAGAAAACACCCTCAAAGGTGTCCAAAAGGTGACAAACAACTCACAACACAACACAAACACATGGGAAAGTGACAAGGACATATACTCATGCGAAAACAAAAGACCTGGACAAGGAAAAAGAGGACGAGACACAGATATAGGCATGGCATGCCCTTCTAAAATCATGTAAAACACCGCAAGGTTACTCCAAGCGGAGTCTCCCTTTTTTCCAAAAATTGGGCCACACACACACCCACCCCTTCAGTGGCAGCACTTGTGCCCCAGTTGTACACTTCACAGCTAGATTTGCATCAAGCACATTAAAAAATACGCCATACTTAACCGTCCCCAGGGTGACACCGGGGTAGGTAGCTAAGTCTTTCCTGATCCCAGCTCTGTTCATCTTGGATCATTTTTAAAAACAATGTAAGCAAGGGTTACTCCAAGCGGAGTCTCCCTTTTTTCCAAAAATTGTGCCCCACACACACCCACCCATTCAGTGGCAGCACTTGTGCCCTAGTTGTACACTTCACAGCTAGATTTGCATCAAGCACATTCCAAATCCACAAGCATTTACTCTCCCAAGGATGACACAGGGGTAGTAAATTCCTGGTGGATCCATGACTTGTTCATTTTGATGAACGTTAGTCTGTCCACATTGTCACTGGACAGACGCGTGCGCTTATCTGTCAGCACACACCCAGCAGCACTGAAGACACGTTCAGAGACAACGCTGGCAGCTGGACACGACAAAATCTCCAAGGCGTAACTGGAGAGCTCTGGCCATTTTTCTAGATTTGAAGCCCAAAATGAGCAAGGCTCCATTTGCAAAGTCATGGCATCGATGTTCATTTGGAGATACTCCTGTATCATCCTCTCCAGCCGTTGACTATGTGTCAGACTTGTTGTCTCTGGTGGCCTTGCAAAGGAGGGTCTAAAAAAATTATGAAAAGATTCCATAAAATTGCTGTTACCAGCACCAGATACAGTCCTACTGGTACGGGTAGACTGTTGAAGATGACGAGACCATCCCATGTTTGTCAAGTTACAACTGTGAGATTCACTCCCTGCACCTGCACGGTTGTTTGGTGGAAAAGCCGAGCTAAGATCGAGTAACAGCTTCTGCTAATACTCCTGCATACGTGCGTCCCTTTCTATGGCTGGAATTATGTCACAAAATTTGGACTTGTACCGGGGATCTAATAGTGTGGCAATCCAGTAGTCATCATCACTTCTAATTTTGACAATATGAGGGTCATGTTGGAGGTAGTGCAACAAGAAGGCACTCATGTGTCTTGCGCAGCCATGCGGACCAAGTCCACGCTGTGTTTGTGGCATAGAGGTGCTAACCGTTCTTTCTTCCTCTAACATCTCCCCCCAACCTCTTTCAACTGAAATTTGACCAAGGTCTCCCTCATCTGCTGAGTCTTCCATGTCCATGGACAGTTCGTCCTCCATTTTTTCATGTTCTCCTGCACCTTCCTCAACATTTCGCCTGCTACTATGTGCCCTTGTTGATCCCTGTCCCCCATGGTCCCATGCCTGCTGCGTTGGTGATGATGAACGTCTGGACCTTGGTGATGTTGTTGTCCCTTGCGCATATGAATCCTCCTGTAGTTCCTCCCCTTCCTGTTGTCCCACCCCCTGACTCCGAATAGTGTTTAGCGTGTGCTCCAGCATGTAAATGACTGGAATTGTCATGCTGATAATGGCATTGTCAGCGCTAAACATATTCGTCGCCATGTCGAAACTGTGCAGAAGGGTGCATAGGTCCTTGATCTGAGACCACTCCATCAGGGTGATCTTCCCCACTTCTGCATCTCGTTGGCCCAGGCTATACGTCATGACGTATTGCACCAGGGCTCGGCGGTGCTGCCACAGTCGCTGTAACATGTGGAGAGTCGAATTCCAGCGTGTCGCCACATCGCATTTCAGGCGATGAACCGGCAGGCCGAAAGACTTCTGGAGAGATGCAAGTCGCTCAGCTGCGGCGGTTGAACGGCGGAAGTGAGCAGACAGTTTTCGTGCCCTGGTCAGAAGGCCATCTAGGCCGGGATAGTGTGTTAAGAATTGCTGGACAACAAGGTTCAACACGTGAGCCATACAAGGCACGTGTGTCACCTTGCCCAGGCGAAGGGCCGCACCCAGGTTTGCAGCATTGTCGCACACGGCCTTACCAGGCTGCAGGTTGAGTGGAGACAACCATTTATTAAACTCGGACCGCAGAGCTGACCACAACTCCTCAGCTGTGTGACTCCTATTCCCAAGACATGTCAAGCTAAAGACCGCCTGATGTCGTTGCGCTCTGCTGCCAGCATAGTAATGAGGCGTGCGTGATTCCTTCTGCGCAGTGAGAACGCTGGTGGCCTGACCAGGCAGGCTTGGGGCGGAGGTGGAGGACCCAGATGAGGTGGAGGAGGCAGAAGCAGTGGCGGAACTTGGACAGACAGAGGATTGACACACAAGTCGTGGGGACGGCAGGACTTGTGCAGCAGACCCTTCACCATCTATCACCATAGTTACCCAGTGCCCAGTCAGCGACATGTAACGTCCCTGTCCATGCTTACTGGTCCAAGTATCGGTGGTGAAATGCACCCGTTCACACACAGAGTTTCTCAAGGAAGCGGTGATGTTGTGTGCGACATGCTGGTGTAGCGCGGGCACACCTTTCTTAGAGAAGTAGTGGCGACTAGGCATCTGGTACTGGGGCACAGCGACAGACATAAGGTCTCTAAAATCCTGTGTGTCCACTAGGCGGAAAGGCAGCATTTCGGTAGCCAAGAGCTTACAGAGGGATAGAGTCAACCTCTTAGTTTTGTCATGGGTCGCAGGAAATGGCCTTTTATTTGACCACATCTGAGGGACAGAGATCTGGCTGCTGTGTGTAGACTGTGTTGAGTAGGGTGTCCCTGGAAAAATGCAGGTTTGTGAGGAAAGTGCAGGCGGAGACATGATGTTGCCTTCATCCAACGTTGGTGCTATCGATGTCTGAGAGAGCTGTACACACTCACTTGTTTCCCCTTCCAAACCAACTGACGACCTACCAGGCAAACTGCCTGTTGCGGTTATAGTGGTGGAAGTTGTGCGTGGAAAACCAGGTGTGACAGCTGTCCCCACAGTCCTAGAAGATGAAGAGCGCGCGGATGCACTGGAAGGGGCAGGCCGTGGATGGTTCGCTCCGCTAGGCCGCATTGCAGCACGGTGAGCTTCCCACCGGGCCATATGATATTTATTCATGTGACGATTCATGGAAGAAGTTGTCAAACTGCTGAGGTTTTGACCTCTACTAACAGAATCACGACAAATTTTACACATCACATAATTTGGGCGATCTTTTTCTATGTCAAAAATGAACCAGGCTAGGCAAGGCTTAGAGGGCATGCGACCTACTGAGCCCCCCCGACTAGTGCTCAGAGGCAGAGTGGTGGCTGATGATGCAGTTGTAGACGTGCTACCAGTGCTCCGACTCTGTCCAGGAAGGCGCAAGGTAACTTCGTCGTCGGTTGCATCCTCCTCCACCGCCTCTGTTGACCTCCTCGAGTGCCTGACTGGGGGTTGACAGTAGGTGGAATCTAGAACTTCATCATCAATTGTTGTGTTTGCACTCCCCTCCCCCTCAGACCGAGCCTCTTCTTGCCCTGACCGAATATTTAAGTTGTCATCCCAATCTGATATCTGCGTCTCATCGTCATCAGTATGTTCCTCATTGTCTATAACCACAGGTGTTACAGTTTGTGACAAAGGGTCAACATTATGCTCAGAAAGTTGGTCCTCACGGCCTGAATCAGAGTCACAAAGGTTCTGGGCATCACTGCAGACCATTTCCTGGTCTGTACTCACTGTAGCTTGGGAGCAGACTTCTGATTCCCAGGCTATAGTGTGACTGAACAGCTCTGCAGACTCAGCCATCTCAGTTCCACCATACTGTGCAGGGCTGATGGAGACTTCAGAGCTGGGAGAAAGCAAGTTTGATTGGGATGACAACTCAGAGGACTGGTGTTTTTTGGATGCGGTACTTGAAGTGGCTGAGAGGGCACTTGTTGGACCACTTGAGATCCATTCAAGCATTTTCCTTTTTTGGCCATCATCTACCTTTGTTCCAGTTGTTCATGTCCGTAAAAAAGGGAGCAGATCGGATTGTCCACGTTAAGTAGTAGACATCTTACTTTTACTGGTAGATGGTCTATCTTCAGCAGATGATAATGGAGCTTTGCCACCTTCCCCACGGACAAACCCTTTTTTTCCTTTTCCACCACGCCTCTTCCCCTTTCCACCAGCATCTGTCATTTTGCCACTCATGTTGATTGCGACAAGATTGTGCACTTAAAATGTGGTAGTAAAAATTGAGAGGTGGTGTAGATTGCAGCGGTGGTCTAGCTTTATTAACAGCAGAATAATAAAGAATAAATATCCCTGACAATGCAACTACGGCCCTTAAACTGGCAGCATAAATTGCTAGTATAATGGCTTAGTTATAATGAATTGGAGTGTGCAATGCGGGCAGACGTGCTGCAAATATCTGTGCACTACTGGGACTATACAGAAGTCCAATAGCCACGTTTAGGATGCCACTAGGTACACTCAGTGTTTGCTAGTATAATGGCTTAGTTATAATGAGTTGGAGTGTGCAATGCAGGCAGACGTGCTGCAAATATCTGTGCACTACTGGGACTATACAGAAGTCCAATAGCCACGTTTAGGATGCCACTAAGTTCACTGAGTGTTTGCTAGTATAATGGCTTAGTAACAATGAGTTGGAGTGTGCAAAGGGCAGGAGGGTACAGTGGCAGGGTTGTGGTCTCTGGGTAGAGGAAAGGAAGCCTGCCTTTCTATGTCTCCTAATGGGGAAATGCAGCGAGGAAATTCCTGACCTTAGCTACACAGACGCTGTCATCTTCTGTAGCTGTTAATCTCTGTTTTCAGGACCTGTCACCTATGGCTCTGACCCTGCCGGTATGAGCCCTTAAAAGGACTGATAGAAAGTGCTATCCCTAAGCTGTCCAGCGCTGTGTATGGAGCGTAATACAGCTGTATCGGCGATAGGAGCTGCGCCAGTGATGTCTGACACCAAAGACGCAGAAGAGATAATGGCGTCCTGGAGGAAAATGTCCGGTTTTATAATGCAGGGACATGTGACATGGACATCCTATCACGCATGCCGTTGCTTCTCTGGCTAAAAGTCCACTTAGCTGTGTGTGTGTCTGGGATTGGCTGACATGCTGGCCCTCCCCACTACACGCGCGCGCTTAGGGAAGGAAGACAAGGGAAAAAAAAAAAAAGGCGATCGCCATTATACATACAGCAGTGATCTGAATGCGCTGTTCCCGCACACTATACACTGAAATGTCATAATAGTGTGAGTCACAGAGTGACTTACACTATTACAGCGGAAAGCCAGCTAGGAATTAGCTGTTTTTTTTGCTGCCAGAACCGTTCTCGAACGAATCTAGAACTATCGAGCTTTTGCAAAAAAGCTCGAGTTCTAGTTCGATCTAGAACAGGCCCCAAAATCACTCGAGCCGCGAACTGGAGAACCTCAAACCACGAACCGCGCTCAACTCTAGTTACAAATTTACAGAAAGCTTTGCTTGTATAGCGAAATTCTCGTTAAGAGGGTTACCCGTAAAGCGAGGTACCACTGTACACTATATGGTAAAATGATTGTTGCCATTTTAAAATATACAGTAACTCATTCCACAAAAAAACAAAAACAAGCCTTCATGTCTATGTGGATAGAAAAAAATAAAAGTTATTCCTCTGGGAAAGAGGGAAGTAAAATAAACAAAATGCAAAAACGGAAATTGGTTGCGTCATGAGGGGTTTAATCACTTTCTGTTAGTTTACTCAGTGACTCAACTCTCTGTGTATGATTGATACAAGAATTAGGTTTCCCAAAGACAAGTCAACAGTAGGAGAAAAATAAGATTCCACTTGGACCAATATTAGCCTGTGTGTCAGCGCACATGAGCGATTTTTTTCTCAGCCCTAATCGGACCGAGAAAACAATTGCAGTATGCTGTGGATGTAATGCGAGACTCTTTCTCTCGCACCCATTTAAGTGTATGGGGTGAGAGAAAAATCGCACTGCACTCGCGGTACACTGCTGTACCGCGCGTGCAGACCGAGAATCGCAATAGCCGGCTACGGAGGAGAGAGGGAGATAAATCCTGCCCGCCCCTCCTCAGTGCCGTCCCGCCCCCCACAGCTGAGGTCCGTTCGCACAGTCTGACCTCAGTCTCAGGGACACTCACATGACACTTGGCTCCCGTTGTGCTGCCAGCGGGAGCTGAGTGTCATGCGAGGATCACACTAGTGCACCGTGTGGCTCCGGCCTAACACATATACTCTTGGTTCATCAATAATAATAATTTCAAGATGTAGCAAGAAACACAAGAAAACCTGCAAAACTGGAAAACTGCAGAAAGCTTACTACACAAGTTTATACACCATTAAAAGTTGATGGAAAACATTGGCACCAACCCTACGGGCACTGGCGTGTCCACGATCATTGTTTCATACTTTTCAAATCCTACACTGGTGGACTAAGATAGATTAGAGTAACATACACTGGTGGATGAATCATGGAGAGATGGTACAAATTGATTTGCTGGACCCAATCCAGTGGTAATGTCAGTTATCTGTGGCTGCCAAATGGGAGAATAGCAAATCTCCTCCTATGTGACGGAATATTTGGGTCGTTATTGTTCAACATTCTAATTGTGGCCTGATGCACATGGTTCTCAGGGTTCCCACCCAACAGTCACAAATTACTGACATGGCTTCTGTACTGGGTCCTGTGAATCAATTTACACCATCTCAATTCAAAAACTTATATTCTTTGGGAAATTGTATTTATTCGAAAAATGCTCTCCTCTTATACTATAGTGAAGCACCTATACTACATTTAGTATCATAGTATCATAGTATCATAGTTTTTAAGGTTGAAGGGAGACTCTAAGTCCATCTAGTTCAACCTGTAGCCTAACATGTTGATCCAGAGGAAGGCAAAAAACCCCAATGTGGCAAACAAGTTCCAATGGGGAAAAAATTTCCTTCCTGACTCCACATCCGGCAATCAGACTAGTTCCCTGGATCAATACCCTGTCATAAAATCTAATATACATAACTGGTAATATTACATTTTTCAAGAAAGGCGTCCAGGCTCTGCTTAAATGTTAGTAGTGAATCACTCATTACAACATCATGTGGCAGAGAGTTCCATAGTCTCACTGCTCGTACAGTAAAGAATCCTCGTCTGTGATTATGATTAAACCTTCTTTCCTCAAGACGTAGTGGATGCCCCCGTGTTCCAGTCGCAGGCCTTGGTGTAAAAAGATCTTTGGAAAGGTCTCTGTACTGTCCCCTCATATATTTATACATTGTGATTAGATCCCCCCTAAGCCTTCGTTTTTCCAAACTAAATAACCCCAAGTTTAATAACCTGTCTTGGTATTGCAGCCCACCCATTCCTCTAATAATCTTGGTGGCTCTTCTCTGCACCCTCTCTAGTTCAGCTATGTCCTTCTTATATATCGGTGACCAGAATTGTACACAGTATTCTAAGTGTGGTCGCACTAGTGACTTGTACAGAGGTAGAACTATATTTTTTTCATGAACACTTATACCTCTTTTAATACATCCCATTATTTTATTAGCCCTGGCAGCAGCTGCCTGACACTGTCCACTAAAGTGAAGTTTACCATCCACCAATACACCCAAGTCTTTTTCTGTGTCTGTTTTACCCAGTGTTCTACGATTAAGTACATAATCATAAATGTTATTTCCTCTACCCAAGTGCATGACCTTACATTTATCTACATTAAACTTCAATTGCCACTTCTCAGCCCAATCCTCCAATTTACATAAATCTCCCTGTAATATAAAATTATCCTCCTCTGTATTGATTACCCTGCAGAGTTTAGTATCATCTGCAAATATTGAAATTCTACTCCGCATGCCCCCAACAAGGTCATTTATAAATATGTTGAAAAGAAGTGGGCCCAATACTGACCCCTGTGGTACCCCACTATGAACTGAGACCCAGTCCGAGTACGTACCATTAATAACCACCCTTTGTTTCCTATCACTTAGCCAGTTTTTAACCCAGTTACACATATTTTCCCCTATCCCCATTATTCTCATTTTATGTACCAACCTTTTGTGTGGCACCGTATCAAAAGCTTTTGAAAAGTCCATATACACAACATCCACTGCATTTCCCTGGTCCAGACTTGAACTTACCTCTTCATAGAAGCTGATCAAATTAGTTTGACAGGATCGATCCCTCATAAACCCATGTTGATACTCTGTCATAAGGTTATTTTTCTTGAGATACTCCAATATAGCATCTCTCAAGAAACCCTCAAGGATTTTACCAACCGTAGAGGTTAAACTTACCGGCCTATAATTTCCCGGCTCAGTTTTTGTCCCCTTTTTGAATATTGGCACCACATTTGCTATGCGCCAGTCCTGCGGTACCGACCCTGTTATTAAGGAATCTGAGAAGATTAAAAATAATGGTCTATCTATCACAGAACTCAATTCCTGTAGTACTCTGGGGTGTATGCCATCCGGGCCCGGAGATTTGTCAACCTTAGTGATTTCGAGGCGGCGGCGTACTTCCTGCTGGGTTAAGCAGGTAATATTCAAGTGTGAATTTATGGTATCACTGGTCATGTCATCTGCCATGGCATTTTCTTGTATAAAAACCGTAGAAAAAAAGTCATTCAGCAGGTTGGCTTTACCCTCATCCCCTTCCACCATTTCACCAAGACTATTTTTAAGGGGGCCAACACTATCGCTTTTCAGTTTTTTACTGTTTATGTAGTTAAAGAATATTTTAGGATTATTTTTACTTTCTCTCGCAATGAGTCTCTCTGTCTCAAACTTAGCTAACTTAATTTGCTTTTTACATATTTTATTTAATTTTCTATAATTATATAATGCCTCATCACTACCTACCCTCTTTAATTCTTTTAAGGCTTTCTGTTTTTCTTTTATTGCTTCCCTTACAGCTCTATTTAGCCATAGGGGTTTCCTCCTATTTCTAGCATGTTTGTTCCCATAGGGTATATTTTCTGCACAAGCCCTATTCAGGATGCTCATAAAAGTCTCCCATTTGCTTTGTGTACTTTTATTACTTAGTACATCATCCCAGTTTATTGCACTAAGATCATCTCTCAACCGTTTAAAATTTGCTTTCCTGAAGTTTAGTGTCCTTGTAGCACCTCTACTAGACATCTTACTAAAGAATACATGAAAACTTATTATTTTGTGATCACTATTCCCCAAGTAACCCCCAACTTGTATATTTGATATGCGGTCTGGCCTATTGGTTAGTACAAGGTCTAGTAGTGCTCCCCCTCTTGTGGGGTCCTGTACCATTTGTGAAAGGTAATTATCTTTCATTGTTATCAAAAATCTATTTCCTTTGCTGGAACTGCAAGTTTCTGTTCCCCAATTTATATCAGGATAGTTAAAGTCCCCCATAATAATTACCTCTCCGAGACTCGCTGCTTATGATTTGGGCCCAATCATAATATTAACATTAATCATACCAGTAAAACAAATATAATAAAGACGCAGTCAGCCGCTGATTTCCTCTAAATTTACAATGACATCATTTACAAGGCAATGAATGCTATCTTACGAAGCAGTAATGTTGCTATTTTAGAAGGATTAAAGTTGCTTCAGGCAATAAAACATACTACATATATAATTTATAAAGCAGTCAACTTCCTTTATTATTTTTTTCTCTACCTCATTTTTTATGCCATACAATATACTTTTTCATGCAAATGACTTCACTTTCTACTTAATCACCTTGTATAGCAATAGAGCCTGCAATGTGTGAGACCATGAAGAAATTATGATGATCATTATACAAGAAAGTTGAAAATAGCCGTCTGCAGTCTGGCTAGAGTTGTTATCTTGGGATCAGTTTCTTGAAAACTGTGGTGGAAAGAGGCAGTACTGAAATTAGTGTAGCGCATTGACAGAATGTAGAAGTCACAATCCAGATCTACTGTCAAACAGGAATGACACTGGTTGTAAATGTCTGTGGCAACTATGTTTCAAAGCTGGGGAACGGAGAGAGGGGTTCAATGTACAGAACTTCAGCATCTACATTAAAGAGTGCTTTACACGCAACAAGATCGTTAACGAGATATCTTTGGGGTCACGTTGTTAGTGATGCACATCCGGCGTTGTTAGCGATATCGTTGCGTGTGACCCCTAGGAGTGATGTTCACCGATCGCAAAAGCGTCAAAAAACGTTGATCATCGTCATGTCGTCCATTTTCATAATATCGTTGGTTGTTTATGCCGCAGGTTGTTCGTCGTTCTTGCGGCAGCACACATCGCTACGTGTGACACCGCAGGAACGAGGAACAACCTCGTACCTGCGGCTGCCCGCAATGAGGAAGGAAGGAGGTGGGCGGGATGTTCGTCCCACTCATCTCTGCCCCTCTGCTTCTATTGGGCGGCGCTTAGTGACGTCGCTATGACGCCAAACGAACCGCCTAGAAAGGAGGCAGTTCGCTGGCAACAGCGACGTCGCTAGGCAGGTAAGTATGTGTGACGGATGTTAGCAATGTTGTGCACCACAGGCAGCAATTTGCCCGTTATGCACAACCGATGGGGGCGGGAACGCTCGCTAGCGATAGCGATAGCGATATTGCAGCGTGTAAAGTGCCCTTAAGACACTGCTGACATCTGTATCCTTGATTTGGGAACCCACACATTTTCCAGATTGCATATTGTGACTTGTCTGCTTTTATAGAAGATATGTGATAAGTTGTAATAGTAGGCAGGGCTGGACTGAGAATCGTGCAAATCTGGTAAACGCTAGATGGACCAGTCTGGCCATGGGCTGCATCAATTGCGATGCAACAGTTCAGTATCAGCATCCTGAGGAAACCAGTACTGTTAGTGTGGCGCCCCTGAGGCTTCAGTCGCCACAGAGGTACTGCATCTCAGCCATAGATGTGGTGCTCCATCCTGGGTAAGGAAGAGGTCATCCACCGGTATGCATACAAAACACTGACACTCACTTAGCAACACCTCCTCAGACCATGGTAAGGGCCTAGGGAGTGGAGTCTAGTTAGTGGAAGCAGCCTGTAGGAAGTTAGTCAGTTGGAAGGAGCAGTGTAGAAATAAAGACCTGTATCTGGAACTGGTGCAGCCCATGCACAAGTAGAAGGGGTCCTAGAGCCCACAGGACATACTCCCGTGGCTTCGTTCCACATACAACATATTGGAGTGCAGGGACTTGGCCGCAGACGGGGATCCAGTCCCTATACTAGTGGAGAAGAACAAACGTGCTCATCTAGTAAAAGTGGAGGCTAAGGACACATCTAGTACCAAGGCCAACTCCGCACACGAATCCTCTGGAAAGTGACCACATAGGGCCAAGGGATAGAGCTTCAAGCCACTCGATAGGGTCCGTGGACACCGACTCAGGGCATTGTGTGCGTAGACATGGGACAGACAGGTGAGAAGTCAGCACAGGAAGACGACCAGGGAAGCAACATTAGAAGGGTGCACCGGTCTTAACCTCCGAACTACCCAAGATTGACTGGAACCCATCACAGTGGAACCCAGCAGTCCAAAGGTGGTCACTGACTAGTCGTGTTACCTTGGAACCTGTTAAAGTGAATAAAAATCTTGAGACTGCATCCCTGTCGCTCCATTATTTACCTGCGCATCCAGCGCTGCACCCCCACCATCACTTACTACTACTCCCATCGGCCCTGGGGCCTAGCTCTACTTGTGTACAGCTATAGCAACCAAGCTGCATCACCATCTGCCCCAGAAGTCCATTCCCGCAGCGTTGGCTACCTCTGGCTGAGTAACACAGGTGGTGTCAGAGTCACGAACTATCATTTCCTGTAAATATCGCCTTTTCTATTAAACGACACCGCCAGGGTCACGGAACCGGGCCTTGCCACCCTAGCATTCCGGAAACAGATCCGCAGCCTGGTAACGAGTGCCCCATGGCCCCAGTGCGGGCGTGTCATTAACAGTTGTGATGAAGCACATGGCCACTGGCTCCATGCTATGTCACTTACCCCAGCAAGTAGCAGCGTCTTCTCAGCCTGCAGCCTGCTGGGGGCCGGTGCCATGCAGGAGACATCAGTCAGTGCAATTATATCAATACTTTACTTCACACACCTTCACTGCAAGACAGAATAGAAGAAGAAACAATATCTCTCATGGACAAGGAGCCTGGTATGATGACTATACCTTTTTTTGTGTGGCTGTGGTGATCATCATGCTGTATATTAGGCTGTGGGAATGATACCATCATACTGTATAGATGGCTGTAGTGGATATCAAACAGTGTGGGCGACTGTGGTAGACATTATTGTTTGGGGGCTGTGAAGGTCATCATTTTGTGTGGTGGCTATGGTGGACATCATACTGTTTGTTGGTTATGGTGTCAATCTTATTGTGTAGTAGGAGGAATATGGGAGCATCATAATGTGTGAGGGGTTTTTTTTTTGCATCATACTGTGGGGGTCATGGAAGGAGTTTCATAGTGGGTGAAAACACTAAGGAGCTTCAGTAGGTGCAAAACACTGTATAAGTACTTAAAAGGGTGTTTCACCCATATTTTTTATTGTCTAGTTCGACATTATATTGAGAAACAATGTTTCTCTCAAATACCTTATGTTGGCAATAGTGTCTGTGAGAGGCGCTATTGCAGACCACTGTTCCCTGCTCCGGTGACATCACGTCAAGTGCCGCACACGTCACATCCCTGATTGAGTGAAATCCATTTGGTATTCCATATGTCATGTGAGTACTATGTGAGTGTACATTTTTTTCTCGCCTAGCCTCTATGACATGCATTTTTCTCAGCATCAATTAGTCAACAATTATTTACAGGACCATTTACAGTGTTCTGTGCTACAGAATGGTAATATATCTTTAAAAATCAATGGCATATGGGTGGTCCGTGTGAAGTCCGAATTTTTTCCCACACCAATTGACTTGCATTGGCAAGTCTCATCCAATATACACGGCCATACCAGCATGCTGCAATTTTTTGCTCAGGCCAAAAACAGCTGAGGAAAAGCTTGCAGATCTACTCTGCCTCATTGTTTAACACTGGGGAAATTGCAATCCGATTTTTTGCATTGCACTCATCTGTTTTATACACAAGTGTGAGACAATTCATTATTAGGCAAGATTTCCTAATTCAATGAACTTTTGTAACTTTCTTACATTGTTGAAAGTATTTTTTTCACACTTACAGCTTGGTCACATGCTGTGTATTTTATGGAACATTTTGCCTGTCAATAGTCTGATTTTTGCTCCAGAAAAATCTGTTGCAAATGCTAAATGTGAGTACATAGGGTACATTAAAGTTGTTCCAACATGACAACGATCCAAAACACAAGGCCAAGTCAACCTGTTATTGGCTACAGCATAACAAACTGAAGGTTCTGGAGTGGCCACCTCAGTCTCCTGACCTCAATATCATTGAGCCACTCTGGGGAGAACTCAAGTGCACAGGAATTTAAAGGAACTGGAGGCTTTTTGTCAATAAAATGTGCAGCTTTACCATCTGAGAAAATAAAGAGCCTCATCCACAACTACCACAAAAGACTTTCAGCTGTCATTGATGTTAGAGGGGGCAATACACGGTATTAAGAATTGGGGTTTGTGAACTTTTGATCAGGGTCATTTGGATGTTTTTGGTCGTCATTATGATTTAAAAAGAGAAAACACAGTAGTTTGACAATAAATGACTTCACCCAACCACTAACCATGAGAGGAAAAAAGTTTTGTTGTTATCATTCATATTCTGTGAAAAAAGACCAAGAAAGCAAAAAAATCTGCCGGGATATGAAAACTTTGGAGCACAATCGTATGCCCTCCCTCTGCTGTTGTAATATGGCTGTTAACTTATTAAATGATGTATAGACTAAATGGGAGCAAATCTTTTACAATTAAAATTTGTCAGCATAGCAGAATTTTCCAAAGAAATTCAATTTACTGAGAATTAAAACTACTTTAAACCTCCAATTTCATTGAAAAGATGTATATGACACGGTGAGGTCTCATAGGACAGTATCTAAACCATTTAAAGCTCTATAACCGGTCGCGGTTCGGCTCGAGGTTGGTTCGCCGAACGGACCTCCCGTTCGAGTTCGGTTCGTCGAACGTTCGACGAACCGAACTCGAACTGCATAGGAAACAATGGCAGGCAATCACAAACACAGAAAAACACCTAGAAAACACCCTCAAAGGTGTCCTAAAGGTGACAAACAACTCAAACACATTGGAAAGTGACAAGGACATATACTCATGCGAAAACAAAACAGCTGGACAAGGAAAAAGAGGAGGACACACAGATATAGGCATGGCACGCCCTTCTAAAATCATGTAAAACACCGCAAGGTGACTCCAAGCGGAGTCTCCCTTTTTTCCAAAAATTGGGCCACACACACACCCACCCCTTCAGTGGTAGCACTTGTGCCCCAGTTGCACACTTCACAGCTAGATTTGCATCAAGCACATTCAAAAATACGCCATAATTAACCGTCCCCAGGATGACACCAGGGTAGGTAGCTAAGTCTTTCCTGATCCCAGCTCTGTGCAGCTTGGATCATTTATAAAAAACACAGCAATCAAGGGTTACTCCAAGCGGAGTCTCCCTTTTTTCCAAAAATTGGGCCCCACACACACCCACCCCTTCAGTGGCAGCAGTTGTGCCCTAGTTGTACACTTCACAGCTACATTTGCATCAAGCACATTCAAAAATACGCCATTCTTATCCGTCCCCAGGATGACACCGGGGTAGGTAGCAAAGTCTTTCCTGATCCCAGCTCTGTTCATCTTGGCTTCTTTTAAAAACAATGTAAGCAAGGGTTACTCCAAGCGGAGTCTCCCTTTTTTCCAAAAATTGGGCCCCACACACACCCACCCCTTCAGTGGCAGCAGTTGTGCCCTAGTTGTACACTTCACAGCTAGATTTGCATCAAGCACATTCAAAAATACGCCATAATTAACCGTCCCCAGGATGACACCAGGGTAGGTAGCAAAGTCTTTCCTGATCCCAGCTCTGTTCATCTTGGCTTCTTTTAAAAACAATGTAAGCAAGGGTTACTCCAAGCGGAGTCTCCCTTTTTTTCCAAAAATTGGCCCCCACACACCCACCCATTCAGTGGCAGCACTTGTGCCCTAGTTGCAAACAGGATGTTTTGATTTGCATCAAGCACATTCCAAATCAACAAGCATTTACTCTCCCCAGGATGACACAGGGGTAGTAAATTCCTTCTGGATCCATGACTTGTTCATTTTGATGAACGTCAGTCTGTCCACATTGTCACTGGACAGACGCGTGCGCTTATCTGTCAGCACACACCCAGCAGCACTGAATACACGTTCAGAGACAACGCTGGCAGCTGGACACGACAAAATCTCCAAGGCGTAAGTTGCGAGCTCTGGCCATTTTTCTAGGTTTGAAGCCCAAAAGGAGCAAGGCTCCAGTTGCACAGTCATGGCATCGATGTTCATTTGGAGATACTCCTGTATCATCCTCTCCAGCCGTTGACTATGTGTCAGACTTGTTGTCTCTGGTGGCCTTGCAAAAGAGGGTCTAAAAAAATTATGAAAAGATTCCATAAAATTGCTGTTACCGGCACCAGATACGGTCCTACTGGTACGGGTAGACTGTTGAAGATGACGAGACCGTCCCATGTTTGTCAAGTTACAACTGGGAGATTCACTCCCTGCACCTGCACGGTTGTTTGGTGGAAAAGCCGAGCTAAGATCTAGTAACAGCTTCTGCTGATACTCCTGCATACGTGCGTCCCTTTCTATGGCTGGAATTATGTCACAAAATTTGGACTTGTACCGGGGATCTAATAGTGTGACAATCCAGTAGTCATCATCACTTCTAATTTTGACAATACGACTGTCATGTTGGAGGTAGTGCAACAAAAAGGCACTCATGTGTCTTGCGCAGCCATGCGGACCAAGTCCACGCTGTGTTTGTGGCATAGAGGTGCTACCCGTTCTTTCTTCCTCTGACATCTGACCCCAACCTCTTTCAACTGAAATTTGACCAAGGTCTCCCTCATCCGCTGAGTCTTCCATGTCCATGGACAGTTCGTCCTCCATTTCTTCATGTTCTCCTGCACCTTGCTCAACATTTCGCCTGCTACTATGCGCCCTTGTCGATCCCTGTCCCCCTTGGTCCCATGCCTGCTGCGTTGGTGATGATGAACGTCTGGACCTTGGTGATGTTGTTGTCCCTTGCGCATATGAATCCTCCTGTAGTTCCTCCCCTTCATGTTGTCCCACCCCCTGACTCCGAATAGTGTTTAGCGTGTGCTCCAGCATGTAAATGACTGGAATCGTCATGCTGATAATGGCATTGTCAGCGCTAAACATATTCGTCGCCATGTCGAAACTGTGCAGAAGGGTGCATAGGTCCTTGATCTGAGACCACTCCATCAGGGTGATCTGCCCCACCTCTGCATCTCGTTGGCCCAGGCTATACGTCATGACGTATTGCACCAGGGCTCTGCGGTGCTGCCACAGTCGCTGTAACATGTGGAGAGTTGAATTCCAGCGTGTCGCCACATCGCATTTCAGGCGATGAACCGGCAGGCCGAAAGACTTCTGGAGCGATGCAAGTCGCTCAGCTGCGGCGCTTGAACGGCGGAAGTGAGCAGACAGTTTTCGTGCCCTGTTCAGAAGGCCATCTAGGCCGGGATAGTGTGTTAAAAATTGCTGCACGACAAGGTTCAACACGTGAGCCATACAAGGTACGTGTGTCACCTTGCCCAGGCGAAGGGCCGCACCCAGGTTTGCAGCATTGTCGCACACGGCCTTACCAGGCTGCAGGTTGAGTGGAGACAACCATTTATTAAACTCGGACCGCAGAGCTGACCACAACTCCTCAGCTGTGTGACTCTTATTCCCAAGACATGTCAAGCTAAAGACCGCCTGATGCCGTTGCGCTCTGCTGCCAGCATAGTAATGAGGGGTGCGTGATTCCTTCTGCGCAGTGAGAACGCTGGTGGCCTGACCAGGCAGGCTTGGGGCGGAGGTGGAGGACCCAGATGAGGTGGAGGATGCAGAAGCAGTGGCGGAACTTGGACAGACAGAGGATTGACACACAAGTCGTGGGGACGGCAAGACTTGTGCAGCAGACCCTTCACCATCTATCACCATAGTTACCCAGTGCCCAGTCAGCGACATGTAACGTCCCTGTCCATGCTTACTGGTCCAAGTATCGGTGGTGAAATGCACCCGTTCACACACAGAGTTTCTCAAGGAAGCGGTGATGTTGTGTGCGACATGCTGGTGTAGCGCGGGCACACCTTTCTTAGAGAAGTAGTGGCGACTAGGCATCTGGTACTGGGGCACAGCGACAGACATAAGGTCTCTAAAATCCTGTGTGTCCACTAGGCGGAAAGGCAGCATTTCGGTAGCCAACAGCTTACAGAGGGATAGAGTCAACCTCTTAGCTTTGTCATGGGTCGGAGGAAGTGGCCTTTTATTTGACCACATCTGAGGGACAGAGATCTGGCTGCTGTGTGTAGACGGTGTTGAGTAGGGTGTCCCTGGAAAAATGCAGGTTTGTGAGGAAAGTGCAGGCGGAGACATGATGTTGCCTTCATCCAACGTTGGTGCTATCGATGTCTGAGACAGCTGTACACACTCACTTGTTTCCCCTTCCAAACCAACTGACGACCTTACAAGCAAACTGCCTGTTGCGGTTACAGTGGTGGAAGTTTTGCGTGGAAAAACAGGTGTGACAGCTGTCCCCACAGTCCTAGAAGATGAAGAGCGCGCGGATGCACTGGAAGGGGCGGGCGGTGGATGGTTCGCTCCGCTAGGCCGCATTGCAGCACGGTGAGCTTCCCACCGGGACTTATGATATTTAGTCATGTGACGATTCATGGAAGAAGTTGTCAAACTGCTGAGGTTTTGACCTCTACTAACAGAATCATGACAAATGTTACATATCACATGAGTTGGGCGATCTTTTTCGATGTGAAAAAAGGACCAGGCTAGGCAAGGCTTAGAGGCCATGCGACCTGTTGATCCACCCCGAATAATGCTCATAGGCAGAGTGGTGGCTGAGGATGCAGTTGTAGACGTGCTACCAGTGCTCCGACTCTGTCCAGGAAGGCACAAGGTAACTTCGTCGTCGGTTGCATCCTCCTCCACCGCCTCTGTTGACCTCCTCGAGTGCCTGACTGGGGGTTGACAGTAGGTGGGATCTAGAACGTCATCATCAATTGTTGTGTTTGCACTCCCCTCCCCCTCAGACCGAGCCTCTTCTTGCCCTGACCGAATATTTAAGTTGTCATCCCAATCGGGTATCTGCGTCTCATCTTCATCAGTATGTTCCTCATTGTCTATAACCACAGGTGTTACAGTTTGTGACAAAGGGTCAACATTATGCTCAGAAACTTGGTCCTCACGGCCTGAATCAGAGTCACAAAGGTTCTGGGCATCACTGCAGACCATTTCCTGTTCTGTACTCACTGTAGCTTGGGAGCAGACCTCTGATTCCCAGGCTATAGTGTGACTGAACAGCTCTGCAGACTCAGCCATCTCAGTTCCACCATACTGTGCAGGGCTGATGGAGACTTCAGAGCTGGGAGAAATCAAGTGTGATTGGGATGACAACTCAGAGGACTGGTGTTTTTTGGAAGCGGTACTTGAAGTGGCTGAGAGGGCACTTGTTGGACCACTTGAGATCCATTCAAGCATTTTCCTTTTTTGCCCATCATCTACCTTTGTTCCTCTTGTTCGTGTCCGTAAAAAAGGGAGCACATCGGATTGTCCACAATAAGTAGTAGACATCTTACTTTTGCTAGTAGATGGTCTATCTGCAGCAGATGATAATGGAGCTTTGCCACCTTCCCCACTGACAAAACCTTTTTTGCCTTTTCCACCACGCCTCTTCCCCTTTCCACCAGCATCTGTCATTTTGCCACTCATGTTGATTGCGACAAGATTGTGGACTGAAAATGTGGTAGTAAAAATTGAGAGGTGGTGAAGATTGCAGTGGTGGTCTAGCTTTATTAACAGCAGAATAATAAAGAATAAATATCCCTGACAATGTAACTTAGTTATAATTAGTTGGAGTGTGCAACGCAGGCAGACGTGCTGCAAATGTCTTGGCACTAGTGGGACTAAAGCAAAGTCCAATAGCCACGTATAGGATGCCACTAGGTACACTGAGTGTGTGCTAGTATAATGGCTTAGTTATAATTAGTTGGAGTGTGCAACGCAGGCAGATGCGTTCTGCAAATGTCTTGGCACTAGTGGGACTAAAGCAAAGTCCAATAGCCACGTATAGGATGCCACTAGGTACACTGAGTGTTTGCTAGTATAATGGCTTAGTTATAATTAGTTGGAGTGTGCAACGCAGGCAGATGCGCTCTGCAAATGTCTTGGCACTAGTGGGACTATAGCAAAGTCCAATAGCCACGTATAGGATGCCACTAGGTACACTAAGTGTTTGCTAGTATAATGGCTTAGTTATAATTAGTTGGAGTGTGCAACGCAGGCAGATGCGCTCTGCAAATGTCTTGGCACTAGTGGGACTATAGCAAAGTCCAATAGCCACGTATAGGATGCCACTAGGTACACTGAGTGTTTGCTAGTATAATGGCTTAGTTATAATTAGTTGGAGTGTGCAACGCAGGCAGATGCGCTCTGCAAATGTCTTGGCACTAGTGGGACTATAGCAAAGTCCAATAGCCACGTATAGGATGCCACTAGGTACACTGAGTGTTTGCTAGTATAATGGCTTAGTTATAATTAGTTGGAGTGTGCAACGCAGGCAGATGCGCTCTGCAAATGTCTTGGCACTAGTGGGACTATAGCAAAGTCCAATAGCCACGTATAGGATGCCACTAGGTACACTGAGTGTTTGCTAGTATAATGGCTTAGTTATAATTAGTTGTAGTGTGCAATGCAGGCAGACGTGCTCTGCAAATGTCTTTGCACTAGTGGGACTATAGCAAAGTCCAATAGCCACAGATAGGATGCCACTAGGTACACTGAGTGTTTGCTAGTATAATGGCTTAGTTATGAGTTGGAGTGTGCAGCAGAGGACAAGAGGGTACAGTGGCAGGATTGTGGTGCTCTGGGTAGAGGAATGGAAGCCTGCCTTTCTATTCCCTCCTAATGGTGAAATGCAGGGAGGAAATCCCTGACCTTGGCTGCACAGACGCTGGCGCTGTTTTCAGGACCTGTCACCTTAACTCTGACCCTGCCGGTTTGAGCCCTTAAAAGGACTGCTATAAAGTGCTCTCCCTATGCTGTCTAACGCTGTGTATGCAGCGCATACAGCTGTATCAGCGATAGGACTCAAGACGGAGCTGCGACAGTGATGTCTGACACCAAAGACGCAGAAGGCAGATAATGGCGTCCGTGAAGAAAATGTCCGGTTTTATAATGCAGGGACATGTGACATGCAGATCCTATCACACATGCCGTTGCTTCTCTGGCTCAAAGTCCACTTAGCTGTGTGTGTGTCTGTGATTGGCTGACATGCTGGCCCGCCCCACAAGACGCGCGCGCTTAGGGAAGGAAGACAAGAAAAAAAAAAAAAAAATGGCGATCGCCATTATAGAAACAGCAGTGATCTGAAGGCGCTGTTCATGCACACTATACACTGAAATGTGATAATAGTTTGATTCACAGAGTGACTTACACTATTACAGCAGAAACCAAGCTATGATTTAGCTGTTTTTTGGCTGCTAGAACCGTTCTCGAACGTTTCTAGAACTATCGAGCTTTTGCAAAAAGCTCGAGTTCTAGTTCGATCTAGAACATGCCCCAAAATCACTCGAGCCTAGAACTGGAGAACCACGAACCACGAACCGCGCTCAACTCTATCTATAACATAAAACATTAATATCAAATTGGCTGCAACATTTGTGGCAATTGGTAAATTGGTAACCAATGGTTAAAATAGCCTGTTGAACACTAGAACTACTGGACTCGTGACACCTATATAGAAATACATAGTGCAAAGTAGTCAAAATGACTACCTCAGTAGTTCTAGTGTTAATAGCACTCTACACTGACACAACTACAACTTTTAAGATTTTTAATTAAAATGAAGAACTAGATGTAACAATTATCCTTTTTTTATCTTTTTTTGTGTTTAGGCAGACCATTCTGTAAAAGCCTACAAGTCCAGTAGAAAGACTTAAATTTCTTGCACAGAGCCCTACCAAATGAAGTCACTGCCTTGATATGTGGTGTAGATCAAACTTTGTGCACCATTACATTATGGGTGTCAGGTCTGAGCATTCCTACACATGAACAGTGTCCTGGATTGGTCATCGTGGGCCAGTTGAATGGTCACCAAGGTTTCCCAATCTGACCCCCCTTAGACTTTTATCTTTGGGGTCATCTGAAGGCAATTGTCTATGCTCTGAAGATACAAGATATGCAGCATCTGAAATACCGGATACTGGAAGCCTGTGCTAGCATTTCTTCTGCGATGTTGCTATCAGTGTGTCAAGAGTGGGAGAAGAGGGTTGCATTGACATTCCAACACAATGGGCAGCACTTTGAACACATTTTATAAGTGGCCATAAAATTCTAAATAAATAATGAATGAATAAAGTTGCGTTAAAACCAAAAACACCTTTGTTTTTCTTATGAAATTCTCAATAAGTTTGATGTTTTACATGACCCTCTTCCCATTGGAAAACAAAGTTGGATCCAAAATGGCCAACTTTAAAATGGCTGCCATGGTCACCACCCATCTTGAAAAGTTTCCCTCCTCCTATATACTAATGTGCCAAAAACAGAAAGTTGATCTCACCAACCATTCCCATTTTATTTAGGTGTATCCATTTAAATAGCCCACCCTGTATATATCTAATAATTAAATTAAAGAAACAGTATTTTTGCTAAATGTATGTACAGTACAAGTATGCATACCTTCTTATGAAAAATTTATGGTTTTACAAATTTGTGACAGTCTAAAGATGTATGACAGACAAATGTATGAGCAGCAGCTAACTAATGTGAGACAATGTTACATTTCTTTTTAACTTATTAAAGTTTTAAATATAAAATATTACAAATAAGTTTAAATTACATAAATATTAAGATAAAAAATGAAATATAATTTATACAAAATATATTATTCATAGACATATTTCTTTGGTATTTATGGTTATCGTGACTTAGCTAATTGTGAATAATTAAAAAAATGCATCAAAAAGGTAATAAGTACCCAGAAGACTCACATTCTAGAATAGTTATTTCTAATGTTTTTATTTTCATAGAATTTTATATTATTTTCTTATAATAGTTACATAGATTGGTAAACATTTTTTAAAATAATAATGTAATATAAAGTTGATATGAAGTTGTAAACAGAAGATTTAGAAATGTTAATTTTAATCTTGATATATAAATCATTTAATAAAATCATATTTCATGTTACTAAAGGGGAAATGTGTTTTTGATCCCGAATAAATAATTATGTTTCATTAATATACAGTTAGGTCCAGAAATATTTGGACAGTGACACAATTTTCGCGAGTTGGGCTCTGCATGCCACCACATTGGATTTGAAATGAAACCTCTACAACAGAATTCAAGTGCAGATTGTAACGTTTAATTTGAAGGTATGAACAAAAATATCTGATAGAAATTGTAGGAATTGTACACATTTCTTTACAAACACTCCACATTTTAGGAGGTCAAAAGTAATTGGACAAATAAACCAAACCCAAAAAAAAAATTTTTCTTTTCAATATTTTGTTGCGAATCCTTTGGAGGCAATCACTGCCTTAAGTCTGGAACCCATGGACATCACCAAACGCTGGGTTTCCTCCTTCTTAATGCTTTGAAAGGCCTTTACAGCCGCAGCCTTCAGGTCTTGCTTGTTTGTGGGTCTTTCCATCTTAAGTCTGGATTTGAGCAAGTGAAATGCATGCTCAATTGGGTTAAGATCTGGTGATTGACTTGGCCATTGCAGAATGTTCCACTTTTTTGCACTCATGAACTCCTGGGTAGCTTTGGCTGTATGCTTGGGGTCATTGTGCATCTGTACTATGAAGCGCCGTCCGATCAACTTTGCGGCATTTGGCTGAATCTGGGCTGAAAGTATATCCCGGTACACTTCAGAATTCATCCGGCTACTCTTGTCTGCTGTTATGTCACCAATAAACACAAGTGACCCAGTGCCATTGAAAGCCATGCATGCCCATGCCATCACGTTGCCTCCACCATGTTTTACAGAGGATGTGGTGTGCCTTGGATCATGTGCCGTTCCCATTCTTCTCCAAACCTTTTTCTTCCCATCATTCTGGTACAGGTTGATCTTGGTCTCATCTGTCCATAGAATACTTTTCCAGAACTGAGCTGGCTTCATGAGGTGTTTTTCAGCAAATTTAACTCTGGCCTGTCTATTTTTGGAATTGATGAATGGTTTGCATCTAGATGTGAACCCTTTGTATTTACTTTTATGGAGTCTTCTCTTTACTGTTCTCCTCTCCAAAATTATCCCCGGCACTCCAAGAAGAAAGAAAACAATGTCTGGGTATCTTTGATGTTTTTTATTGTGTAATAGTCTTATCTCAACGTTTCGGTCACACCTTGACCTTTATCAAGAGAATATATCAGACTATAAAGAAAACATAAAAACAAAATTAATACATAACACAAGAGATAATTACCAGGAGACACAGCTCCGGTCACTTATATACAATGTACAAAAAAGAACATGTAACACGCATTACAGTTGCAGGGTGAAAAAAGTACAAACATATGGGGTAATAGCATATACATACCCAGGGAGAAGATTAGGATATCATCCGAAGAAATTTGTGTGCAAACTGAAAGTTTATCATGCGTATGTATGAAGAGACGAACAAATGCACATACCTATGAGGCAGAGGAGTCAATATATGAACACTACTCGAAAAGGAGCGATACGAGTCACCACTCAAAAGGTAGTCTCCCCAACATATCCGAGACCGCAAGGACACTTGATCAAGTACACCACATAAGAAGACTCACAAGTATGGTACCCTCTAATAGTAAAGTTTTTGCCAGTATGAGGATGTGTGAATTTATTGCCCTTGGTAAGATTATTACATTGAAGACAGTGTAGACATGGAAAATTACCAGTTTTGGGTAGTCCCAAGAAGGTCTGTCGTGGTGAAATGGACGACCCTATGTCGGCTCTAATCAGACTATCCCTCAAGTTCCTCGCTCGTTTGTGACAAAAAATCGGGAGCTTCCCGAACTCCTTGATGGAAGGGTAAGCCTTCTGTAACAATGGCCAATGTCTTGTAATGATCTCCTTAAAAAGGGGCGCAAAAGGGTGATATGTCTGGACACAATGGATTCGTGGGGTATTGGCACCATCATCGCGGGCACGGGTTGTACGGTTAAAGGCCACAGAGGAAGGGTAGCCTCGTGAGAGGAATTTCTCTCCCATCTCACGAAACCTAGATGATTGTGTCTGAGGGTCAGAAACGATCCTTTCCACTCTCTTATGCTGTGAAATGGGTAGTGATTTTTTGATGTGTGGAGGGTGGCAGCTTGAATACAGCAAGAGGCTGTTTTTGTCAGTGGGTTTGACGTATAGATCGGTTGTAATGGTCCCTTCAGAGGATAAGATGACGAGGGTGTCCAGAAAGTTGATTTGGAAGGGATCGCTGTGTACCGTGAAGGTAAGTCCCGGACGGGCGGAAGAGATATATTGATGAAAGGTGTCTAGGGATAGAGGATCACCTTGCCAAATTACGAAAATGTCATCAATATACCTCCTCCATCCAATGGCATGTTGTTTCCAAAGTGAGTGATTGTACACAAATGTATCCTCGAAATGCGCCATGTAGATATTTGCGTACGGGGGCGCTACGTTAGAACCCATTGCTGTACCACGTTGCTGCATATAAAACTGATCCTCGAAGAGGAAGAAGTTATTACCCAATACTAGTTGCAGAAGGTCAAGACAAAATGAGTGTTGTAGAGGGGACAATGACCCATAAAGTTCCAAAAACCAGTTGACGGCTTGGATGCCATCACTGTGTGCTATGCTTGTGTAGAGACTATCTACATCAAATGTTACCAGAAGACAGTTGGGGGGCAGAGAAGTGAAGGATCTGATGTGAGAAAGAAAATCGGACGTGTCCTTCAGGTATGACGGTATCACAGGAATTAGTGGTGTGAGAATTTTATCCAAGGAAATGGCCAATGGTGAAAGAATCGATTCAGTGGAGGCTACAATGGGTCGTCCGGGAGGTTGCTGTAAATTCTTGTGGATCTTAGGTAGAACATAGAAGACGGGTGTTACGGGGTTAGATTTGATAAGATACTCAGCCAGTCTCTTATCAATCGTACCTTGTGAGAAGTGGTAATCCACAATGTCCCTGATCCGATCACGTATTTGAGAAGTAGGGTCTCTAGGAACGGGCAAATAGGTAGAGCTGTCACGTAATTGCCTGTAAATCTCGGAAAGATAATATGTTTTGTCAAGAATGACAATAGAACCCCCTTTGTCGGCTGGTTTAATTACTATACTTTTCTTATCTTTGAGTCCCCTGATGGCTTTGTCTTCCTCAGGAGTATTGTTATGATCCTGATCCTCTATCCCTAGACACCTTTCATCAATATATCTCTTCCGCCCGTCCGGGACTTACCTTCACGGTACACAGCGATCCCTTCCAAATCAACTTTCTGGACACCCTCGTCATCTTATCCTCTGAAGGGACCATTACAACCGATCTATACGTCAAACCCACTGACAAAAACAGCCTCTTGCTGTATTCAAGCTGCCACCCTCCACACATCAAAAAATCACTACCCATTTCACAGCATAAGAGAGTGGAAAGGATCGTTTCTGACCCTCAGACACAATCATCTAGGTTTCGTGAGATGGGAGAGAAATTCCTCTCACGAGGCTACCCTTCCTCTGTGGCCTTTAACCGTACAACCCGTGCCCGCGATGATGGTGCCAATACCCCACGAATCCATTGTGTCCAGACATATCACCTTTTGCGCCACTTTTTAAGGAGATCATTACAAGATATTGGCCATTGTTACAGAAGGCTTACCCTTCCATCAAGGAGTTCGGGAAGCTCCCGATTTTTTGTCACAAACGAGCGAGGAACTTGAGGGATAGTCTGATTAGAGCCGACATAGGGTCGTCCATTTCACCACGACAGACCTTCTTGCGACTACCCAAAACTGGTAATTTTCCATGTCTACACTGTCTTCAATGTAATAATCTTACCAAGGGCAATAAATTCACACATCCTCATACTGGCAAAAACTTTACTATTAGAGGGTACCATACTTGTGAGTCTTCTTATGTGGTGTACTTGATCAAGTGTCCTTGCGGTCTCGGATATGTTGGGGAGACTACCCAACATATCCGAGACCGCATAAGTAAACACAAATCAACCATTAGATGTAAGCAGCTTTTACTACCCATCCCCCATCACTTTGACACTTTCCATCACACAGTAGCCCAACTGAGATTCCAGGTCATTGAGCATGTTCCATTAATGCGCAGGGGCGGTGATAGGGTCCGCAGACTCAAAGAAAGAGAAGCATTCTGGATTTTCACACTGGGTACTCTGGAACCCCGTGGGTTGAACCGAGAATATGAGGTTCATCTGTGATACACTTAATACATTCAGGATCTGGTTGTGGTCCTCTTTGATTCCTGTCCATAGAAACCTCTCTATTTTTATGTTTCGTATGTTTTTGTGTGTTATCTACCCACATGTTCACAGCTATATAATACATAACATCATTATATGTAAGTGATTTTAGATTTAGATCCATGGCAATTAAATAGGTACTTGTTGTTTTTTTTTTTTTCCCCTGTCAGATGCCTACTAATCTGTTTTTCTTCCTTTTAGGCTCCTTTCACCACGTGATTTCTACACACCACTGGTTCACTCTTCTGTCCTAGCGGTCACATGAAAGGCACTTACTCCCTCACATCACGGAGGTCTGTATACCACTCCTCACCGTATAATGTAGCGACACACAGTGTCCAGCAGTCCACAGTGTGATATAGCGCCGCAGTACCAATTCTCACCACTACCGTCCCTATGCAAGACATAACAAAGGAGGAAGTCAGCTTCACCTGCAGCTGATCTTCTCATTTAACCCTGCATTTAAGACAGCATTAGTGCACAGACCAGCGCAGCAGCCAGCCACTTTCTCCACTGGACACAGGTCTGTATCACCCCATACATCGGGCTTTCCTAACATGACTTCCTCATTTCGCTCACCCATAATCTATGTCTCTACAACTATAGGTTCCCTTTGCTCCTCATGGGTCTTTTTGACCGTTCCATTTCCAAACAACCCCCCTGGGAATAACCTACTGCACAGGGCAATGTCTTCACACAGGCTGTTTCATTTCAGAGGTACTGTTATTTGATTCACCCATTTTTGCTTATGGTTGAGAAATTGTTGGCATACCATTGCATTAACCTTTGTTTCTTATGTCATAAGTCCGCAACGAATATAGGACACTGATATTGGCAATCAGGATAACTCCTGCTATCCCACTACCACCTTTAACAAGGACTCCTATACAATTCCTCCTCACGGCTGTTTATAGATTGTGAGTAAGCGCGAGTCATTTCCTATGCAGGTTTTACCTCACCTTATGCTGCATATTTTGTGGAACTGCTTATTCAAAGAGATTTTTTTCTCTCTTATAGAATATTAACCTGCGCCATTATGGGCTATATGTTTTAAAGCAAGTATAGGAGACTTGCATTACCCACTGGATAACTTGTGCCAATTCCAGATCAGTTTCACTGGTTTCCGGATACATATATCTTGTACACCTTCCCACGCCGGTTGACAGGTAGTGAACATAGTATAATTATCCTTACATACACGTTTCTCCACTTACTGATATGTTCACTCCATCTTCCTCTATTAGGCTGTCTCCTCCCGGATGAGATTGGCGCTGTACCTATACGGTAGCCACTGAAACTCTTTATCTCTATTGGACAGGTACCTTTTCTTATACATATCTTATACATCTCTCCTTACCCTGAGAACTTTTTTCCCCCCCTCTTCCCCTCCCTCCTCCCCTCTCCCCTTCCACAATCTTTTCTCTTCTTTTACATTTCACTCTTCTTTTACTTATATCTAGCTTTGACATGTGATCTTCTACCCTGGTAATATACCATTACATGATTTCCTTAAGACTTTGACTGGCTGACCCCGACTTTCAATCGTTTAGTCACAGGTACTCACAAATCACTCAATAGTCGTGTACATGTCATGATTCACTGCATGATTTTTAATACGATTATCCTGTTTTTTCACCTAGTGCTCACACGCACCAATCATTCTCTCCTTTTGAGTGGTGACTCGTATCGCTCCTTTTCGAGTAGTGTTCATATATTGACTCCTCTGCCTCATAGGTATGTGCATTTGTTCGTCTCTTCATACATACGCATGATAAACTTTCAGTTTGCACACAAATTTCTTCGGATGATGTCCTAATCTTCTCCCTGGGTATATATATGCTATTACCCCATATGTTTGTACTTTTTTCACCCTGCAACTGTAATGCGTGTTACATGTTCTTTTTTGTACATTGTATATAAGTGACCGGAGCTGTGTCTCCTGGTAATTATCTCTTGTGTTATGTATTAATTTTGTTTTCATGTTTTCTTTATAGTCTGATATATTCTCTTGATAAAGGTCAAGGTGTGACCGAAACGTTGAGATAAGACTATTACACAATAAAAAACATCAAAGATAACCAGACATTGTTTTCTTTCTTCTTGGAGTGCCGGGGATAATTTTGGAGTTGAGTTGATTGTTTCTCCAGAGCACCCGAATATATATAGTGAGCCAGGTCTATACGATTTATTTCTCTTTACTGTTGACTTAGAGACAGATACACCTACTTCACTGAGAGTGTTCTGGACTTCAGTTGATGTTGTGAACGGGTTCTTCTTCACCAAAGAAAGTATGCGGCGATCATCCACCACTGTTGTCATCCGTGGACGCCCAGGCCTTTTTGAGTTCCCAAGCTCACCAGTCAATTCCTTTTTTCTCAGAATGTACCCGACTGTTGATTTTGCTACTCCAAGCATGTCTGCTATCTCTCGGATGGATTTTTTCTTTTTTTTCAGCCTCAGGATGTTCTGCTTCACCTCAATTGAGAGTTCCTTAGACCGCATGTTGTCTGGTCACAGCAACAGCTTCCAAATGCAAAACCACACACCTGTAATCAACCCCAGACCTTTTAACTATTTCATTGATTACAGGTTAACGAGGGAGACGCCTTCAGAGTTAATTGCAGCCCTTAGAGTCCCTTGTCCAATTACTTTTGGTCCCTTGAAAAAGAGGAGGCTATGCATTACAGAGCTTTGATTCCTAAACCCTTTCTCCGATTTGGATGTGAAAACTCTCATATTGCAGCTGGGAGTGTGCACTTTCAGCCCATATTATATATATAATTGTATTTCTGAACATGTTTTTCTAAACAGCTAAAATAACAAAACTTGTGTCACTGTCCAAATATTTCTGGACCTAACTGTATATGTTTTCACTAAATTTTGATAAACAATTAATATTAATACTATTGGGTTATAATAAAATGGAGAAAGGTAATCGTCTTTTTTTTACACTATAGAAGAATATTATATAGAAAGTTACATAACTTAATTATTTTGATCATTTGATGATATGACAGATATGGAAATCATATGGAGTATTGGTAATATTAAGGGTATGTGTTACTGAGAACATAAATTTGTCATCCACATAATATAGGCCTTATTTTTATTTTTATTCTGATTATTTTTATTCAAACTTTTTATTGTTATTCTACATTTTTATTTTGTATTCTAATTTGTTAATATCTCAATTGAGAGAACACATTGATATTTAATAGAGTAATGTCTAGTATAAGAATATTATTTTAAATATGATTGATGATGAGATTAAACCATTAGAAGAAAAGGTTTCAATTCTCTGAAAAAAGCATTTCATTCACCCATTTATTCATTAATTCTGGTTTATGGTTATACATTTTCTTTTTATTTGTAGGTTATTAATAAATAATATATATCAAATTAATAAAATGTGAGTAATAAAAAAGGAAACAATCTTTATATCTAAACGCATTGACATTTATGGGTTGATAAGGTAATTACATCAATGACATAAGAATGTGATCACATGAAAAATATTATATCATATACCGTATTTTTCGCTTTATAAGACGCACCCGATTATAAGACGCACCCCCAAATTTGGTGAAGGAAAAGAGATTTTTTTTTTAATGTTAAATGGGGTCCATCTTATAATGCCAGTGTCCATCTAACAAATTATATAGGGTATATGTCCCTCATAGCCCCCCATCCTAAAATTAGCCCCCCTTAATCTGGATATGGCCCCCTTATATTGAATATAGCCCCCTTGTGCTGGGACACGTCTCCCTGTGCTGCCCATGGCCCCTATAGATGGCACACCTCCCCTGTGTTTGATATGGCCACCATGTGTGCTGCCCATGGCCACTATAGATGGCACATCTCCCCTGTATTAGATATGGCCCCCATGTGTGCTGCCCATGGCCACTATAGATATCTAACACAGGGGAGATGTGCTATGCCCCCCATGCTGCTGCCCATGGCCACTATAGATGGCACATCTCCCCTGTGTTAGATATGCCCCCCATGCTGCTGCCCATAATAAAATAAAACACTTTCCTTACCTTCTCAGCGCTGTAATCCCTGTGTCTCCCTCCCTCCCAGTTGAGCTCTGAGTCCTCCCTCCTCCACTTCCTGGTTCTTGCTGCAGGTCATGTGATCGGCATGGCAGAGTGATATCATCGCAGCGTGCCTTATCACAGACAGCAGCAGCAGGAGACCGAGAGATCAGTGCTGGAGGTAAGTAAAGCTTTTTTTATTTTACTATGGGCAGCAGCGCGGGGGCCATATCTAACAGAAAAGGGGGATCATGTGCGATCAAAGGGAGCACAGGCAGATATAATATGCCCCAGCCCCTCAGCGTGATGTGGTTTCAGCACCACGCTGATGGACAGCGGCTGTGCATATTATATGAGCGGGAGCAGGAGATCTAACGCTGCCGCCCGCAGCTGTCACCTGCCCCCAGCACCGCTCCAGAGCGGACCCTGAAGTATATATGTACCCCCCCGTATATTCTGTTTATAAGACGCACCCCCTACTTTCCCCCATAATTTGGGGGAACAAAAGTGCGTCTTATAAAGCGAAAAATATGGCATATTATTATCCTGCATTGGTTTATTATTCTTTGATAAAAACAATAATGACATGGTAAAACTGATTGCTGTGGTACACTGTGATATATAGGTTAGGAAATTGCCAGATTTGGTATATAGTTAGGGAATGAAGACAATCAAGATACCAGAATTATAATAAAAGACTTCAATGTTTAATAAAGACTTGTACTATTCCTAAATCCAATTAATTCAAAAAAATTTTGCCAGAAGAAAAACTGATATTCAGAAGTCCCAAAGGTAAAGTCCTAGATAAAACTGTGTCAATTACAATACACACTCACCCCTTCAGGACTGCAGTGGATGATGATTCTATGATGCCAGATGGAAAAATGTTATACAATTTCAGTAATTTTAATCACCTGCTAAGCTTTACGGTTTGGTATTGTCAGGAATCTACAACCTTGACATATGTTCTGTGCATTAGGACTATTCTAAACTATGGTTGTTACTGATAGCAGGTAAGTATCAAAGATAACCCATACCATGCTGACCAAAGACGTCACAATACCTGTTCCAGAACTGGCAGTAGGCAGCACGGAGGATTCCAGAAATATCCAAGATGGCCAGTGTAAGTAACAAAACTGAAGGACAGATTAGTATTATCCTGTCTCTTGAGGCACAGATACCAAAAGCTATAATATTATGTTTCAGTTATGGACTTTGCTTTCTTATCAACATTCAATAAATAATACATTTTGTGGACTGAACAATAATGAATGCCATAATGGACTGTATCATATCGATACGTAGAAATCTATTCCAAAGGATTTATCATCTAAAGACTGTATATGCCAGAAATAATCAACAGACATCAGATGAAGATGAGAGGATACACTGTTCACCAGATAACATCAGATGATGATTAGAGCCGTTTGCTTTGCTTTAGTTTTAGGGAAGTATAATTATGAGTTTTATATAATTATCAGTCACAGCTTACCATAACATGAAACCACACTATTATATTATTGAATTTATAACACAAATGCAATATTGATTATTATTGATATTTAAACCACTATTGCCAAAGAAGAAGGAAAAAAGAAAGATTTATTATCCTAATGATGCATTTATCCACCTTCAGGGGTCCATTCAATATTTATATATTTCACCCGCAAACAGGGTGGACTGTAAAAAGCCCACTTTCATTAATTAATACACTGCATGGGGTATATATATATAAATAAATAAATAAATAAATAAATAAATAATCTATACACACAGTACATACCAAAAGTTTGGACACACCTTCTCATCTCTAGAACAACTATTAAGAGGAGACTTTGTGCAGCAGGCCTTCATGGTAAAATAGCTATTAAGGAACCACTGCTAAGGACAGGCAACAAGCAGAAGAGACTTGTTTGGGCTAATGAACACAAGGAATGGACATTAGACCAGTGGAAATCTGTGCTTTGGTCTGATGAGTCCAAATTTGAGATCTTTGGATCCAACCACCGGGTCTTTGTAGAAAAGGTGAACGGATGGACTCTACATGGCTGATTCCCACCGTGAAGCATGGAGGAGGAGGTGTGATAGTGTGGGGGTGCTTTGCTGGTGACACTGTTGGGGATTTATTCAAAATTGAAGGCATACTAAACCAGCATTGCTACCACAGCATCTTGCAGCGGCATGCTATTCCATCCAGTTTGCGTTTAGTTAGACCATCATTTATTTTTCAACAGAACAATGACCCCAAACACACCTCCAGGCTGTGTAAGGGCTATTTGACCAAGAAGAAGAGTGATGGGGTGCTAGGCAGATGACCTGGCCTCCACAGTCACCAGACCTGAACCCAATCAAGATGGTTTGGGGTGAGCTGGACCGCAGAGTGAAGGCAAAAGGGCCAACAAGTGCTAAGCATCTCTGGGAATGCCTTCAAGACTGTTGAAAGACCATTTCCAGTGACTACCTCTTGAAGCTCATCAAGAGAATGCCAAGAGTGTGCAAAGCAGAAATAAAAGCAAAAGGTGGCTACTTTGAAGAACCTAGAATATAAGACATATTTTTAGTTGTTTCACACTTTTGTAAGTATTTCATTCCACATTTTCATTCATAGAATTGATGTCTTCAATGTAAATCTACAATTTTTGGAGTCATGAAAATAAAGAAAACTCTTTGTGTGTCCAAACTTTTGGTCTGTACTGTATATATATGCTGATATTATGGAAATGTATATCTGTATGTTTAATTCTGGTAGAGGATTGTATCATGCAGGTGACAGAACATCCTAAGATGAACAAAAGCAACTAAACATATAAATACCTCATCACATGAGACTCGGGGGCCAGACTTACTGGAGGGCTTTCAAGGACGCAAGACTTGCTGTCAGGACTGCAGCATGGCACAATATGGTTTAAACCATTCAGGATCCAAGCAAACATGAATGAAGAAAGAAACAAACTTTTACTGATTTAAAAATTGACTATTGTCTACTAGAACCTCCAAAGAAGCCATTATGTATGATCAAGGGAAATACCTTTGTCTTCCTTTTGCAAGCTAAAATTTTGGTGAAGGAAAAGAGAATTTTTTTAATGTTAAATGGGGTCCATCTTATAATGCCAGTGTCCGTCTAACAAATCATATAGGGTATATGTCCCTCATAGCCCCCCATCCTAAAATTAGCCCCCTTAATCTGGATATGGCCCCCTTATATTGAATATAGCCCCCTTGTGCTGGCACACGTCCCCCAGTGATGCCACATGTCCCCCATTGATGGCACACGTCCCCTACAGCTGTGGCACAGGTCTCCTACAGCTGGCACAGGTCTCCTATAGATAGCACACGTCTCCTACAGCTGGCACAGGTTTCCTATGGATGGCACGCGTCCCCCTATGCTGGCCATGGCCCCCTATGGATGGCACACGTCCCCCTGTGCTGCCTATGGCCCTCTATGGATGGCACACGTTACCCTGTGCTGCCCATTGCCCATTATTGATGGCACATGTCCCCTGTGCTGCCCATAGCCCCCTATGGATGGCATACGTCCCCCTGTGCTGCCTATTGCCCCCTATGGATTGCACACATTCCCCTGTGCTGCCTATGGCCCCCTATGGATTGCACACATTCCCCTGTGCTGCCTATGGCCCCCTATGAATTGCACACATTCCCCTGTACTGCCTATGGCCCCGTATTGATTGCACACGTTCCCCTGTGCTGCCTATGGCCCCCTATGAATTGCACACGTTCCCCTGTACTGCCTATGGCCCCCTATGGATTGCACACGTTCCCCTGTGCTGCCTATGGCCCCCTATGAATTGCACACGTTCCCCTGTACTGCCTATGGCCCCCTATGGATTGCACACGTTCCCCTGTGCTGCCTATGGCCCCCTATGTATTGTACACGTCCCTCTGTGCTGCCCATGACCCCTATAGATCGCACAAGTCCCGCTGTGTTAGATATCGCCCCACATGCTGCTGCCCATAGTAAAATAAAACACTCTTTCCTTACCTTCTCCAGCGCTGTCCTCCCGGTGTCTCCCTCCACTTCCTGGTTCTCGGTGCCGGTCATGTGATCGGCACAGCAGAGTGATATCATCTCTGTGTGCCTGATCACAGTGGAAGCAGGGACACCGGGGAGAAATGCTGGAGGGGGTAAGTGCATCAAAGGGGGGCGCAGGCACATATAATATGTGCCGCTGCCCCAGCCCATCACTGCGGTGCGGTTTCAGCACCACGGTGATGGACAGCAGCAGTGCATATTATATGAGCAGGAGATCTAATGCTCCCTCCTGCAGTTTTCACAAGCCCACAGCACCGCTCCAGAGATGCCCCCACCTCCCCTGGACCCTGCAGTGTATATATATACCCCCCCGTATATTCGGATTATAAGATGCACCCCCTACTTTCCCCCAAAATTTGGGGAAACAAAAGTGCGTCTTATAAAGCGAAAAATACGGTAGGTTCAGGGTTCAGTTTCTCAATCAAATATCATTATGCACAGGAACATGTTGTTGGGGCCAGACCTCCACAAATTCGGAGGTAGGAGTAGCATATTACATTATGGCAGTGGTGCATTGTGGCAGGTGCAAACATTTGATGTGTAGTGAATATAATTTTATCATGTAAAAAAAAAAATAACTCTAAGATTGATTTCAGAAAATTGCAAATTTTCCAAACTTTATTTGTCATAGTCTGTACCAATCAAATAACCTTTGCTTATTTTTTGGTGGGGGGAGAAAAATAAGAATAAACTACAATAATGTTGTTGCATAAATATGAACACTCTTAAACTAATACTTTGTAAAAGTACCCTTTGATTTACAACAGCATTCAGTATTTTTTTTTTGCAGGAGTCTATCACCATGACACATCTAAAGTTTGCAATCTTTTCCCACTCTAGCTTGCAGTAACTTCATATCTCAGGTCATCTCATGTGTACACCACTTATCAGGTCGACACACAAATTTTCAAATGGATTCAGGTTTGGGGCTCTGGCTGGGCCATCTAAAACTTTGTTTATTTATAGTGAAGCCATTCTTTTGTTAATTTCGAGGAACACAGGGTTGATGATGGGATTAGACGTGAAATTCAACTATATCTGCATCTTTTTAGCAGAGGTCTGAAGATTTTGCTGTTGAAATTGCAACTTTTTGGACTGGGTCATAATTCCCTTCACCTTGACTAAACCACCAGTTCCAACTGTTGAAAAACAGTCTCAAAACATAATGCTGCCTCCACCATTCTTTACTTTGGGTATAGTGTTTTTTTGAGGATGCGCCATGTCGGCTTTGCACCAAACATGCCTTTTGCAATAATGTCCAAAAAGTTTAACCCTGGTCTCATGAGACCCTAATGCATTTTCCTATATGCTTTTAGATTTAGTTAAATTTTGGCAAATCATACTGTAGATGGCTTGGATGTTTTATTGTTGTAAAAAAAGACCTCCATATTAATACCCTACCTTACAGACTACATACAGTATGAGGAATACAGGAGATTGTTGTCACAACCAGTACTTGACAGAAATGCCTGAAGCTATTAATGTTGCTGTAGGTCTCTTGGTAGCCTGGACTAATTTTCTCATTGTCTTGTCATCAATTTTTGAGGGACATTAAATTCTAGGTTATGTCAATATTGAGTGAAATTTAAGCCACTCCTTGATCACTGATTTTACAGTATTTTATGGTATATATACACAAGTACAACCACAAAGAGGGTGTTCACACTTATGCAACCACATTGTTTTAGTTTTGTTATTTCTATTTTCCTCTTCAAAATTAATTCAGTTTTTTCTCATTCTCAATTTATCTATATGGATCATGGATGATATTAACGTCTTAACGAACAAGTCACTTTGTACGTTAATGACCAAGCCTCATTTTTTTAATCTGACCAGTGTCAATTTATGAGGTAATAACTTTAGAACGCTTCAACAGATCCAAGTGATTTAGCAATTTTTTTTGTGGCATATTTTACTTCATATTAGTGGTAAATTTTGGTCAATATGAATTGCATTTATTTATTAAAATATCAAAAATTTGGCAAAATATGGGAAGATTTTACAATTTTTAAACTTTGAGTTTATATGCTCTTAAACCAGAGAGATATGTCACACAAAATAGTTAATAAAAATTTCTGATTGGTCTACTTTACAGCAGCACCAATTTTGAAACATTTTTTTGTTTTCATTAGGTAGTTAGAAAGATTAAAAGTTTTTCCAACAAAATTTAGAAAACCATTTTTTGTAGGGATCACATCACATTTCAAGTAACTTCGAGGGTCATATGGGACAGAATATAACCAAAAGTTAAACCATTCTAAAAACTCCTCAAACTGCTCAAAACAGTATTCAAGAAGTTCATTAACTCTTTAGGTGCTTCACAGAAACTAAAGCAATGTGGAAGGAAAAAATGAAAATGTTACTTTTTCCCAAAAAATGTTACTTGAGCCCCAAATTTTGCATTTTCAGAAGAGTAACAGGAAAAATGTACCAAGCAAATTATTGTGCAATTTCTCCTAAGTACAATGCTACCCCATATATGGTGTAAATCTACTGTTTGGGTGCACAGGAGGGCTCAGAAGGGAAGGAACGCCATTCAATGTTTGGAAGGTAATATTGTCTAGAATCAACAGCGGATGCAACATTATGTTTGCAGGATCCCTGATGTGGCTAAACAGAAGAAATTTCCAACAAGTGATCCCATTTTGAAAACTAGACCCCTCAATGAATTTTTCTAGATTTGTGTTGAGCAATTTCAACCCCTAGGTGCTTCACAGAGTTTTATTAAATTGAGCTGTGAAAATAAAGAAATCACATTTCTACTTCAAAAACATTTTATTTACTTCTAAATTTAGCAATTTCACAAGGGTAACTAGAGAAAATGCACATTTATTGTGCATTTCTTTTGAGTATGCTGATACCTTATATGTGGTAGAAAACTGCTGTTTGGGCGCATAACAGAGTTAAAAAAAAGGGAACACGGGGGGGGGCATGGCTTGCTGATGGCCAAGTGAGTCACACATGCTGGGAGCTCTGTCCTGAACTTCCCCAGTTAGCCTCTATTAGAGCACATTAACATCTCCCTGCTTATGGGCAGATCCCGGAAAGTCACCCAACACCGAGGTGAGACAAAAGAAAGAAAGAGACAGTGAGCAGCATGGATCGTTTCCTCAGCAGCCTTCAGGAACACTAGATCATTGATGGTGTCTGCCTCCCTCATGGAAAGCTCACAGCCCTGGGAAACTCAAACACAGACACAACAGGACCAGGGGAAATCACAGCAGGACTTCTCCTTGGAGGAGCACAATGAGGGAGATCTGCCTAATCTACATGAGATAAGTACATCTATCAAGGCTTTGCCTACAAAAAAAGATTTGGACAGATTTGCTAGCAGGCTTGAGAATACTTATAAGAATGAGCTGCAGGCACTGAAATCTGAATTCACATACAGGGAAGAGGAGGTGGAGAAGTCCTAGGAAGCCATCACTGCTGAGTTGTCCCTATAAAGGAAAATATTACTTAGCCACTCAGCAAAGATTGATGAGCTCACTTCAGGGCAAGAGGACTTAGAGAACCGCAATCAGCAAAATAATGTCCGTATCCGTGGCATCCCTGAAAGTATTGGCACGCCTGAACTGGAGGCCATGGCACAGAAGCTCTTTGCTCAAATTCTGGGAGAACAAAGTTCTGGGCCGATTGAGTTAGACCGCATACATAGGGCCCTGGGTCCCAAATCCCCTCCAGATTCACGTCCAAGGGACATAATATGTAGAGTCCACTTTTATAAGGTGAAGGACTCCATCATGTCCGCGATGCGGCAGGCAGGATCCATCAACTTCCAGGGGTCCCAGGTCCAGATATTACCGGATCTGGCTAGACGCACTCTGCAGCTGCGAAGAGCATTAAAACCCCTTCTCCAACACCTCCAGGACAGAAACATTCCATATAGATGGGGTTTCCCTTCCAGCTGACAGTGCATAAGGGTGGGAAATCAGAAATCTTCTGCAAACTCGGAGATCTGGCTAAATTCTTGGGGACTTTCGAGCTTCCTATGGTGGCACTGCCGGATTAGCCCTCAGGCCCCCAACTCCTTGTGGAACCCCCAGTATGGCAGCCAGTCCGTCGCCATGGGAGACAAAGAGGTCCTGACAAGAACAATACGACAGGGTAGCGGTCCTGTGTAGTACCCCTGTTTCCTACTGGAGATAACCTTCATGGGTCCTTCCGGCATGATAGACAATTATCCCTGGAGCCACAGGGGAGGGCCTTTCCATGAAACTGCACCAAAGGCATCATTGCAAGTTACTGTGATTTGTTGAAAGTCTTTCTCCTGTCACCTAATATTGCTTCTTTCCAAACTAGCATTATTTCACAGGTGTTACCAGAGGTTCTGACTTTGGGTCAAGTACTACTTAAACCTCATAGGAGGAAGCAGTAAACTGTTTGTGTTATAGATCCACTTGGACCCTCCACCTGGTGGACCTGGTTGGGAGTGTCTTCCCCTAGCCTTTACTGACCTGACCCTGTGGGGCTGGACCATCTAGAGGTGAAGATCTGGGCCTTTTGAGAAATCAGCCCGGGAGATCCATGTGATTTTCTTGTTTTTTACAATTACTAGAATCTTGTCCCTGATCTGAGCACTTTGCTTACCTACCGGGAATGCTGATTGGGGTCAATGCCTAGAGTAATAGCCTGTTATGATGTTTACTTTTCTTTAGATGATAAAGTTTTAGCGGGAGCATATAGTTAGTGTGCTTTATAATGATATATCATATTGTATTAGAGGCGGAGGGTAAGGGGCGGACTCGCTGCCATTCTTGGCTTCCTCTAACCCCCCTTAGTGCAAATGGCAATCCATTGCCATGGAAATTTTGCACCACTTAATACTAGGGTTCCTTATCCACCTTTTAGGTCCCTTGACCTAAACCTTGATCTTTCTTTTCTGTGTCTTTCTTTCTTCTCTATGCTTCCCTCTCACCTGACTGGACCAGCCCCCAGATACCACATCATGCTTCCAGCTGACCTGCATTATGGATAGTGTCAAGTTTTGCTCCTTCAACGTTAAAGGTTTGAATGTCCCTGAAAAAAGAAAACAGATAACGTATTCCTGTCATAAGCAACGGGTGGCCATCTTGATGCTTCAGGAAACTCACTTTAGGTCAGATGCAATTCCTAAGTGTGCCTCGGCTTACTACCCGATTTGGCACCATAGCTTGAATCCTGATGCTAAGTCTAAGGGGGTTTCCGTGGAGTTTCATTGTTTCAGAGCATTGTAAGTAGAAGGGGCAATTAATGCCACTGTCCTGCTGTCTGCCTGAATGGTTTTTAAATATTAAGACTCCAAGATGAGTCTCCATGTAGTGTCTTGTCTGTATTGCCAGGACTATGGGAGTAAAAGGCCTATGCCTGTCACTCATGTCTCTCTAGATTTTTTACATACATCCTGTGTGTTGCATTGACCATAATTCCCTGCTGTGAAAACACACTATGGGGAAATGTGCGGGGGCAATTGATGCCACTGTCCTTCTGTCTGCCTAAATGGCTTTTAAATATCAAAACTCTAAGATAGCTCTCCAATTTGGGTCTTGTCTGTTTCTTGCAGGGGTATAGGAGCACCAGTCCTACATCTGTCTCTCATCCACTTTTATATTTCGTATGTCAATAGCCTAGCTATTAGTTTCCTAGACTAAGGGGCTGCACTGTAAAACTTATTTTTGCTGTTTTGGAAGTTTTTTGACCCCTCTAAAGATGTTGTCTCTGCATTACATTTGGTATCCCATTGACTCCAATAAGGTTAAAAAAAGTTAGAAAAGGTTCAGAGTTTGGTTCGGAGAACAGTTTGGCGAACATAGCGTTTGTTTGGTAAAGCTTGGCAAATCGAACTTCTTCTAGAGAAGACAGATACGAAATATTAATTTAGTAGCTTAACCTGTGTTCCACCTTAATGACTGTTTCACTTTTTTGATTCTGCAGGACTCCAATGGTGTCCTTCACTTTTTTTTTGCTTTACACATACCCACCAAATCCTTATACCTTGCCATTGTCCTCTTTTGCAAGCCTGAATTCGTGTTTGGTCTTAGCTCCTTGGACACTTGTCTTGCAGAGTCTGCAATCTGCCATGTATTCTTCCCTAAGTACAATCCTCATCTTCCACTAGTTGTATGTTTCCTTTATCTTTGTAAGCAGGTGATGTAATTTTTTGGTCATCCAACCTGGTTTCTTAATTCTTAAACCATTATTCTAATTGAGATGTGAATACCCTTAAATTAAAGCTGAGAGACTGCAATTTAAGCATGTACTGATTATACAATTGTTTTTTTTTTTAATATGTTTAGATATACCTCTGGGTGCAGACTTATTAGGTAAGTTGTATTTTAGCGTTTTTTTAATTATTGATCAACAACTATGTTCTCAATCAACCTAAAAGACTCATAAATATCAAAGCTTAATATTTTTGGAAGTTGAAGTGGTTTTTTTTTTAGATTTGGCTATCTTAGGAGGATATCTGTTTGTGCAGGTAACTATTACTGTGCAGACTTATTAGGCATCTTAATAAAAACAAAATATATTCCCATCTCACTTGTATATTTTCACAAGCTAAACCAATATAACTGCACAAAATTTAGAAATAAACATTTCTGAAATGCAAAAACAAAACCCCAAAAAATTAGTGACCAATATAGCCACCTTCCTTTATGATGACACTCAACACAGCCTACCATCCATAGATTATGTCAGTTGCTTGATTTGTTTACGATCAACATTGCGTGCAGCAGCCACCACAGCCTCCCAGACACTGTTCCGAGAGGTGTACTATTTTCCCTCCCTGTAAATCTTACATTTTATGAGGGACCACAGGTTCTCTATGGGGTTCAGATCAGGTGAACAAGGGGGCCATATCATTATTTTTTCATGTTTTAGACCTTTACTGGCGAGCCACGCTGTGGAGTAATTGGATGCATGTGATGGAGCATTGTCCTGCATGAAAATCATATTTTTTTGAACGATACCGACTTCTTCCTGTACCACTGCTTGAAGAAGTTGTCTTCCAGAAACTGGCAGTAGGTCTGGGAGTTGAGCTTCACTCCATCCTCAACCCGAAAAGGTCCCACAAGTTCATCTTTGCTGATACCAGCCTAATACCAGTACCCCCCAGACTCCACCTTGCTGGCGTCTGAGTCGGAGTGGAGCTCTCTGCCCTTTACTGATCAGCCTTTGGCCCATCCATCTGGTCCATCAAGAGTCACTATAATTTCATCAGTCCATAAAACCTTTGAAAAATCATTCTTAAGATATTTTTTGGCCTAGTCTTGACGTTTTATCTTATGCTTCTTGTTCAAAGGTGGTCGTTTTTCAAGCTTCCTTACCTTGGCCATGTCCATGAGTATGGCACACCTTGTGCTTTTTGATACTCCAGTAACTTTGCAGCTCTGAAATATGGCCAAAATGGTGGCAAATGGCATCTTGGCAGCTTCACGCTTGATTTTCAATTCAGGGCAGTTATTTTGCGCCTTTTTTGCCCAACACGCTTCTTGCAACCCTATTGGCTATTTGCCATCAAACGCTTGATTGTTCAGTGATCATGCTTCAAAAGTTTGGCAATTTCAAGACTGTTGCATCCCTCTGCAAGACATCTCCCAATTTTGGACTTTTCAGAGCCTGTCAAATCTCTCTTCTGACCCATTTTGCCAAAGGAAAGGAAGTTGCCTAATAAGTATGCACCCCTTATATAGGGTGTTGATGTCATTTCACCACACCCCTCCTCATTACAGAGATGCACATCACCTGATTTACTTAATTGGTAGTTGGCTCTCAAGCCTATACAGCCTGGAGTAGGACAACATGTATAAAAATTATCATGTGATTAAAATACTCATTTGCCTAATAAGTCTGCACACAGTTTATATGTATACAGTGTCTTGTAAAAGTATTCATACTTTTCCACATTTTTCATGTTATAAATACAAACTTAAATGTATTTTATTGTGATTTTATGTGATATGCCAACTCAAAATATCAAGTATTTTTAGAGTGTAAAGGAAATGATACATGGTTTTCTAAATATTTTAGAACTATAAATCTGAAAATTGTGATGTGCATTTGCATTCAGCCCTCTATATTCTGATACCCCTAAATAAAATACTTCGTGACGAATTGCTCCCAGAAGTCACCTAATTACTTAATTGAGTCCACTTGTGTATAATTTATTTTCAATGTAACTACAGCTGTTCTGTGAGGGCCTCAGAGGTTTGTTTAAGAACATTAGGGATCCAATGAACCCACAAGACAGGTCAGGCATAAAGTTGTGAAGATTAAAGCAGGGTTAGGTTACAAAAAATAAAAAAACAGCCCAATCTCTGAACATCTCATGGAACCCTGTTCATGACATCATAAAAAATAGGATGGCACAACTTCAAACTTAACAAGGCATGGCCATTCGCCTGAACAAATGTTGAAAGCCAGAAGAGCACTAATTAGAGAAGCAACAAAGAAGGGCATGGTCACTCTGGAGATGCTACCAGGTAGGAGAATCTGTCCAGTTCAATGAAAAATGCCTAAAGGAAAAATGCTAACAGGAAAAAATGCCCACAGAATAAAGACCACAGTTATGAGTGTCCACAGGAAAATGACTCACAAGGAAAGTTAATCACATAGAAAAATGTTCACATGGAAAATTACCCACATGGAAAATTGCTCACAAAAAGAATTGCCCACATGGAAAATTGCTCACACGGAAAATTGCCTACACTGTTATGCACCATTGCAGCATCACAAAGTTCCAGATCTGTGATATTTTAGGTTCAAGGTGAGGATGTTCACATGATTTGTAATCGACTTGTGATTTTCTGTTGACCGAGTGCAAAAATTATGAATATGTCTGGTGGTTTTGAAACCCATTTGTACCAGTCTTTCATTATCATCAGTAGATAGATATAGTCTGATCTGATCACTCACTGATTCTGCTTTACTCCTGCTAACTTCTCCTACCAGCCCAGCACATAGCAGCACATGCTGAGCTTAGGAAAAACCAAACAAACAATTTGAACCATAGGATACAGTAGTACTACTGCTAAATGTACTCAGAAAGGTTTCAATGTGTTATCTGTGGAGTTACTTAGGATTGAACTGAAGGTGACATTAAAGGAGTTGTCTGCATTTTTTCAGAGGGTAGATCATCAGTAGTTGATGGATGAGGGTCTGAAGTATAAGCTGCTTATCTGGCCTTCTGGTCCTTGCAGAAGGCAGGATATTGTCATAGTAAAGTGGGGAAATAGTGATTGCAAAGGCTGCACTGCCATGGGCATCACAGGTCCGCTCCAAAAATTCCCAGACTAAAGAGGAGGAAATCATCTGCACCAATAGCCAAAATCTTCGTGAGTGGGATCTTGGCCCGGATGAATTAGGGTCCCAGAAGAATCCTAACCCTTGTCAACTGGTGGGGGTGATGATGATGAGACTCAGATACCGGAGGTGCATGCATACAGTCCTGTAATATCAGGAACAGGAGGAATGGGACAACATGGAGCCTGATAAAGTTATAGATCCAACTTGGTGTGAACCCAGAGGCATGCAGATGTATATCTCAGCAGATAAGGAGGAGCAGGTAGCCGAGGAGGTTACGTTGGCAATTCCCAAATGGAGTCTTCATTAATATGTGTATGCAAGGGTAGCAATACTGCCAAAATAGGGTGAAAATGAGTCAATCAAGTCTGATGATGTTGTTACAGTCTACATGAAAACTATACCCTTTCTTTCCACCTCACTTGCTAAGAGATTTTCAAACGTGAAAAGGCAGACTGTCTTCACGGAGGTCTTCCCTGCAGGTTCCCCAGATGCCGCCACCCTGCTAAATGAGCATTGCTGATTCGGGCTGATGCAACTCTATCTGGTTGAACTTCGAGAGCTCAAGTCTATACACACAATCAAATCCATCATATTTTATAAGATAAGATAAAGAGAAGGGTTGACTTGTACTTGATACAAAACAGTTGCTTTCCATTACGTTATTGGACCACTGCCATCTTTACAGCCATGTTGGATCCTGCAACCTACTATATTTCTTCTTCGTTGAAAAATTGATTTACTTGGTCCCATATTGCTTTGATGTTTCTTGTGAGAGGTTCTTTTCTTTATCATATTTGCAGAAACAGCTGCATTACCTCTTGATTGCTGAGTTGTGGCCTTTCCAAATGGAGTCTTTATTCATCTGTGTATGCAATGTCAGAAACACTGCCAAACTAGGGTGAAAATAAGTCACTGCAAGTCTGATAATGTTGTTACGGTCTACATGAAAAGATACCCTTTCCTTTTACCTCACACTTAAAGTTATTTTTGTCTGTAGTGTCAATCTTCTGTAAGCAAGAGGCCTACACCGGTCACTGTAGCATGTGTTAATTTTTCAAATTCTGATGCCGAGCCACAGCCTATGTGTTGCCTGGACCGTGCCTTCCTGCTCTTTTAAAGCCCTATGAGGAGGGGGGAAATTGATGCTACTATACTGCTGTTTGCTTGAAAGGTTTTTAAACATTTATGTTGAGTTTTAAAATGTGAATGCCAGCAACATCCTGTATGTAAGTCAATGTAATTAGGCAGTGCTTACTTTAATATGCATCAGAGAACGCAGGAAAGCCTGCTTTACACCTTTCAATTTCGCATACGATATCGTATGCGATGTGACCCGCCCCCATCGTATGTGCGGCACATTCAATTTGTTGACCGTGTCGCACAAACAAATCTTTCCCATCACACGTACTTAACTTCCATATGACCTCGATGTGGGCGGCGAACATCCACTTCCTGGAGTGGGAGGGCCGTTCGACGTCACGCGGCAGCCAGCCAATAGAAGCGGAGGGGCAGAAATGAGCAGGACGTAAACATCCCGCCCACCTCCTTCCTTCAGCATTGCCGACGGGAGCTGCGGGACGCAGGTAAGCTGCTGTTCATCGTTCCCGGGGTGTCCCACACTGCCTCGGGAACATTGAACAACCGGACGTTCAATTTTTAGTAATTGAACGACGTGTTTGTGATCAACGTTTTAACGTTCAATCGCAATCACACGGAGGTTTCACACGCTACAATGTAACTAACAATGCTCGATGTGCGTCACTTACGACGTGACCCCGCCGACACATCGTTAGATAAATTGTAGCGTGTAAAGCCCGCTTAACACAGCTGCAGAGTTGTGGATAACTAACCAGGCCAAGTTTGATAAATGTCTGTCTCCGCTGAACCTGGAGCTAGGGAAGACCATGTGTGATTACAGTGCCTGGTTGTACAGCAATTTCTAAGGCAGTATTATTTCCTGGTTGCGCTGCTGCATAAGGCACAGTCGCTGTGTTCTCACTTATTAAAATTAAAATGCCGTGGTGTAATGGCAATCAAGGTAATGAGGGGTTAATGGCAACTCACAGCTGTCACGATGCCCTGATTAGTAATGTGAGGCGCCTGTGACACCCCCCATTACTAATCTATACGTAAAAAGAAATAAACACAAACACCAAAAAAATCCTTTATTTGAAAAAAAAATACAAGTAATGTCTGCACTGCACCAGATTTCAGTACCATATTTGCAGCTTCTGACAGAAAACAGCACCAAAACTGCGTGAAAATCGTTTTTTTTGCATTTTTGGTTGAGATGCAAACTTTGTGATGACATTTTTGCACCATATTTCTGCACCCAATCTATACCTCTTGGCAAAAAATTGCATCACTACCGCATCATACAACATGCGGTAGTGATGTTTTTGTTGCATGGAAGTGTATATTGGGTGCAGGAATATGTTGTTGAAATTTCAGAAGCAAATCTGCATCTCTTGGCAAAAAAAATACAGTTTTCTGCCAGAAGATGTCGGTCTGTGAACTCAGTAACCTCACCTGAGATGAGGTCATTGACTTTACTGAATCACCTGAGGTCAGGTTCCTGCAATTACAGGTGGAGGACCTTGGGAATCTCCAGCTGTGACAGCAAATAACCTGAGTGATGTTACTGCTGAACTCTGAGGTTCATTTTCTGCCTGAAGCTCACAGCGAGCGGTCATGTTCTATGGCCGCCAGCTATCTCTTCAGATGTAGCAGAGCTGGAATCATCATGGGATCTTGTGTGGATTACACTGAACCTGGATGTTTTGAGGTTAATAATGGGGTGAAAGAGGGTGTTTTTTGTATTTTATTTCAAATAAAGGACTTTTTGGTGTTTATGTTTATTTTTTTTACTTACAGATTAGTAATGGGGGATATCATAGATGCTTCCCATTACTAATCTAGGAATTAATGGCAGCTGTGGGCTGTTATTATCCCCTATTATCCCGATTGCCACCGCATCAGGGCAATTGGGAAGAGACAGGTAAAGTTCCAAGATTGTCTCATCTAATGGATGCAACAATTTCGGGCGGCAACAGGCTGCTATTTTTAGGCTGCGGGGCCCAATAAGCATGGGTTTTCCCAGCCTGAGAATCCCAGCACCCAGGTGATGGGCTTTAACATGCCTAGGTATCAAAGTTGTGGGGGTCCTGCACACAGGTTTTTAAAAATGTATTTAAGTAATAATAAAAAAAGTCAAATGCATTTCCTCTTATTTTGATACACAGCCAAGATAAGCACACTGCTGGGGGCTTCAGCCTGTATGCTTTATCTGTGGGGACAATTCTTTTTATTTATTTAGTATTACACCACGATAGTGACACGCAGACAGGGTCTGTGATCACAAGCAGTCAGACGCTGTCACACAGAGTAGGGGTGCATCTGACTGTAACCAATCACAGATGCCAGGACTGGCAGTGGGTGGGGGAAAGAGTGAATATGGATGAGCAATAATGAGCAGCCCCAGAATAAGGGTGAGCAGCCTGGAAGCAGTTACAGTCATGCTGGAGACTTGGTACACGCTTACTTTATTTTTATTTTTCCTTTATTTTTGTTTTCATTTTCCAAATTACCAGACCCCAATCATTAACTGGAGTTCCCTGAGAATTTTGAGCCCAGAACTGGCACCTGGATACTTTCTGAAGCAGCATGGATTCGGACTTTTACACATCACTATTCACAGGGTATGAATAGTTTTGCAAGATACTGTGTGGATCTATCTATCTATCTATCTATCTATATATATATATATATATATCTCTATATCTATATATATATATATCTATATCTATATATATATATCTCTATATCTATCTATCTATCTATCTATCTATCTCTATATATATATATATATATATACACACACACACCGTATCTTTCACTTTATAAGACGCACCTGATTATAAGACGCACCCCCACATTTGGTGAAGGAAAAGAGATTTTTTTTTTAATGTTAAATGGGGTCCATCTTATAATGCCAATGTCCATCTAACAAATCATATAGAGTATATGTCCCTCATAGCCCCCCATCCTAAAATTAGCCCCCTTAATCTGGATATGACCCCCTTATATTGAATATAACCCCTTTGTGCTGGCACACGTTCCCCTGTGCTGCCTATGGCCCCCTATGGATTGCACATGTTCCCTGTGCTGCCTATGGCCCCCTATGGATTGCACACGTCCCTCTGTGCTGCCTATGGCCCCCTATGGATTGCACATGTTCCCCTGTGCTGCCTATGGCCCCCTATGGATTGAACACGTTTCCCTGTGCTGCCTATGGCCCCCTATGGATTGCACACGTTCCCCTGTGCTGCCTATGGCCCCCTATGGATTGCATACATTCCCCTGTGCTGCCTATGGCCCCCTATGGATTGCATACGTTCCCCTGTGCTGCCTAGGGCCCCCTATGGATTGCACACGTTCCCCTGTGTTAGATATCGCCCCCTATGGATTGCACACATTCCCCTGTGTTAGATATCGCCCCCATGCTGCTGCCCATAGTAAAATAAAACACTCTTTCCTTACCTCCTCCAGTGCTAATCTCCCTCCTGTCTCCCTCCGTGCTTCTGTTCCTCCACTTCCTGGTTCTTGGTGCCGGTCATGTGATCGACACAGCAGAGTGACTTCATCTCTGCGTGCCTGATCACAGTGGAAGCAGGGACACCTGGGGAGACACGTTGTAGGAGGTAAGTAAAGCTCTTTTATTTTAGGATGAGGAGCAGCATGGGGGCCATATCTAACACAGGGGGGGCATGTGCCATCACAGTAGGACGCTCAGGAGGCTCATATAATATGCACCGCTGGCCTAGCCCGTCACTGTGGTGTGGTTTCAGCACCACGGTGATGGACAGCGGCTGTGCATATTATACGAGCGGGAGCAGGAGATCTAACGCTGCTGCCTGCAGCGTTCACCTGCCCCCAGCAGCACTCCAGAGTGGACCCTGCAGTATATATATATATATATATATATATATATATATATATACACACATACACCCCCTCCCCCCCCGTAAATTCGGCTTATAAGACGCACCCCCTACTTTCCCCCAAAATTTGGAGGAACAAAAGTGCGTCATATAAAGCGAAAAATACAGTATATGTACATATATATAAAACTGTGTGTGTATATATATATATATATATATATATATATATATATATATATATATATATATATATATATCTAAATAGAGAGAGAGAGAGAGAGTGTAAGGGAGAGATATCTCAGTCTTTATATATATTATTTATCTACTTAATTAAAAATCTGTTAAGTAGTACATAATATAAATGTATGACTAAATTCATTGGTGCATATAGTTCAAAACAGAATGGATTGCTAATGTGCTGTAAATGTATGCATCAGTTATGCTGCTTTCATTGTATTCACCTAAACTGCTGCAGTACTCATTTAATTCAAAAATAATATAAATGACTTGTATAATTAGCAGAATTGAAACAATTTACAAGGAATAAGGGCCATTTACAATGTAGTTGCTCTTAAAACTCAATTCATGGAGAAAAGAATTGTTATTTATGCACTTACCTAACCGTTAATGCTATGCTAAAACTCTTTTCCGTTTCAATCAAGGCTGTATAAAAGAAAATTTGAATGCTTATGTGTGCGTCAAATAAACCACATAATGTTCAAGCTTTAGATTTCAAAGGATTAAGTAGGGTGAGTTCTCAGCACTGTACCTTACCAACTGTGGACCTCACATTAAACTAATCTGAACCTGTCATTACTATTAATAGTCAGCCTTATACCCATATGTAACTCCATGTCTACTCTGGGTGGCTTTGTTATTATGTATGTCTCTAATTTCACAGGCAAAAACCACACAAAATGACCTCCTGTCAGTGTATGTCGTTGGGTTATTGTTTACTTGTGACTCTGAAACTCTTATTCGCACACATGTAAAAACTGCTTTGCCATTGATCTGGGATAGAAAAAAATATTCCTAAAGAACTGCTGGTTAAGCATTAAAAAAAATCATATGGATAGTAGTACAATATAATTGACCAAATAAAATATATTTAAATTAAAAACTGAAAAATGTTGAAATTTATACAAAATATTTTAAGATCTAAATGGCTGGTGAAGCGTTCTAAGTACTCTTTCTTACATGGGATCTCTCTATTTTTATTTTCTATTAAATATATATATATATATACACAGACAGTACACTGAATGGTATAATCTGAAATATATTTATTAATGATTGCAAAAATGTAAATGAGTGATGAGAAGACCTAAGTAGTCACTTAAGTATGCTAGTTTTCTTTTTTTTTCAGCCAGAGATAATATATCAACTATCTTTTCTGTACAATGCAAAAAAGATTGTCCTCATTTATAAAAGATATAATTTCACTTTTTCACAATTTTGTTAAAAAAAAAAAATAGCTTCTGGTGCACTCAGTGGTGTGACCCCTATTGGGTCAAATATTCAGCTGGTGTAGGGAGTCATAAAGGCAATATTCACTGGGAAAACATCTGCAAATTAACTATTCTTCAAAATGTACAGGGTGGGCTATTTCTATGAATACACCTAAATAAAAAGGGAATGGTTGATAATATCAACTTCCTGTTTGTGGCTCATTAGTATGTGGGAGGGGGGAAACTTTTCAAGATGGGTGGTGACCATGGCGGCCATTTTTAAGTCAGCCATTTTGGATCTAACTTTATTTTTTCCAATGGGAAAAGGGTCATGTAACACATCAAACCTATTGAGAATGTCACAAGAAAAACAATGGTGTGCTTAGTTTTAATGTAACTTTATTTGTTCATTAGTTATTTACAATTTTATGACCACTTATGAAATGTGTTCAAAGTGCTGCCCATTGTGTTGAATTGTCAAAACAACCCTCTTCTCACACTCTTGACACACTGATAGCAACACCACAGAAGACATGCTAGAACAGGCTTCCAGTATCCGGTGTTTAGATGCTGCACATCTTGTATCTTCACAGCATAGACAATTGCATTCAGATGACCCCAAGGATAAAAGTCTAAGAAGGTCAGATCGGGAGACCTTGGTGGCCATTCAACTGGCCCACAATTACCAATCCACTTTCCAGGACACTGTTCATGTAGGAATGCTCACACCTATGATGGTGAACCACCACATTATGGGTATCAGGTCTGAGCATTCCTACATTTTATCTTTGGGGTCATCTGAAGGCAATTGTCTATGCTGTGAAGGTACAAGATATGCAGCATCTGAAACAACGGATACTTGAAGTCTGTGCTAGCATTTCTTTTGCGGTGTTGCTATCAGTGTGTTAAGAGTGGGAGAAGAGGGTTGCATTGACGATCCAACACAATGGGCAGCACTTTGAACACATTTTATAAGTGGTCATAAAATTGTAAATAACTAATGAACGAACAAAGTTACATTAAAACTAAGCACACCATTGTTTTTCTTGTGAAATTCTCAATACGTTTGATGTGTTACATGATCCTCTCCCCATTGGAAAAAATGAAGTTAGATCCAAAATGGCCTACCTCAAAATGGCCACCATGGTCACCACCCATCTTGAAAAGTCCCCCCCCATATACTAATGAGCCACAAACAGGAAGTTAATATCACCAACCAATCCCATTTTATTTAGGTGTATCCATATAAATGGTCCAACCTGTATACAACAGTCTCTGTAGAGCCACCAGATGGATCTTAGCTAAAAAAAAAACAGGGCTATCCAGGGCCTATGACAAAGGCATCTCACCCAAGCCAACAAATAGGCTACAACTGGCAAGAACTCTGAAACTATGCTGTCTACTTATAGGTATGGCTGCTTTATCTGATAGCCTAATGCCTGCTTTACACGCTTCAATAAATCTTTCAATCCGTCGTCGGGGTCAAGTTGTAAGTGACGCACATCCTGCATCGTTCGTGACGTATTTGCGTGTGACACCTACGTGCAATCCAGATTGAACGAAAATACGGTGATCGCATACACGTCGTTTATTCCTCATACATTGGACATTTTGTTGTATGAACCTAGTCAATTGTAACGTGTGACATCCCTCATACGATTTTGGTGTCTGAGGCTATGTGCGCAGGTGTGCGCTCTGCACCGCAGCTTAAAAAAGGTCCGCTTCAGAGCGCGACTGAAAAGCTGCATTCTGAAGCGCCTCACAATGTCTGTCATTCAGTAATCTCTGTCAGTCCGTCACTATCTCTGTCCCTTTCTCTCTGTCCATGTCAGTCTATCCCTCTTACCCCCTCTCTCATACTCACCGATCCCCGATCCCCGGCGCGGCGCTGCATGGCATTCACACTGCTCCGGCGGCTTTTACTGTTTTGAAAAAGCCGTCCGCCCATTAAACAATCTCGTATTCCCTGCTTTCCCCGCCCACCGGCGCCTATGATTGGTTACAGTGAGACACGCCCCCACGCTGAGCGACAGGTGTCACACTGCACCCAATCACAGCAGCCGGTGGGCGTGTCTATACTGTGCAGTGAAATAAATAATTAAATAATTAAAAAAACGGCGTGCGGTTCCCCCCCAATTTTAAAACCAGCCAGATAAAGCCATACGGCTGAAGGCTGGTATTCTCAGGATGGGGAGCTCCACGTTATGGGGAGCCCCCCAGCCTAACAATATCAGCCAACAGCCGCCCAGAATTGCCGCATACATTATATGCGACAGTTCTGGGACTGTACCCGGCTCTTCCCGATTTGCCCTGGTGCGTTGGCAAATCGGGGTAATAAGGAGTTAATGGCAGCCCATAGCTGCCAATAAGTCCTAGATTAATCATGTCAGGCGTCTATGAGACACCCTCCATGATTAATCTGTAAGTGACAGTAAATAAACACACACACACATGAAAAAATCCTTTATTAGAAATAAAAAACACAAACATATACCCTGGTTCACCACTTTAATCAGCCATAAAAAGCCCTCCATGTCCGGCGTACTCCAGGATGGTCCAGCGTCGCTTCCAGCGCTGCTGCATGGAGGTGACCGGAGCTGCAGCAGACACAGCCGCTCCGGTCACCTCCACACAGCAAATGAAGACAGCCGCGCGATCAGCTGAGCTAGTGAGGTTACCCGCTGTCACTGGATCCAGCGGTTGATGCAGCGGTGGCCGCGGGTAAACTCAGTGACAGCTCAGCTGATCGTGCTACTCACCTCAGTTGCTGCGTGGAGGTGAGAGGAGCAGCGGTGAGTAGCGCGATCAGCTGAGCTGTCCCTGAGGTTACCCGCGGCCACCGCTGCATCCACCGCTGGATCCAGTGACAGCGGGTAACCTCAGTGACAGCTCAGCTGATCGCACGGCTGTCTTCAGTTGCTGTGTGTAGGTGACCGGAACGGCTGTGTCTGCTGCAGCTCCGGTCACCTCCATGCAGCAGCGCTGGAAGCGACGCTTGAGCATCCTGGATTACGCCGGACATGGAGGGCTTTTTGGGGCTGATTAAAGTGGTGAACCAGGGTATATGTTTGTGTTTTTTATTTCTAATAAAGGATTTTTTTCGGGTGTGTGTGTTTATTTACTGTAATTTACAGATTTACAGACGCCTGACATGATTAATCTAGGACTTATTGGCAGCTATGGGCTGCCAATAACTCCTTATTACCCCGATTTGCCAACGCACCAGGGCAAATCGGGAAGAGCCGGGTACAGTCCCGGAACTGTCGCATCTAATGTATGCGGCAATTCTGGGCGGCTGCTGACTGATATTGTTAGGCTGGGGGGCTCCCCATAACGTGGAGCTTCCCATCCTGAGAATACCAGCCTTCATCCGTATGGCTTTATCTGGCTGGTTTTAAAATTGGGGGGACCGCACGCCGTTTGTTTTAATTATTTAATTATTTATTTCACTGCACAGTATAGACACGCCCACCGGCTGCTGTGATTGGGTGCAGTGTGACACCTGTCACTCAGCGTGGGGGCGTGTCTCACTGTAACCAATCATAGGCGCCGGTGGGCGGGGTAAGCAGGGAATACGAGATTGTTTAATGGGCGGCCGGCATTTTCAAAACAGTAAGCCGCCGGAGCAGTGTGAATGCCGCGCCACGCCGGGGATCGGTGAGTATATGAGAGAGGGCTGCTCAATTCACTTACTCAGGAGTTTAGCGGTCACCGGTGAGTCCTTCACAGGTGACCGCTAATCAGGACGCGGCACAGACAGAGCCGCAGCATGACAATGAAGTCGGGTGAGGTTCACCCGAGTTCATTCTGACAGTGCGGCTCTGTCTGTGTCTGCTGTCATCTGCCATTCAGCTCTGCTACATGGCTGTCTGTGTCTGCTGTTAGCGGCCATGTAGCAGAGCTGAATGGCAGATGACATAGTAAAAACGCATCCCTACACATTACACACGCTTGGCAAGTCAATAAATAAAAAAAAAAGGGTGCCCAATGCATACGTCACGGAACACATGATCTAAAGGATCGCACACAAAATTGATCAATTTAACATAGACTACTAACGCACGTGTGACAGCAAATGAACGACCTACGTGCAATCTCATTCAATCGCATATGCGACCTGGGCGTGTCACATCGCATACGAGATCGCACACCTAATTGTAAGGTGTAAAGCTGGCTTTAGTCATGAAGGCTTTTTATTTGGTCTGCATATACGTGGCACTAAAAAGACAGCTTTCTTCTTTCTGGATGAGAGCTAATTTGTATAGCAGTACCATAACTTTCACTGGTGTGCAAACCCCTTTAATTATGATATGCATACCATTCAGCCTTACTAAAATGACATAACTCCAATGTAGTTTGTACTTCTTCTGAAAGTGTCCTGTAATACCTATCACCAAGATATTAATAGCAGATATATCTGTACAATGCAACTTGGGGTATGTATTGATCAAACTATTTTTCCCAGCACATAACACAGACACTCAATGCTAGACCTCTATCAGTACTATAGAAAGAGCTGTCAATAATCCCTTACAGATTTGCTGTGTACACTGGGACAAGGTAATCAGAGGGTGAGAGATGTAAAGGAAGCCTGTGGCAATGAACACGATGTCTGATCATAGACAGCATTGTATAGAGATGATGAGGAGCTAAACAAATTATTATGTCATTCTATAGGAAAAAGTTCAGATTAAAGGAAATCTGTCAGCAGGTTTTTGCTATGTAATCTGAAGACAGCATGCAGCAAGGGTTAACACATAGAATTCAGGGATGACTGTCTTGTTAAGGTCCAATCTGTTGTTTATTTGAAATGTTTATATAACCAGCAGGAGATCTCATTGCTCAGAATATAACGTCATGAGCACAGCAGTGTGACATCCTCTGATTAATACCTTACTGTCAATGTACGATCTCTATAGAGAGCCTGGTGTGGGCGGGACAGCTGTCTCAGCTCTGCTATATGGCTAAATCTAAAAACCAGACCAACTGCACTAAGTAATCTAAGTGATACAGCGTTGGATTCAAAATCTCTTTGACTACATCATGCTGCTCTCAGATGATATAGCAAAAACCTGCTGACAGATTTCCTTTCACTTGCACTATATTAATTTATTTTTCTTCTATTTCTATGCATAAGAGTACAATGGATGCAAGATGTGCAATGTGACTTTACACTTGCATGCGTAGAATAATCCCAGGACTCATTATAGTCAAAAATGGCAGTCTAATCTGAGATACTTGGGGATTTCAATGTTAGTGGTGCTGTTCAGAAGATATGGTGCGTTCCATACAGGTGACGATGAGGACCTGAAGGGCTGGAAAGAGGTGAGGTGAGTATAAGGATTTTTTAACCCTTTTATGGTCCCCAAAACAAAAATGTCATATAATAGTCAAATTTTAACTGAATCCACACAGCGAGGAATTATAAAAAAATCTACATTTTGGCAAATTTGAGAATTAAATTTTATTTTAAAACGTTTGCTCATTTCTAGTTGTACATTACTTTCTAGAGACTACAATAGTCTATGCAATAATCAAAAAATCCCCAATTCAGAGCAAGCATCCAAAATAAAGGGATAGTGACCATACTAACTAACTGTGTTGTTAAAATGCCAAAATGTAATTAAAGAATTATATTAAAAACATAATATATTGTGTTGTAAAAAATAAATAGACAAAGATATTCCCTTGTTTTAGCAGCAGAGAAACAGGAATCAAAAGGTACATAGTGCAATTAACAACCATTCAAATATTATCAGAAAGTTCTTGATTATGTAAATTATATCAAAATAAATGTGAGTGTTCTGGTAGTATATTTTAAGGTGCCTAGTAGGATTCAGACATATATAGTAGATATAAATATAACTGAATTATTATATGAAACCAGTGTTTTCCGAAATATTTAAAAGTTCGCTACCTTGAATAGTGGTCTGGTGATCCTGTCTGCTGCATACCCCGATGCGCGTTTTGTGTGTATTTCTTCCTCAGGGAGCGCTATAATAGTCTATGAACATATCAGTAGCTAGATAATGGAAAGAGAATGATATTTTTAACTATCATTATTTTTTAGAGGCAAATTCAGTAGCCATATTCTGGTAACATTTCTACAATGCCATAAATCTAAAATGCCATAAATCATTGTGTTTTATGATAGGAAACTCTAAAATCCTTCATTGCTTACCCCATCTATACATACATCTTTGCCCATGGACAGGTTGGGTATATAATGAGTACAGTGGCCTCGGCATCACTAGGAACCAAAAGGTGGTTATGGCATTGGTATATGACTTCCTATCCTAGCCGCACATCACTCTCTGGCTGTGGAGTGTCTTCAGTGTGGACGTTGGAGCAGCCAGGTTTTATTCTAGGACATCTTGAACATATTACTCACTCCAGTGAGAATGGCTCTTTGTCAAGAATAGGGACTTCACGTTCTCAGGTTCATTGCTTCTTTACCTTCCTTTTGCAATGACTTTGGATACATATATGCATACTAACTAGATAACAAAAGGTTGGGGTTAGTAATCAGGATTTCATAAAAAAGGTGGCGCTTCATCATCACTGTGAGCATGTGCTACTCAAGAAGTCATTTCCTATAATCAGTGGTTATTGTTTTACTCCACAAACACCTGAACACATGATGGCTCATCTTAGAAGAAGCAGCAAGATACATGTAATGAAATGTACATACATAAGCGAGATGTTTTCAATTCTGCTCCGAATCAACACCCATTGCTGTAAATATAAACCTATAGCCCAGCCTTTGTACCTCGGGGCAAACGCAAGATTCCGAAATTCTACCAGGTCTCCTGCACACAGAAAGCTGGGTATGGCTGACAAGAAAAGCATTGCACAGTGTATTGTTCAATGTCTACAGCTTTTCAATCAAGTCACTTAGAAAAAGCATGGACAGGGCTTTTTTTTTTACAGAGCAATACATAGATTTATCCCTCTGGCGTTTTGGCTCTAGGGAAGGGGTCTACTTTTAATTGCTATCCATAGGGGTTATATATTTTTTCCATTAAGAACTGGTTATCCAGTGAGCCTAATCCCATCAGATAACAGATATATAGCGCATTAACAAACATACCTAAGCTTTCAATTTAAATGAATCTACAGGGTTTTTCATAAAAACATAATAATAATGATAATAAAAAATACAAAAAACACTATATATTTTTTATTTCAGGTGATCAATGCCAGACAAAAACTGGATCATTGATTACATATTTTATACCCAAAAACAAACAGAATTCTTTAGCAGCAAGAACACAATTATTTTCAGATTAAATACTGTAGAATCACGGATTAAAATAGTTATAAATCCCTTCACAATAGGGTGCCATAAAATATCTAAAAAAAAAAAATCAAATTGTATTTTTTTAGTTGTTTTATGGTCATTATAGATCAATTTATATACTCAATTGTTGAGCAAGTTCTCAGCCCTACAATAAAAACCTGGGATTTTACAAAATTCCTAAAGAAAGATTTAGCAATGAATGAAAAATCATATCTGAAGGTTGTTTGATATTCCCAAACATTAATAATGAAGATCTTACCTCTTCAATGTGAATGGATTACTGCATCTTTTATGTTTCCATTTATATTTTTATTTAATATATTTCTTTCCACAGAGCAATTATATGAGATATATAATTTTACAAAACTAAAGCTTTGTATTCTGTGTGTCATTAAATTTTATTTTCTAAAGTTACTCTCTTGATGAAATCCATTATACTCTCATTGAATGCTTAATAGGAAATTGAGTAATTTTTTCTAGTATTTTTAATAATGCAATCTATTAGACAAAGCATAGGATACAGAATATAGGACTCAGAAATACACATGTTTCACCGCAGGTGTCTAAATGCACATTGATTTAATTGCTATTATTGTATTACAAATGTTTCTTTATAGGAGCAAATATGAATACTGAATACTTTTATTAGCTCGGTGTGAGCTTGATGAAGTTTAATGCATACGCTATGAAAACTGTAAATGTGACTATATTTCAGGTGCTTCAGATTAATGAATGATGAGGTACATTTTCTAACTTTGCTTTGAATTAGAATTGTATATAAAATACAGGGTTTATTATACTATGTATAAAATATATATAATTTAGAACATATAAATGTATTCAAAAGCAATAAACTGATTTGTTAGAAGCTATGGTGAATTATGATTAATCTGTTTGCTGGAAAATCAATTTAGAATGAAAAGTATTTAATGGTGCAGATAGGCATCATACCACTATCACTGAAGGGAAACCACAGCAGCAATCACTAGCGGTAAAGGGTTCCTAGATGGGGTTTACTTAATTTTGCAAATAGGTGCCCTATCACTATCACTCAAGGGAAACCACAGCAGCAATAAATAACAATAAAGGGTTCCTAGACGGGGTTTACTTAATGGTGCAAATAGGTTCCATATCACTATCAATCAGGGAAAACCACAGCAGCAATCACTAGCGGTAAAGGGTTCCTAGATGGGGTATACTTAATGGTGCAAATAGGCGTCATATCACTATCAATCAGGGAAAAACACAGCAGCAATCACTAGCGGTAAAGGGTTCCTAGGTGGGGTTTACTTAATGATGCAAATAGGCGCCATATCTCCATCACTCAGGGAAAACCACAGCAACAATCACTAGCAGTTAAGGGTTCCTAGGCGGGGTATACCCATGCCGATCGGTGATTGTTTAAAACCTGCGTAGACCGGCCAACCATACTTTCGTGTACGCTGAATGATTGTTCTGTATGCATATAATTAATATAATATAAATTAATATAATATATATAACATTGCTCTCAGAAGCACATAGCCTGTTTATGCAGGATGATGTGCTACTGAATAGGACGATTTTAAGTCAGCATTAAACCAGTCCTTCACCTGTTCATCGGGGGATTGTCAGCAGATTTAGATAGCTTGATAGTTAGAGATGGGCTTAATTTTTTGGAAATCTTCTTCCCCAATTATCATCTAATTCAAAAGCAGAATTAATTTTATCTAAATGCTCCTAAATGGTTCTTTCTAAAGTCCCTCAATCCACGAGTGATTCTAAACCATAGGAGCCATTAATGCAGTTTTTTGTACATACCCTAGTGGGCAGCAAGGAGCCTCAATAATTGTTCTATAGGTAAAATTACACTACATTGCTCTATAAGCTGCCCAGTTGACACAGAGTATACTTTTACCCTTGCATGAAACTCAATTTTTGATGTCCAATATCCTCTTTAAAAGTGAAAAAAGCTTAAATTGTGCAAATATATTATAATGGAATGTAGCGTAATTTGATGCAATATGCTGAATATATTTTTCTTTATCATGGTATTTCACTATTATTTCCCAAAACAATATTGAATATTTTGTGCAAGGCATTTTATTTATTTTTTTCCTGGAATTTACAACAGATTATTACTTATTAAATCCCCTTTAATATTCCGGGAGATTATCCTATAATAGTTTCGGAAGAATGTGCCATCTGTGGCACGGCTACTAAAATGCTTCTACTTGTGCGTGTTTATTTTGCATGTTTTGTGTACTTATTTTTAGTTTAAAATCAATAGATAAAAAATTGTCAAACCTAAAGATAATTAAATTAAATATAATATATATAAATATATATATATATATATATATATACATACATACACACAGTATATATACAGGGTGGTCCAAAAGTAGGTTGACGGACAATAATAACATTCAGTTTGATTTATATATAAAATTATGTTTACTAACACAAGCATAACATTGACAATTAAAGTCTGTGAAAAATTAAAAGTGGAATCTGATTGGTTGCTAAGGGCAACTGAGTCAGTTTCACTTTACACCATGTTTGATAAATCTCCCCCTTCATGACCCTATTACACATGCCGTCCACCTACTTTTGGACCATCCTGTATATATATATATATATATATATATATATATATATATATATGATAGAGGAAGGTTCAAGTGAGAACTGAAACGTCACTACTATGCACCTATGTGACCAATAAAGGTCATGTAATTTAAAAACCATTGTGGAGTGCTGCCTGCCCACTTTTGTCTTTTTCATGGATGGTTATCTGAAGAAACTGCAAGGTGGAAACATTGCACCCTAATAGGTTTTTTGTTGTTGTGCCATTCCAAATTTTATATATATATATATATATATATATATATATATATATATATATATATACACACACACATACATACATATATACACATACATACATATATACACATACATACATACATATTATATATATATATAGTTTACATACATATACTCAATGTATAACGTGAATGGGTTGCAGAAAACTCTTTTATATATATGAAACAGAGTATATACAGTATATACAGAGTTTTCTGTAACTCATTCACATTATACATTGAGTGATAAAAACAAACAAAATCAAACAATAAGGATAAAAGCCCTGTGTGCATCTGGCCTTATCTCAGCCAAACATACAGTAAGTCCAAGCACACAATGATAATACAGATATAGACACATATTAGGAAATATTGTACTCTCGCTGTGCCTTCAGTGTCCTTATTTCCATTTATTTCCATTACTATGTGAATATATGTTTTAATTTAAATGCTTTTAATATTTGCTGTATTTTTTTTTGCATTTTTCAACATTCAGATCTATAGAAGCTATTAACTAATCACCAGAGAAGAATCAGCAATCCAATTATTTGCAGTGGCCAGAATGTAGTGTCAGATTGTCAAGATCCATCCATATACATTAGGTGATCAATTCTCAAGTGTTTTGCTGGATGATTTCCAATTTAACTCCTTATGTTCCGGCCACCTTGAATGGCTAGCACATTACATAGTGGGAAAAAAAAAGGCATCAATAGTACTGTTATTCACGATTATAGAACCTTTCATTAGTCTTAGAATTATGTCTGCTCGAATAGAAAAGTAAAAATAATATATCAATAATGATACTGAAAATTAACTCTTTTTTTTCCCCCCAAATCTGTATGGTTTTATATCACACAAGAATATAGACAATACATTTCTATAAAATATAATTGCTCATTTATTTCGAGATTTGGTCTTGAAGAGACCGGGGGCTTTAAGAAGAATATAATAACATTTCTGCTTGACGGTAACACAGAAATACTGTCGGATGCACGAGCACCGAGCTTTAAGAACCAGCCCCTTTCTCTGCAGTTACTGAAATGGAGCGTGCAGACAGAAGCAATGACTTGTTACTGCAACTTGTCAGCTTGAGCCGAGCACCGCTGTATCTGTTCATACACTGTGTAACGTTCCTGGATGCCTCTAGCTGTGCAATTCTTTACCTACAGACAAGAGATTTTGCTATACTATCAAACATTTCATTATCAAAACCACATAATAACTGCTGTGCATGTCAAATAGAATTTTGAATCCAGATTGTGATATTTTTTTATATGTGCAAATAAAAGTTAATCGTGCCCTAAATTGGAATTTAGAAAAACTAGACAATGCTATAAATAACATATTCACTTAATGAGCGAGAAAAAAAAATAATATTGCACCTTAATAGTTGACATCACTGCCATTCCACCAGTAGTAGAAGTGATCGTATTAACATTAATGCTTGCAACGTGCTGCTATTGATGCTAAGGGTGAATGATTTTAGAGCTGTGAATTGTATGTATACAGGTATGAGGGTCTATGCTCTGTAGACTTCTGTATGATGCTTCTACACATTAGCGTATTGTGAAGATTTTCTCCACTAGAAGCAATGTTTCTATAGGAGAATATATTCTAAAGAGAATCTGGCACGTGAAAAAGCGCTATTAACCTGCAGATATGGGGTTAATCTGCATGCTAATAGTGTCTGGAACCTGTACATTGACCCATGCTGCTGAGAAGAAATGAACTTTATTTTTCCTGGCAGCAAACGAGTATATGTCATTGGGGCGGTGCTGTGAGCGGTGACTGTATCAGCTGCTCAGCATTAGAACCTGCTGTCAGTCAGTGCGGGGGTCACGGTTAGAGCCACCGCTCTCGATACACAGAGTAGAGAATGAAAGCATGCCAGCGCCGCCCCGATGACTGAAACCTGATTTCTCGCAGGAGGAATAAGGTTCAAATTATTCCTTTAAAGGATGCTTGTCATGTAAAAAATCCTGTTAACCTACATATATGGATTTAATGTACAGGTTAATAATGTACTGATGCCACGCACGTACGCATAGAGAGCAACACTGCTGGGAGGAAATTAACTTTATTCCTCTTGGTAGCTTTGGCTTTCAGTCATAGAGGTGCTGCCAGCATGGTTTCATTGCATAAAGAGCAGCGGTTGGTACCATGGCTCCAGCATGGACTGACCGCCGGCTCTTTACTGATGCAATGCTGAGGCATTTTTCAGTTAGTGGGGGCATAGTTAGAGCCACCACTCACTATGTACACAATGGTGACTGAAACTGTGCTGGACCACCACTATGTCTGAAAACCTAAGGGCCTTTCACACTGTACTCCAATCTCCATTCAGAAGTCCCAAGGGACTTCTGTCGGAAACCCCCAAAACAGGTTTCAGACATATGCGCCATTGACTATAATGGTGCAGATGGAGTCACCATGTGCTCTGATATGCACTATTTTCAGGAGTATACACTTACTGGAGACTAACACCCAGACACAGTCTACTACGTCTGCACCATTATAGTCAATTTCTCTATTGGCACATATGCCCAAAACCTGTTTTGCTGGGGGTTCATAGGGAACAGAGATCAGAACAGAGTGTGGAAGGCCCCTATGACTGATGGGAGGAATAAAGTTAATTTCCTCTGGCATCAGGGCTCTCAGTGCGTCACCTGTATGGCATCAGAATGTTACTAACCTGGAATTAACTCCATATCTGAAAGTTAATACCATTATTTTGAATATTACAGGTTCCCTTTAAGACCTCCTGTGCACACAATCTCTTACATTTTTGTGTTCATAGTGTTATGTATGTGTAATCAATTGACTTAAGATAAATAGGTAAAACACTGAAAATACATAAGTGACCCAGCCGGTTCCTCTACAGAAGAGATTTGGACCCTGCAGTCCCTAGTGGCTCCTGTGTGGACTGGAATAGCCCTAACCCAAGACTAAAAATGGCAGCTTGGTCCTATGTTGCCTGAAAGGCCTTTGAGTGTTTCATGTTCCTCCTGAGGAACCGAGGGCAGAGCAGAGTGCAATACTCCTACAGAAAGGACAAAGTGCTGAGATAGAAAGGGTTCCCAGAGGGAGTAAAAACAAACCACGAAATATCACATGAAAGGATAAAGTACGTACTGTGAGAGCATATGCTGCCTACTGCCTATCTAAAAAGAAAAGATAGGTGCAGAGGGAAAAACCTAAACAGCAGAGAAATAAAACCCTAGCTGGAAATTCACTGTCTAGCAAAGCAACAATGGTGTGGCTGAACATACAAATGAGAATATCACCAGCAAGAAATAGCAGCAAGGGGAAGGTATTTATAATAGCACCCAAAAGGTGACTGGACAGACAAATGAGTAAATAAAAAACACTTTGTTACCCTTGCTTGAGTCTTTTAGGTTAACAATAAATACCCAGAAAAAATGTGTATCTGCTGCGGGTCAGTGGACGCACAGGCTCAAGGGTTCCATCTCGACACATGACACATAGGACTTTGTACAAGAGTTTTGTTATTATATTTTATTTATTTTTAAAAATTTGTAACATACATTTTCTTGTCATTTTTCAATTTTATATAGGAGTCTATTGAAAAACAAATGTTATTAAAAGAAACAGACCAAGCGCATGCTGCATTTTGGTAAAATGCCACTCACCCAAAATATACCACCAAAGCACTACAAATATCTCTAAATCATAACATCAAAGGTGTCAAGAAAAATACTAATAAAAAACGGGACTTTTTTAAATTTAAAATCAGTCATAGGCCGTGTTCACATGACAGTTTTGGTCAGTATTTCACATCAGTATTTTTAAGTCAAAACCAGGATAGGTCAAAAATGCAGAAGTGGTACCAATGTTTTTATTACACTTTTTTTTTATTTCATTGTTAGGCTATGTTCACATGTTGCGCTTTTTTAATGCAAATTCAAAGCTGCTTTTTACTGTACCAGGAAAAGCTATGAAATTTCAGAAGCTAATGCACATGATTGCTTATTTTTCCCTGATTGAATTGAAAAACTGCTGCATTTTTGAAAACTGGAGCATGTTAATTCTTTTCATTTTATTTCATCATAAAGGCAATGAGGAAGTTCAAAAATGCAGTAAAAAAGGCTACCTTGTTTTTGCAGCATTTTTGCCTAATTAAACTAATGTTATTGAACATGTTCTGTAGACACATGACAAGTATAATATGCACCAAAAAATATAGTAAAAACCATAACAAAAATGCACCAAAAAAAGAAGCAAAAACATAACAAACCAGCTTTTTGTAAGCAGCTTTACTATCAAGAGAGCATGTTTTGTTTGGAGAAAAAAAGCAGCAAAAAACAAAGTATGAACATAACCTTAGGGCTCATGCGCACGTAACTGCATTATCTTCTGCAGCGATATGATAGCACATGTGCGCATCAAATCGCTGCAGAAAGCATGCATATTGAATGCAGTTTTTTGTAGAAAAAAGCCGATTTCATGCGCTATGGCTGCTGCCCCCACCATAGACAGAGTGGGAGCTGCATCCAGAACGCACAAATAATTGACATGCTACTTTTATGAACGCACAAATTTGGGTCAAAATTTTAGCACCCAAGCATTGTGCGCACGTACCATGCACAATCTACATAGATTGTGCAGGGGACGCAGGACGCATGCATTTACACTGCAGTGCAACACGCAGCGTAAATGCATGCTATTACGCGACGTGCGCATGAGCCCTTAAAGTTCTGGTTTTGGCTTCCAAATACTGATGTAAAATACTGACGCGTGAATGTGGCCTAATACAGCATTTGGTACACCGCTAGTTCTTCCAGCTTCCTTATGTGTGTGTGGAAAAATTATTTTGTCATGAGAAAAAAAACAAATCTCATACAGATACTACATTATATTTTAAAGAGGTTTTTCTTCATTTCTTTGACAACCCCTTCTCAATCCCTATGTTTCACCACAGTAAAATAATAACATTTAGGGTATACTCACACAAGCATATGACTCAGAGAAAATCTTGCATCACACTCAGACCAATATTAATCAATGAGGGAGAGCAGATGGTCAGCTTTTTTCTTATCCAGATTCTGGATGAGTGAAAAGTCGCAACATGCTGCGATTACCAGTGAGAGACATGTCCCTCACCCCCATACAAGTCAATAGATGCAAGTGAAACATCGGACTGCACAGGCTGACAATGGAGGAGATAGGGAGATTAATCCCTCCCTCTCAGCAGCTATGATCCGATCGCAGGATCAGTTCACAGTTGCATGACACTCAGCTCATGCTCGCAGCACAGCAGGAGCTGAGGGTGATTAGCATATCACATATACTCACCTTCAGTGCTGGCACTGTTCCAGTGGTGCTGGCACTGTTCTAGTGGTGTTGGTGCTGTTCCAGTAGTGTTGGCGCTGTTCCAGTGGTGTTGGCGCTGTTCCAGTGGTGTTGGCGCTGTTCCAGTGGTGTTGGTACTGCCTCTTCTAGAGAACAAGTGACATTATGACCGGCATTCCCTCCAGCCAGTCAGCACTAGCTTCACTTTCCCCTCCCTCAGGCAACTATATCCTAAGAAAGAACAGCTGTTGCTCTCTCCCTTCCTCAGAATGTAAGTTGACTGAATTCTGTGAAAATGGAAAGAGTGAAGGATCTGCTAATTTACTGGAGGAAACAAGTGACATAAAAATGTCTAGCAATCCCCGAAAGAAGCAGTGTTATCACCTCTGAAACGGCATCAGCATCGGAGCTAAGTATAAGGGTGCGCTCACACGAACGTGTGACTCGCACGTTTATCGGATAGCATCACCCGGCGCGGCTGGCTTCTCTCCTGACAGGAGTGGGTCGGCTGCACGTATTTCTATGTAGCTGAAATGCTCCTGTCCAGAGAGTGTGCAGCCATACTGTATGATGACGATTCTAGACTCGCCGAGTCACTCGCAATTGTTACTCCGGCCTAAGTGTTGTTATTTTATAGGGGGAAACATGAGAAGGGGTTGTCCGAATAGTGGATAACCCCTTAACACTAGAAGTCCCAGGAATTTCGAGCTCCATAGGGTTCCAATGGTAGAAATGTTAAATGACCCCTCTCTGGGACTTCTAGTGTAAAAGTGCTCTTATAGGTTGCAAACTCTTGCGAGCTCTTTCATCACTTGTTCATTCATGTTGATTCCTTGTCATTTTACTTACATTTTAATTCCCTAAGTGTAAGAGTAATGGAATATATTGATGTTTTATGAATAGTGATTAATATAATTATTTTATGGGTGTTATATTGAAGCTTTTACAACTTGGAATTTATACTGAGCCATAGTAAGGCTGTGTGCCTGGGAGTACAGGCCAATCCTAATACAATATTATTGAAAAACTAAAAATTCTCTAAAATAACATTTTGCAAAACTCCTTTCCCCCCACACCCCACCTGCAGAGCTGTGGAAAATGTCAGATTGTTTTACGCAGCTGGTTGCATTCTCTTGATGGGCCTGTAGGGCCATTTCTGGCAAATACAAATTCAATTCTGCTGCAACACTCCTACAGCTAGACAGGCTTGGTAAAAACATTAAATTGGGGAATAATTATTGCTAAACCCCATAATTTTGTGTGATATAGGTTACGTGGCATGAAAAATACTTTAGAATTAGTTTTTCTTTTTCTTTTAGATTGCCTTTCCGGTAAGGTATGTGCACATGCTTGAGTATTTTCAGTGGATTTTTTTCTGCATAAAAAAACCACAGCACTGACAGAAAAACACTATGTAATACATGTGCATTTTTAATGCGTTTCTACATGCTTTTTTTTCCTTTAACCCCCTGCATCACCTAGCAATTTTTTTATTTTATTTTTTTCTCCTCTTCTTCCAAGAGCCATAACTTTTTTTATTTTTCCATCAATTTAGAAGCATAACGGCTTGTTTTTTTCTGGAACGTGTTGTACTTTTGAATGAAACCATTCATTTTACTATATATTATGCTGGGAAATGGGAAAAAGTTCCAACTGCTGTGAAATTGCCAAAAAAAAAATTGTTTTTTTTTATTTACCATGTTTACTGTATGGTAAAACTGACCTGACAAGTATGATTCTTCAGGTCAATACGTAGATGCCAAACATGCATAGTTTTCTTTTAATTTAAGTGGTGAAAAAAAAAAAAAAAAAAAAATTTCTTTTGACACCATTTTCTGAGAACCGTTATGTTTTTATTTTTCGGGATCGGGCAGCACGGTGGCTCAGTGGTTAGCACTGCAGTCTTGCAGCGCTGGGGTCCTGGGTTTAAATCCCATGAAGGACACCATCTGCAAGGAGTTTGTATGTTCTCCCCGTGTTTGCGTGGGTTTCCTCCGGGTTCTCCGGTTTCCTCCCACACTCCAAAGACATACAGATAGGGACTTTAGATTGTGAGCCCCAATGGGGACAGTGTTTCTGATGTATGTAAAGCGCTGCGGAATATGTTAGCGCTATATAAAAATAAAGATTTGATTTAAAGATTTGGATCTGGGGCTAAGTAACATGACCATTGAGGAAGGATTCTCCAGTCGTGCTGTGTGTGTGTGTGTGTTACCCACCAATACCATCTGTAAATAATACACGGACTGCATGTGACTTGGTTCAAATTGGCCACAGCAGCCTTTATTACCTATTATTTACATTCTAAACACAAGGGGGCGCCCCAATCAATACATTAAATATATAACCCTGAGTAGGCCCAGTCCAGGAACAACTTCTCACACCAATATCCCTGGCCGCAACACACCGACCCAGAGATGAGGTATTAATCACCAACGGATTAATACCCCCAACTTTGCAGAACCCCGTGTCTGCAACATCCCGGAACCCGGAGCCACCATACCAAGATGGTGTCCCTCAGTCCAGTTACCATTGCCTTCAACCGCCTCTGGACCAGACCTACCCCCCGCTGCTGTGACAAAGAAAACAACCCAGGCAAATATTCCACCATACTAAACATAAGGGAGGGTGGGCGGGGATCGCTCCATATCCGGAAATCAAGAGAAGGGGGTAAGCCAAATTTCCTATACTTACACCCCTCATCTGTCCCACCTCTTCCTCCAGAGAAACTCCTCCTACCCACCAATCCCTTTCTCTGCACTATACACGAACATTCCTGTTCTTATTAACCCCATCACTCCTTCCCTTCCCTCTAGTCATGTCGCCCCTCCACCCTATGGGTTCCATGGCTTTCTTGACCATTGAGAAAGGATTCTCCAGTCGTTCTGTGTGTGTGTTACCCACCAATACCATCTGTAAATAATACACGGACTGCATGTGACTTGGTTCAAATTGGCCACAACAGCCTTTATTACCTATTATTTACATTCTAAACACAAGGGGGCGCCGTCCAACGGGCGACCCCAACAAACAATAGGTAACGCAGTAATCAATACATTAAATATATAACCCTGAGTAGGCCCAGTCCAGGAACAACTTCTCACACCAATATCCCTGGCCGCAACACACCGACCAAGAGATAAGGTATTAATCACCAACGGATTAATACCCCCAACTTTGCAGAACCTCGTGTCTGCAACATCCCGGAACCCGGAGCCACCATACCAAGATGGTGTCCCTCAGTCCAGTTACCATTGCCTTCAACCACCTCTGGACCAGACCTACCCCCACGCCACAGGACAGGGCACGTGACTCCTTACGTGGCCTGGACCCGCCACACACCAAAACTTGTGCCACACCTCTACGCAATCCCAGCGCCACAAACAGCACCAATATTATTAAAATGCACCCCCATTGCATCACCGAAACCACCAAATCAGCGACACCAACTCACAGTGCCGCAACCCCATAGGCTCGAGTGAGAGCAGCTACCGAACGAGCCCCCTCCAGTCCACTTGGTCACACTATCAAACCACCCACGGTGTAGCCGGGGTATATCTTCCACAGATGCAACAAACCAATAAAAGTAAAAAAAATTTTTTTTTTTTTTAATCTTCTTAATTAAGTCCCGAGATGCCCGGGCCACCAAATCGCTGCGTCCCACATATAGGACCAGCACTATCAGCCCCGTCCAGACCCAGCTGGCGAAAATTCGGGCGAGCCTCAGCCCGCCGAACCCCCCGACAAACTAGTGCCCAAAGAACAAAATGAGGCACACACGCACCACCACCCCACAGGTTATAAACCCCACAGATAAAACACCAACCAAATATGCTAACCAAACATGCTCCACTTCCAAAAAGACTCAAAAACCCCCCCGTTGGCCTTAACACGATAACAACTGAGGCCGAACGTAACGGCGAAAACAAGAGGGCTCCTCCCTCCTAATACAGCTCACAAACACTTTCCCGAGACCACACCGAGGGGCCTCCGTGGCAACCCCACTCCAGAAGGAATGCGACCCGTAGTACTCCGAGCGCCCACCCCCGCCCCTTTCAAGCAAGTCTCCAGCACTGCCAAAACCTGGCACCGTAACAAAACAGGGGGGGGGGGACCATCCACATGCCACAACAACCGGCCTGGGTGGCCACCCGACATGATTCCGCACCCAGGACCGCGTACCACATCACCAACCTTCACAACCTGCCTGATCCGTTGTTTGTGCGTGACAAAGCTCAACCCCCTGCCCCACCGCAGGCCCCACTTCCAACATCAAACCACCTCCCCTAACCGTAGATGGGCCGACCAACCCCCTATTTGCAACGCCCCATACAAGGCTAACACCAACTGTTTTGGGCAAAAGGAAACACAGACCCGCTCACGATCAGATGAACATAACAACCACACCTAGCCACAACGTGCGACCATTGAATCGCCCTAAGAAAACATCCTACACCATCAGATCATCCTTGATCTCCCTCGTGCTCCCCCATATAATGAGCCGATGGCTGCACCCTTGACACGGCCGTCGACAGCCGTCCCGCAAACACACGCCCCATCAGCGTAACTCTGCACCTGCAGTTCAACTGCCCCCAGCAAAGACTGCACCACCTTAAACCGCACCGTCCTAGCCGATCTAACTGCCTCTATCGCAGCCCATAGGACCACACCATTACCCACGAGGCCCACACTCCATAGCCATAACATCAATCTCTATCCCCCACCAACCGCATCACTGACACTGGACCTCCAGTCCCTTCCTGCGCCAACAGAACGCCAAAAGGGGTATCCTCCACCTGCTGCAATGAAACAACAACCCACACAAATCATCGGACCCGCCGACCCAATGCAAAAGAGAATCATCCTATAATGAATGAGTGATGTAAGCTTGGACACACCACGCACCACCCACTCCACGAAGAAATAACCGCCTCAAATAGGAACACGAAATGGAACAACCCGTCAGCAAACACCGATCAACGTAAGAACTCCCATCCCCACAGCAGCACCAGAACTGCTGGCTGGCAGGGTGGACCAGTAACAACCGAAATGTCGCCTCCACATCCGCCTTCACCATCAATGCTCCACGGCTCACCGCGTTTACCAAATCCCCATAGTTCGTCAAACGACACATAATAAACCGCCGACAATTCTGGAGCAAAGCAGGCATACACCAATGACTCCTCCGGATAAGATATGTTTTTTGAACAAGCCGAAATATATTCAGCTCCTTTTTTGGCACTACCCCCAACAGAAACCCAATCATGAGAAGGAGGGACCCTGAATGGCCACCCATCCTGCCCAAAGCCACTTTCTTACCCCACTTTCCACTAACAACATCCGGGCGTCCCCTAGCCAAGCGCCAATTCCAATAAGGAGGCGAAGATACACCAACAGAATGCCAAATCGCGGGAATTACTATGTCTCTTTCCCCAGCCCGAACACTTATGCTTAAGACCACCGGCTGCGCCAAATCTGCACTGCCCGCCAATTTACTGCCCCCCAACAAACCCCCATCGTCCGGTTCGCTGGGATTCCAAGTCCCGAACACCCAACTGCCCCCCGGAAGGGCTCACTAGGAGCCGCCATCAACCGCATCCATAAGGATATGCCCGTATGATCCTACCGCATACTCGCACGCAACCCCTTTCCCTGCCGAAATTTCTCGGCGTACAAAAGCCAGGCTAAACCACCATATAACCGAACAAGCCTACCCAAATGCATCCATATAACCAAACCATGCCGAACAAGTACCCAATTCCTTCTCCCGATATACACACACCAAAACGCAAATGCCCGCAGCCACGTTGCAAATGTACGAGGGGAGAGCCTATAATGGCGCTACCCCTCCCTCTACTCCTCCTTCCTGGAGTCACTCGGTTTGACCTTATCCAGGTGAAGCTGTTCCAGGGGGAGCAGCGAAAGTATTTCTACACTCTCCCCATTCAAATCTTATCCCTCACATCCTCCAGCAGGTGAGCCCCCCAGCGGGCCTTCGAAACACTAATGCCTCTCACTTGGCCACTGTCATTCAGGCGCACCGCCTCATCCCCCTCTTCTTTCCTCACCACTTACTCTGTTACAGCCCTTGCCGCCTCTGCCCGAAAACGCTCCCCTGCCGCCACATGCGCCTTCACTCTGCCTGCCGTACCTGCGCCTACTACCACCGATCCCGTCCATGCCGCCGGCGGCGCATGCGCACTCTCCGCAACCGTATACACCATCCCCTGCAGTAAAACCCCATACCTGGTCGAAATCACAGACCCCCTTGGCGCTCCCGTGTCCGCAGCCGCCCCCCCCCACCAACTGTGCCTCAACCCTGCCGAATCCACGGCCGTCTCACCCGACCACGACTCGGCGTATCCTGGAATAAAGTCACACCATCCTCCGCCATCCGGACATCCGAATCTTCCGTCGCCGCTTCCTCCTCCTGCTCGCTGGAGCCGACCACCTCTGGCTCATGTAACGCAGACGCCGCCGCAGCGCTGCCACCACCACGGCCGTCCTCCTGGTACGCCGCGTGGGTACCGTCCTCCAAGCTCCATCTTCTGTCCCGCGGCGACAACCCTGGAAACAGTCACGTCCCACGGGCTGCCACCGCGGGCCTCCTCTTCTGGCCCGACCCCCCCCCTGCTGCCTGCAAGGACGGGGGGGGTACCTGTGGCCGACCCGCTGCCAGCAGACTCCCATCTAGAGCTGCCGCCGCATCCTGCCCTCCTGGGCCCAGAAAGCATCCGTCCGCCGGGCCCTCCCCCTCCTGGGGGAGACCGCCGCTGCCGGGAGCTGCATGCCTGATCTGGGTGACCAGGCAGGGACCGCAGAGCCCCCGCCGTCACCCCCACGTACCGACGCCTCCCGGGCACCCGTTGCACCAGGCTCGCCTGCCCTGGTGCCGGACCCCCTGCTGGCTGCAGCCCCCCGGCCCCCGGGGGGGTGTAACGCTGGCATCTGTCCTCGCCGGGCGCTCTCCTGGCCAGGAGCCACTGCATCCAGCCCTCCTGGGCCCACGAAAGCCTCTGTCCGCCGGGCCCTCCCCCTTCTGGGGGAGACCGCCGCGGCCGGGAGCTGCACCCTGCTCTGGGTGACCGGGCAGGAACTGCAGGGCCCCTGCCGTCACCCCCACTCACCGCCGCCTCCTGGGCACCCGTCGCACCAGGCTCGCCTGCCCTGGTGCCGGACCCACCACTAACTGCAGCTCCGCGGCCCCCCCCCACCATCCGCAGGGGGTAAAGCTGGCCTCCGTCCACAGCTGGGCGCTCTCCCCATCCGGGAGCCGCCGCATCCTGCAATCCAGGCCGCGGCTCGAAACCGGAAGTAGGCCACAGACTAGCCACGCCCCCCCTCCCGGCTGCCGCGGCCGGACGGAGATTCCTCCCGCGGCCGGAGCAGCAGCAGAGCATCGCCGCCGTCCACGCCACTGCCGCGGAGGGTCCCCGAAGGGGCTCTCACGTCTCCTCCTCGCTCCCCCTGCACACGGCAAGTACCTGAAATGAAGGAGGGGGGGGATGCCGCCCGCTGCTGACAGGGGAGCGAGGGGAAAGTGCCGACGGGTTAACCCCCGGCAGCCAAGACGTGGGACCGCGCTGCCAGGGGCCCGTGCACTGCCATGGTGAATCCGCCGGTCCCAGACAGCAGCCCCGTCGCATGTCCGGATCGCTCCATATCCAGAAATCAAGAGAAGGGGGTAAGCCAAATTTCCTATACTTACACCCCTCATCTGTCCCACCTCTTCCTCCAGAGAAACTCCTCCTACCCACCAATCCCTTTCTCTGCACTATACACGAACATTCCTGTTCTTTTTAACCCCATCACTCCTTCCCTTCCCTCTAGTCATGTCGTCCCTCCACCCTATGGGATCCATGGCTTTCTGTTTCATTTTTGAGCCCCCAAGCTGATGTTTTTAATTATATAATTTTTGAATAGATGTGATGTCTTGATCGCTTCCTGTTGTATTTTATTGCAATGTTGGATTTAACTGGTTAACAGCCGCTGGCGGATCTCCAATCAGATCCGCCATCATGTGCAGGGAAAGCTGTGGGTTCAGAGTGAGCTCGTATCAAAATCAGGGACAGGACCTTTGGCGTAAATGTTCATCAAAGGTAATAAAGGGGTTAATTTGAATGAGTGAAAAATGCTGTAAAAATGCTGAAATAATTGACTTCCTGCAGACAGGCAAACAATGCTTTGATTGCTCAAATCCGCAAAAAAAAACAGCACATGCATGAGATTTCAGAAATTTAATTCAGTTCGCTAGCACTGTAAAGTGCAATTTTTTTTTTACCTTTCTAAAGGGTACTGTCAAAAACAACACTTGTGAAAAAGCCCTTGTGTTTTAGATTCAGAATGTTTAGTCTGTAAAAACAAGAAAAAGATCAAGAAACTAAGAACTGAGCCCAGATTTCCAATTGATGTAATGGATAAAGAGTTAATGACACAAATGGCATTTTATGTGAACAATAATTTCAAAATATGGATTAGTGAGTAAACGGTTATCAGCTTATATTTGTAGCCAATCTTCATTTTTAGGTTTGCATTTTTCAAACCGCTTTTTCCTAGAGCCATATACTTTTTTTATTTTTACGCAGACATAGTTGTATGGTCTTGTTTAGTGATGTGCGAACCCTCCCAATGTGCCGGGAGAATCACCCAAACGTTTTGTAAAGTTGGAGTTCGGGTTCTGCAATAATGCAAACTTGCATCCGAACCCCAAACTTGGACTTTACAGTTATGGGGTGGGGGGTCTGTAAAATAAAGAATATAGTTAATGATAAACATTGTCATTATACTTAACGTCCCACGGCGCATCCTGCAGACTCTGTCTCCCAGCCACTTCTGCGTCTGAGTCCGATCATTAACTTCCGGGGGTATTCACTGTACTGCTCGTCACTCGGCAGTCTTCGGCTGTGTTCACGGTGACATCAGGGTTCACCCGAGTCCATGAGCCATGGACTCGATTGAATTTTGCCACTGTGAAAGTCTCACATCAGTATCATCTGGCAATTGTTGCCGCGTATTCTCTGTTCCTCGCTGCGCTGGTGATCGGGGAGCGGTAAGTATGAGAGAGGGCTGCTCACTTCAGTCACTCGGGGGATTAGCGGTCACTGGTGAATCCTTCGCAGGTGACCGCTAATCAGTGCGCGGCACACAGACAGAGCAGCGGCATGACAATGAAGTCGGGTGAAGTTCACCCAAGTTCATTCTCATCGCGCAACTCTGTCTGCTATCAGCCGGCATGTATCAACGACATTGTGCAACACACAAACGGACATTCCACACGGACATTCCACGTACACATACACGGGCATTTTACACACAAACACGGACATTTTACACGTACACACGGCTCGCATACGCCATCACACGGATGCCATACGTACTGGAGAAACGCCCCAAAAAAATGGAACATGGACCCGAAAAACGGATCGTGTCACACGGACGTTTTTTATGCGGGAGTGTGTTTTAGGCCTGAAGAGGTTTTTTTTGGGTAATACAGATGGAGGCCTAAATGTCTTCTGTTTTCTTTCTAATAGAATATTCTTTTCTTTGTGTTGTTTTATTTTGCTGTTAAGATAACAGACAATCACAGACGCTGTCACAAAGTGGGCATCTGTGATTGGATGCTAGAGTAGCCCGAAATCAACCCATACATTCTACCATCTAGAATATATGGGCACATTCCTGGTTACTCCAACAGCCCATCACAGACTTCCATTCTGCGTGACAGCGTCTGAGATTGGCTGTTTGGTCCCTCACACATATAGTAGTGTAAAAATAAATGAATAAATAATTTAAAAAAATTACGTAGCGCTTCGCGATATTTTTGATTCTCAGCGCAGATAAAGTGGACAGCTACGGGCTGCCACCCCCCCATCTGCCTGGCTTTCCCTTGGCTGGCAATCAAAATACAGGGAAGCCCATTATTATTATTATTATTTTTAATTATTTTGAAAAATAATTAAAAAAAAAATGCATGGGCTCCCGCCGTATTTTGATTGCTAGTCACTGTCAGATAAAACCAGGCAGCTGGGGGCAGGGATTCTCCACAGCCCACAGCCGTGGCATGCTGGGTAATAAAGGGGTTAATGCAAGCTTTGCCTTGTCAGCTGATACTAAGCCCAAAATTTATGGTATCACACAAAATTAGACATAGCCACCATGAATTTCTAGTAAACAGTAAAAAGAAAAAACACAACACAGAATTTTTTTTATTAGAAATTAAACAAAAAAAATTTAGAGACTTCATCTTTATTATACAAAAAAATCCTTTGTCCGACGTAGTCCATAGGGAGAGAGCAATGTCAGCTCTGCTTCATCACTCTGTACAGACCAGTATCTCCACAGAGTGAGAAGCAGGCTGACAGTGAAGGTATGATTCCACTTGTATATGACTCCTGCGAGTCTTGCATCGGTATCACACAGCATGGTGCATACTCTCCTAACAGGAGCGCCTCAGCTGCATGGAAATACATGCAGCCAACCCATTCCTGTAAGGAGAGTGTGCGCTGTGCCAGATGATACTGATGTGAGACTTTCACAGTGGCAAAATTCAATCGAGTCCATGGCTCATGGACTCGGGTGAACCCTGATATCACCCTGAACACAGCCGAAAACTGCCGAGTGACGAGCAGTGCAGTGAATACCACCAGAAGGTAATGATCGGACTCAGACGCAGAAGTGGCTGGGAGACAGAGGCTGAGCGGGTCTGCCGGACACGTCGCGGGACCGTTAAGTATGTTTTTTACTAATGTGCTTTTTTTTTTTTTTTACAGCCCCTGGACCCAAACTGTAACACGAGCTTCCCAGGAAACCTCGTGTTTGGAATTGTGTGCACGAACACGATGCATTCGGTATGGACCCCAAACTTTAGGCTATGTGCCCACAGGAAATGAAACCTACGGATTTATCTGCGGAAACTATGTGGATTTTCTGGATTTTCCAGATAAATCCGCAGGTTTCAGCATGTACAGACACTCCCCATGTTATCCTATGGTACATGGGGAGTGTCTGTGTCCATGCTGCGGATACGTGCGGCTGCAGAACATGCTGCGGATGTCCCGCAACCGCACACATCTGCATGTCAATTATTTCTGCGGAATTACCTGCAGAAATCCCGGCCCTCTACTATGGAGATAGAAGCCGGGACTTCCGCAGGTAAGCCGCAGCTATTTCGCTGGAATCACGCAGCTATTTTAGTTGAGAATTCCGGCAAGCAGCTGCGGGAAACCTGTGGATGTACCTATGGATATATCTGCAGGTACAAACTCCCGTGGGCACATAGCCTTACTTACAGTTCGAGTTCACCCGTCACTAGTCTTGTTTTTTGCAAGGCGAATTTTAGTTTTGAATAACACCATTCATTTTACTATATAATGTGCTAGAAAAAATTCCTAGTGGAATGCATTGATGAAAAAAAAACTAAAAAAGGACCATGTTTTTTTTCTGTATAGCATTAATTCTTTGATAAAAATGACCTACACACATGATTCACCGGGTTAATATAATTTTGGCAATCCCAAAATTTCATAATTTTTTTTTTTTAAGTAATAAAAAAGATTTCAGACATTCCTAAAAAAATTAAAATAAAATAGTAATTTGTGTCGCCATTTTCTGAAACCCATTAAATTGTATTTTTTCCTGAGGACTTTTTCCACATTGCAAGCTGACCGTTTTGTTGGTACAGACTTGGGAGACATACAACATGTTATTCGCATTTAGTTTTCTTTAATGTCTGAAAATAAGAATATCTGGCATTTTGATTATTTTTCTCATTACAGCTGTAACCAAATGGGTTAAATAATTTTATTGTTTGGTCAACCAGATGTTTTTACAATGCACCAGTATCGAATAACACAATAATATACAAATTAAATGAAAACCGCATTCTTTCATGAAGCACAGGAGTAATAAAAGAACAGCAAGGGAAGCATTCAGCAAATCCCAAGCTGCCATAGTAATCTATCCGAACAGTAGCATATAAATGGTTAACAGCAGCAATACAATCTCAGCTCTGGTCGCTGTTCTTAGACACAGATGCTGGTTATGTAATATAGCCAACATCTACCGTGTGTGATGAGAGCTCATCCCAGCAGTGAAGTCATTTTGCATTAAGAGGTTAAAATTCTATTCTTCATTTCTTTTTCAAGCAGTAGATCAGTCTGTAGCAGCACAAATCTTCACCACAGCATATCAGCTGTAACATAGCTGCCATATGTCCGTACTTTACAAGGACTGTCTCGTACTTTACAAAACAATGCTTGGGAATCCAGAGTTGGCTTGGGCAGAAAATGAATGGGATTTAAGTAAAGTTTTCCTAAAAGTGGGCGATTCCGCTTTGTTTGGAATCCTATTGGGACGCGGCTTCAGATATTCCTTAACAGTGCCATATACTGACTGAGATTATTATGGGTGAGTGTACTAAATAATGTCTGCATTTATTTTGCTATAGAGTAGTTAGATTTACCTGTCTTTACCATTTGTATACATTTCCCATTGGAGACATGACTCCTTCTCTATGGACTTTTGGTACTAGGCACTTTACAATTTGCTTGTAGTCCTGCACCATGTACTTTTTTATTGTGCTAACTTTTTTTTGTATTTATGTCTAATAAAGTTTATATGAATTTTTTTCAACTTTGGTAGGGATGTATATGGCTTCATTATGAACGTAGCAGTCAAGTGGGTGGTCCTAAGCAATGCTTGACAGTCTTCCCTTGCATGTGTGACGCCCTGGACTATTCAGGTCGTCCCAGGTAGTCACACACACAACACCACACCCCCTCCTGGTTAGGTAACACCAGCCAAACCAAAACCTTTGTCACCACCCTCTAGGTTTGATGTCCACACCAGGGGGCGGAGCCAGTTGGTTGGCTCCAGCCACCGAGGAGTTCACAGGCCTGGAGGCGGGGAAAAACACACAGAACGAGTCAAGTTCAGGCTCAGAAGGAGTCAAGTTCGAGTAGGAGTGTAGAGCAGACAAGGTCACAGGCAGACCTGTGCTCAGGTCTGCCAAAGACGACTACGGTGGCTGGGTCGGAGCTCAGTTACCATTGACAAGGAGGCAGACGGTGGTGGCCGCCTGCTGGAGACCGGGAAAACGACCGACGGAACTGTAAGGGACCGGGACAGGGTAGTGGCCCACCGGAACCAAACTGGGGAGCCAACTGGATACCGGAGCACCAGGCAGGGTACTCAGACCCAGCACAAAGCCCTGAACTAACAGGGCCGAGTCGAATCAACTGATTGCGGGCTGGACTCAAGGACCTACCCCACACAAGTCCCTTTAGAAGACAACAGCCCAACCATACAGGGTAAAGCCATCGCCAAGGCATAGAGACCCAAAGGGCCAGCGTCTGTGGGCAAACGAGCTCCTCCGGCATATACCAGTCGGGGAGCGGGCTACCAGTGTCTAGGCACAGGAGTCAAAACATTTACACACAGAGGTGCAGGAGAAAGGCGGAAATCACCAACCTAGTCTGGAAGAAGCTGCAGCTGGCTGCGGGCCCCGTTCATCACTCCGTTTGGTTTACCAGAGACTCCAGTGTCTTGTCAGAGTTAGTACACCAGTGCCACCAGGCACCGTACCGCACTGCACTGCAACACTTCACCCTGCACCCCAGCCCTCGCCTACTGGGCCCTGGGACCAACACCCCCTACCCACGGAGGGGTCAACAACTAGCTGCGCCATTACATCGCTCCCGGGAGCCCCCATACCTTCACTGCAGAGGTGGTGTCTACGATCACCACAACCCGTGGGTGGTGTCACAAACTATCCTTCCAAACCAAAGACCCAAATCCCCGCGTGTAGCGCTAACTCCCTTGCAGAGCGACGTGACCCCCGGGTCCGTGAGAGGCTCGAGCCACCACCCGCAGTACGAGCACGGATCCGAGCAGCTCGGCTGTCGCAGCCGAGCCCGCGGGGCGGTACACATGCGCAGATAATGATAAGCCACTGATCAGGATTGAGCAGGAATTTTAATGAATACAATTAAATCTTTTCCAATTAATTTATATTTCAATCTATTTAGCTCCTCCTGCTGTATTACATGCAGCTCAAACTACTTGTCCATTGTGACATATTCCCATTAAAGGAATTTTAAATAACTCGAAAGACACACAAGTTGGAAATTACATTAGATTTAGATCTTCCTTTTTTTGCACTAATTATGTGGTAAATATAAATCATACCTGAATACAAGGACAGCCAGTTACCTGTAATATTAAAGAGCTGAGTCGTTAGCAGTTTATACACATTTCGAGGATACCTAAGGATATCTATTTTAAGACTTTAAGCCAGATTTTCATAGGATTAACTACCCAACATCTTTCACATGGCTTGCTGTGTGTCGCACCTGTTCATTGAGGATAGAATCTGGTACCAAAGCTTGATACACACTTATGAAACCTTTTTTTATCCCATACATTCCAGAATTTCTAAGAATAAGAGCTAAATGAGAGTTTGAAAAATTGTAATAAAAAACAACTGATGGAGTATTATGCTTAGGCTTCACTTTTCAATTAGATACTAGAATAAATGGAATGTATCAAAATATGTAAAGAGAAGAGTAAGGAGATAGTTATAGATTTATTGCAGATATTTCTTAACAGTCCAATTTATAAGAATGGGAATTGAAGAAATCCACATGCTTGCTGCTGAAGCAACTTATTTCAGATCAGATTGTAGAATAGATTTTCAATTGCAGATATTTCCACTTCTGCTCCTTAGGCTGTGTCCGCACTTTCCGTTTCCACCTGCTTTTTCAGCTGCTTTTTAGGTCTGTTTTGAACTGCAGCGTTTTCATGCCAAAATGCATGCGTTTTGATTTTCCAGCAAAGTCTAAGAAAAATGTGGATTTCTTGTCCGCAGAGTTTAATTTGCATATTTTATGGCAAAAACCATGCGTTCAAAGAAGCAGCATGTCAATTGTTTTTGCCATTTTGGCTGCGTTCTACACACATTGAAATCAATGATTTGTAGAAAATCGCTGCCAAAATGTGAAGCAGTGTGCTTGCATTGCATTATTATTGCAATCCACATGTTTTTTTTAACATAACAAAGGCAGGTCTTTCGTCTTTCTCTCTCGGTCGGTCTGTTGGTTGGTCTCTATGTCTCTATCTTTCTCTGTCCATGTCAGTCTCTCCCCCCCCCCCCCCCCTCTCATACTCACCGATCCACGATTCCCTGCTTTCCCCGCCCACCGGCGCCTATGATTGGTTGCAGTCAGACATGCCACCACGCTGAGTGACAGCTGTCTCACTGCAACCAATCACATCCGCCGGTGGGCATGTCTATATTGAGCAGGTAAAAAAATAAATGAATAAATAAAAAATGACGTGCAGTTCCCCCCCCCCCCATTTGGATACCAGCCAGGGTAAAGCCATACGGCTGGAGGCTGGTATTTTTAGGATGGGGAGCTTCACATTATGGGGAGCTCCCCAGCCTAACAATATCAGCCAGCAGCCGCCCGGAATTCCCGCATTCATTAGATGCAAAAGTCACGGGACTTTACCAGTTCATCCCGACTTGCCCTGGTGCAGTGGAAAACAGGGTAATAAGGAGTTAATGGCAGCAGCCCATAGCTGCCACTAAGTCCTAGGTTAATCATGGCAGGCATCTCCCCGAGATACCTTCCATGATGAACCTGTAAGTTAAAGTAAATAAACACACACATCCAAAAAATTCTTTACTTGGAAAGAAAGACAAAAAAACACCCTCTTTCACCACTTTATTAATCCCTCAAAAACACCTCCATGTCCGACGTAATCCACGCAAGGTCCCACGACGCTTCCAGCTCTGCTACATCGGAAGCTGACAGGAGCGGCACTAGAACACCACTGCTCCTGTGAGTTCCATGCAGCAACTGAAGTGAGTCGCGCGATCAGCTTGAGCTGTCACTGAGTTTACTCGCAGCCACCGCTCTCATGTGGAGGACTGCAGCTGTGACCACGAGTAACCTGAGTGAAAGCATAGCTGATCACGCGTCTCACTGCAGTCACTCAGGGGATTTGCGATCCCAGGTGAGTCCTTCACGTGTGACCGCAAATCAAGCCGTGGCACACGCACACAGCCGCGCGATCACAATGAAGTTGGGTGAAGTTCATCCGAGCTCATTCTGATCGCGCAGCACTGTCCCGCAGCCAGCCATGACAGTGACAGTGCGGTCCCACTCGGCTCTACTGCAAGTCTATGGGGATGCTGCAGAGCCGAGTGGGTGCATACTGTGAAAAATGTGCTTTCTGGATGCTTTTCCCACTCTGTCTATGGCAGAGAAAGCATCCGGAACGCATGAATTTCCTCCAGGAATGTCCGCACTTTACGTTCTGCAGAATGCGTCTCAGAACGCAGCTTTTTCAGCTGCGTTCTGAGATGTACACGCAGTGACTTTTTCGCTGCAGAATTGAACTGCAAAGTGCGCACATAGCCTTATAGTCCTAGGCTGGGTTCAAAAACAGAAGCTGAGCCAGACACTATTAATGGAAAAGTTGTACAATTTGTTCACACTTCTGATGTCCATAAACAAACAAGTAGTGATGTGTGGCATACAACATTTCTCTGTATGACATCAAGCAAAACTGATGCCCACGGGACATAAAAAGTGGTAAATGGCCCCACTACCTCTGACTCAGGTGGAATTGTGCCTTATGATCCGCTATTGGACACCAAGGGTCCATATATTATTCTTGCACAGGTGCCTCTTCTGTATGTGTCCACAACTGGATGGTGGAGAAAAATATATTGAATATATATTGTGTATGAACAGGCCCTAAATAATAAAAAATTGAGCAAATCTATAGAGAAACTAAAGTGAAACGACCTCAACTAAAAAGAAAAAATTAACTAACAATCCTAAGGGATGAGCAGGTTTAGAAAAAAATCCGCAAATTGCAAGCCCATTATTATGATCTGGGGTTTCTCAAGACTCCAGAGCATAATAAATGTAATATTGAAAAAAATGCAAAATATATTTCTACTAATTTTACCTTTCACTTCTCTTACCACTCTGTCCCCACTGTCTCCCATCCATTTTCATGTTAGGCTGGGACTTTTGTCTCTGAGGGCTGAGGTGGTTATGCACATGCACGAGAAAGTCCTGAAATTTCAACATTTGTGGTGATGGGAAGAAGATGCGAACAGGGAGACAAAATAGTGTGTGACAGCACAGCTGTGAAAAAAATTATAGTTGTGAACAGTGTCAGGAGTACATCTAACATTGTTCACACTGCAGAGTCAGGCACTCAACATGATACTGCTTTTGAGTTGCACAGACAGTCTCGGGTGTCGACCAGCTGTGCTCTTATTAGTAATTGGGCTTTCAGAAGTTAATTTTTTCTACCCTATGGATTACTGCTTGAGTCACGTGTTGCAGCAGACCTATCACAGTCACCTCCGCCCTTTTTAAGATAGTGGAGCCAGTACTCCTATGCTAGTTATAGCTTATGCAATCCTGGTCCTTGTGCTTTGATATTCAGTTGCTGGTGAACTTCTGTGTGCTGTTTGATGTGTTGTGGAAGTACTCTTGTTTCATTATTTCCTCCCTTCCTTTAGTTTCTTCCTGATCATGTATTGTCTGTACTTCTGTGAGTGATTGCTGTGAATTTGAGTTTTCTTTTATCCCCCTGTCTGTTTTTGTGTTTGAATAATCAATCATGTCCTGGCCCTCTCCTGGGTGGAGGGAGGGAAAACAGTGGACCAGGGTTGTTCAGGAGCCAGTGCAAGGAAGGCGGACCAAACATTCACCTTCAGACGTATCTTTGGGATTAGGGTCAGTGAGGGTTCCCCTAGCTTGAGGGCCAGTTTAGGCTCCCCTGTTCCTATTTATCCCATCACACCCTGTGAAAATAATGTCAAAAACATTTTTAGGGCAATTGGAGGCTTTGGAATACTTTTATATTTGCCCCAAATTGAGTTTCCTGGGAAATTTTGGTGAATGTAGGGAATTAATGTTTAAAAATATTCGTTAGGTCTGTAAACCAACATTTTCTATAGAGTCCTATAATAGATAGATGGGAAATACACAATTGCACCTCATCTGTTGCTCATCCTTCATCGAAAAAGCTGAAGATGAGTATATGACCTCAAAACGTTAGTGTGCCTCTAAGGCTACTTTCACACTTGCGTTGAACGGCATCCGTCACAATGCGTTGTGTAACGCATGTGACGGATGCCTTGCAAAAAGTGTGATAATAAAGGTAACGTATTCCAATGAAATAACGTGTTGCGTTAAGTTTTCTTTAGCCGAGAGAGAGCCCTCATCATCACTGCACACATCCCGACACTACAGCCTTCATCATCACCGCACACATCCCGACACTACCGCCCACATCATCACCGCACACACCCCAGAACTACCACCCTCATCTTCACCACACACATCCCGACACTATAGCCCTCATCATCACCGCACACATCCTGACACTACCGCCCACATCTTCACCGCACACATCCCGACACTACAGCCCACATCATCACTGCACACACCCCGACACTACAGCCCTCATCTTCACTGCACCCATCCGATACTAGAGCCCTCATCTTCACCGCACACACCCAGACACTACAGCCCTCATCTTCACCGCACACACCCCGACACTACAGCCTTCATCTTCACCGCACACACCCCGACACTACAGCCCTCACCTTCACCGCACACATCCCGGCACTACCGTCCACATCATCACCGCACACATCCCGACACTACAGCCCTCATCTTCACCGCATACACCCCGACACTACCGCCCTCATCATCACCGCACACATCCCGACCCTGCCACCCACATCATCACCGCACACATCCTGACACTACAGCCCACATCATTACTGCACCACCCCGACACTACAGCCCTCATCTTCACTGCACCCATCCCGATACTACAGCCCACATCATCACCGCACACACCCCGACACTACAGCCCTCATCTTTAACGCACACATCCCGACACTACCGCTCACATCTTCACCGCACATACCCCGACACTACAGCCCTCATCTTCACCGCACATATCCCGGCACTAACACCCACATCATCACAGCACACACCCTGGCACTACCGCACACATCATCACTGCACACACCCCGGCACTACAGCCCTCATCTTCACCGCACACACCCTGACACTACCGCCTACATCACCGCACACACGCACGCACTACCGCACTCATCACCGCGCACACACCGGCACCACCGCATCCATCATCACCTCACACGCAGGCACTACCGCACCCATTATCATCGCACACACACAGGCATTACCTCAGTGACGTTCCCGCTTACAGCGCGATTCACTTCAGTTGCTGCGTGGAGCTCACAGGAGCGACGGTGTTCTACTGCCGCTCCTGTCAGCTTCATGTAGCAGAGCTGGATGCGTCGTGGACCTCGTGTGGATTATGCTGGACCTGGAGGGGTATTTGGGGATTTTAATAAAGTGGTGAAAGAGGGGTTTTTTTTTGTCTTTTATTCCAAATAAAGGATTTTTTCGGGTGTATGTGTTTATTTACTTTTACTTACAGGTTAATCATGGAATGTGTCTCATATACGCCTGCCATGATTAACCTAGGACTTAATGGCAGCAGCCCATAGCTGCCACTAACTCCTTATTACCTCGATTGCCACTGCACCAGGGCAATTCGGGATGAGCCGGGTAGAGTCCCGGGACTGTCGCATCTAATAGATGCGGCATTTCCGGGCGGCTGCTGGCTGATATTTTTAGGCTGGGGGGCTCCCCATAACATGGGGCTCCCCATCCTGAGAATACCAGCCTTCAGCCGTGTGGCTTTACCTTGGCTGGTATCAAAATTGGGGGGACCACACGCCGTTTTTTTAAATTATTTATTTATTGTACTGCACGATATAGACCCGCCCACCGGCGGCTGTGATTGGTTGCAGTGAGACAGCTGTCACTCAGCGTGGGGGCAGTTCTGACTGCAACCAATCATAGGTGACGGTGGGTGGGGGAAGCAGTGAATACTAGATGGAATAATGAGCGGCCGGCTTTTTCAAAAGAGGAAAAGTCGCCGGAGCTTTGTGAGAACTGTGCAGCGTTGCGCCTATGATCGGAGAGTATGAGAGAGGGGGGAGAGAGACCAGGAGTGATTTTAAACGATTTTGATCGTTCTGCTGGACATGCTGAGCATGTGTAGTAGAACGTGATGGAATCCGTCAGCGGATTCCGACGCTTAGCGCATAGCAGCGGAATCCGCCATCATAGACAATCATTAGACTCCGTGGCGGGTTCCAATGGAATCCGTCAAGGTGCACTATTTTTACGACACAAAAAACGCTACATGCAGCATTCCTTCCGCCCCATGCAGCATCAAAATAACGATGCTCTGTCGAGCAGTGGATGCAACGCAAGACCATCCATTGCTATCCGTAGCTAATAGAAGTCTATGAGGAATAAAACGGTTTCCTGCAACGGTTACCGTAATTCCTTAAGGCTGCGGATAGCAACAGAAGCCATCCAACACAAGTGTGAAAGTAGCCTAAGGCGGCTTTACACATTGCGACATCGCTAGCAATTGCTAGCGATGTCCAGCGTGATAGCACCCACCCCCGTCGCACATGTGATATGTGGTGATTGCTGCTGTAGTGAATATTATCGCTACGGCAGCTTCACACGCACATACCTACTCAGCGACGTCGCTGTGACTGCTGAACAATCCTTCTTTCAAGGGGGAGGTGCGTTCGGCATCACAGCGACGTCACCGTGACATCACTAATCGGCCGGCCAATAGAAGCGGATGGGCGGAGATGAGCGGGACATAATATCCCGCCCATCTTCTCCCTTCCGCATTGCCGTCAGGATGCAGGTAAGGAGATGTTTGTCGCTCCTGCGGGTTTACACACAGCGATGTGTGGAGCTGCAGGAATGTCAAACATCGTACCTGCGGTCGAACCGACATTATGGAAATGAACAATGTTACACAGATCAGCGATATTGTTTGCTTCTGTGCTCGTTCATCATCGCACCTAGGATTTACGCGTTGCGATGTCGCTACCGGTGCCGGATGTGCGTCACTAACAATGTAGCTACTGAAAAAAATCGTTCTATCAGTCAGCGTAGGGGTAAACAGCAATCAAATTACAATTTGCCAATGGCAACTAGAAACCCTAAACTAAAGACTGATCTATTTAAAATTTAACTTTTAATTCATTATTTAAGATATAGGGACATACAACTTAAAAACACTAAACATTGTGGTCTAGCTCTGATTTGATATAAAAAATCATTCCTTATGGAGTGACTTTTTATCCAGACCGAAGTCTGTGAGTGATCTCTATATTATTCCTGTCATAAATGACCACTAATGTTTGCTATTTAAAAAACATAAAGCAGTAGCCTCCCCAACATGTTTCACCACACTGGCGTCATCAGCCCCCTGATGACGCCAGTGTGGTGAAACATGTTGGGGAGGCTACTGCTTTATGTTTTTTAAATAGCAAACATTAGTGGTCATTTATGACAGGAATAATATAGAGATCACTCACAGACTTCGGTCTGGATAAAAAGTCACTCCATAAGGAATGATTTTTTATATCAAATCAGAGCTAGACCACAATGTTTAGTGTTTTTAAGTTGTATGTCCCTATATCTTAAATAATGAATTAAAAGTTAAATTTTAAATAGATCAGTCTTTAGTTTAGGGTTTCTAGTTGCCATTGGCAAATTGTAATTTGATCACTAACAACGTGACCCCGACGTTATATCTGTAGCGATATCGCAACGTGTAAAGCCCCCTAATTCTCTAAGGCCACTTGTATTTTGAATGTCTATGCAATAGCAAGATATCATTGTAACATTCTCTGTAGAGCTATTTCTACTGGGGCAGAAAACCCCATCAAAGCAACATTTACTAGGGAATGAGGCATATAAGGCTTTGTTCACAACACATTAGAGGAGTTCTCCCTAATAAACAAAGGTCTATTTTTAGATCTTGAAAATGTGTGACAATCTGCAATTTATTTCAGTTTCAGAGAGCCTTTTTGCAGTTATTTCCCATTACCATTGAGTTAACGCATGTCCCCTTAATATTGACCTATGACAATCGGTTACGGTGGTCCTGCATGAGCACATTGTCTTTCTCTGGCTTGTCGCACTTTGCACTTTATGTCACAAAGACAATTTAAAAGACAAGTGAAGAAAAATATACAACTTTTCCTTTGTTCTGGTATTTTTATTGCCTGTGTTATTTTCAGAATTGGTGCTTTGGAAGCCACCGGGAAAATTGTAGTGTGAACTGTGGCAGCTGCATACAATAACTGTGGGTGGTAGGTGTGCATACTGTTTTCATTATTGTTTATCAGTAGCCTTTGCACCTCTTCTATAAATGTAAGAAGCATCAGACTACTTTATAGAGAGTAGGTTGCTACAATATACTCAGAATTGCTTCTGCCAATTGTATTCATACCAATAAAATGTTGTAACTATAGGATTCACAATATAAACAACAGATTCCTAGGCTATCATGACACTTATGGGTAATGCACCAGGGAAAATTATTTATACTCTATCACATAAAAAAGTAAATTCAACACTAATACAACACAATCAGGAGCAGAATAAACATGTAATTTCAGTGATTTACAAATAATATCCAGAGATTATGAAATGTTTTCAGAATCAAATATGTCAGGTCTGACAAATTTTTTAAAAAATTGAAAAAATAGAGAAATTTGCCATTTTCAGGAAAAGATGTGTGCAACTATCCAAGGTTTGCTTGTTCAGTATCCAACTAATTTCAAACACTTTAACACAAGCACAACTTTAGCAATGTCAGAGATGTCATAATAGAAACAAACTAATTCTCATCTCTGCAGAATTTTCCTCCCAGTCATTTTGACTTCTCATTTTTGCCGCAGTTTTTAAAAGCCCTTTACTAATACAAGTTCCTAAAAGTGTCACACGCTGTGTCCTTTGTATATCATAGTGAAATAGTTGGGCCCCCAACATATTTAAATAACACTGTGTCACTGAAAACAATCATTCCATAAACTGTGTCCCTAAAAACAATTGGTCAAACACTATAATCCCTAAAAATACCTTTACTATTTGCACTCAAAAAGTGGAACAAAGAATTGTACCCTTTTCAGTAAATAATAAAAGTAACCTTGCTCATCGTCATGCAAGGTCCTGTAGTGTCAGTGTATCTCGCCGGTACTTGGTGCTCGCCCTAGCATCTCAGTACTCCGTATACTCGGCGATCGCCATGTACCGGTGAGATGCTCAGGCATATGCTCAGCTCCCCCTCCCTGTTGGCGCTCTTTACAGAGTCATCCCACATGCAGGGATTGGCTGCTACACACTGTAATGCCACAGCCGGTGATGAATAGTGGCGCAGGGAATAAGGTGATCGGATATCACCGTTGCTATAGTAACCCGCTCGTTAGGTTACTATGGCAACGGTGGCAGTGGTGACGTCACCACTTACCAACCCGCAGCCTCTGTTCGATTATACAGGACGGGAAGCAACAGCGTTCTCCCTCCCCCTGCTGTCTTATATAGCAGGGCTAGATTGATTGAAGAAGACAGAAGACCAGGATCGTGGAGCGGTGAGAGGGAGTAATAAAGATGGAGTCCCTAAGTGTGTCTGTGTACTTATTTATAACAAAGTATTTTTTTCTCTGTTTGGTGTCTTTTTTTTTTTAACCTTTTATTGGAGATTCTTAATGGCCGGGTCAAACTTGGCCTGACATTAAGAATCTCGGGCTTAATACCAGCTGGTAAAACAAAGCTTGTATTAACCCCTTATTACCCAGCGTGCCACCCGCCACCAGGGCCGCTGGAATAGTTGGATACAGCGCCAGAAGATGGCGCTTCTATAAAATCACCATTTTCTAGGGCAGCTTCAGACTGAAATTCTCAGCAGGGGGGGCCAGAAAGCTTGGGCCACCCTTCGCTGCGGATTCCAATCCACAGCTGCCTAGTTATACCTGGCTGGGCACAAAAATTGGGTGAAGCCCATGTTTTTTTTTTAAATTATTTCATGAATTTTATTAAATAATTAAAAAAGGGGTTTCCTTATATTTTTGGTTCCAAGCCGGGTACAAATAGGCAGCTGAGAGTTAGGGGCAGCCCGCACCTGCCTGCTGTACCTGACTACCATACAAAAATATGGCAAAGCCCACATTATTTATTTGTTGTTTTTTTTTTAAGTTTTTTGGCAATAAACTTAAAAAAGGGCTTCCCTGGATCTTCCATTGCCAGTGAAGGTAACACCAAGCAGGGGGGGTTAGCAGCCAGTAGCTGCTTGGATTACCCCTAGTTAGCAATAGAAAATGCAGCTGTAGCCCACGCATTTTTTTTAATTTATTTTTTTAAATAACTAAAAAAAAAATGCGCTCCCGCCGTGTTTTGATCACCAGTCAAGTAAAGCCAGATGGCTACGTGCGGTCACCCCCATCTTCATGGCTTTACCCTGGCTGTCAATCAAAATACAGGGAAACCCATTAATTGATTTTTTTTTTTTTATTATTTTGAAAAATAATTAAAAAAAAAATGCATGGGCTCCTGCCGTATTTTGATAGCCAGTCAAGTAAAGCCAGGCAGCTGGGGGCTGGGATTCCCGGTAGCCCACAGCCGACCCTGGAAATGGCACATTGTTTCTTAGTACCATTTCCAGGTGCATTACCTGACTCGTTCAGCGGCCTTGGTTCCGGATGGATGCTGGGTAATAAAGGGGTTAATACCAGCTTTGTATTCTCAGGTGATACTAAGCACGAAATTAATTGTGTCACATCAAGTTAGACATGGTCACCATGGAAAAAAAAAACACGACACAGAGAATTTTTTTTATTAGAAATAAAAGAAAAAAAAAACATTTAGAGACTCCATCTTTATTATAAAAAATCCATAGTCCGACGTAATCCACAGGGACAGCAAAGTCAACTCTGCTTCATCACTGTGCACAGACAGCGTCTAAACAGAAGGAGAAGCAAAGAAACCCATGTCACCTCTGCTACATCGCTATGCACAGAGCAATGTAGCAGAGCTGAAAGTGAGGGGAAGATTGCACTTACGTCTCGCATTGCATCACCCCACTCTCAAGACAAGAGCACCTCAGCTGCATGGAAATAAATGCAGCTGACCCGCTGCTTTCGGGAGATTGTGCGCTGTAATGCAATGCAAGCCGGCAACACCCAACAGACAAGTCGGATACGCCAATGACCTGACTGCAGCCCATACATTCTAGGCTCAACCATGATGCAATGTGGCACTCGCATCACTGCGCACCAGGATCTTTGATGACATCATACTTATGTGACCAGTCTGTAGCCAATGAGGTAATACAATATTCACACATGACTGGTCATATGGGTATGACATCACAGAAGGTCCTTTTAGCCAGAGGTGCTTACCGGGTGGCACAGCAATGATCGGACTGATGCAGAAGCGCTGAGAGAGTCTGCAGGACGCGTTGCGGAACTTGTAAGTATGATCATAATGTTTCTTAATAATGTGATTATTTTTCCAGCCCCTAGACCCGAACTGGGCCCAAACTGTAACACAAGCTTCCCAGGAAAGCTCGTGTTCGGGGTCGTGTGCACAAACACCATGTGTTCGGTACGGAACCCCAAACTTTACAGTTCAGGTTTGCCCATCCCTAGTCATTGTTAGTATTTTAGAATGAATTAGTTGGGTAACTGATATCCAGTGAAAAAAATGCCAGACAGGAGAGGCAAAGAAGTAGTAAAGGTAAAGGTGTATCAGTCAAGCAGTAGAGTTAATGATAGGTTGAAGGGTTGTAAAAGTGTTAGATGTGAGATAATTATGAGGACATGTACTAACATTTTGTTACCTCAAGGGTGAAGAAAGGATGCATTCTGGAAATGTTTTTGATCTGGATGCGGCAGTAGGTGGCAAAGGCTGAATCCTAAATAGGTGTTTTTATCTGGTGTCCATAGTGTCCTTGCAGAAAAAAATTGAATTTGCCTATTTAAACACATTTTCCAGGAAAATACGATTTGCAGAAAATTTATCTCCAAATTTAATATCCCTTGTTTTGCTCTGAGGCCCTTTCAAACCCCAGAGATTAACAAATGTAATATGAAAAGATAAATACTTATATTCATCTGGCCCCTCTGCTGCTCACAGTTACCCCTCTAAACCAAACAGGTGACGGAGAGAAGTGGAGGGACAGTAGAGTTGAGCGCAAAGATGAGTTTAAGAATTTTGCTGAATTAACAAAAAAAAAAGCAACAAAAAATTAACATTTTGGCAAATGCAGATTTAGATACTTAAAGAGGACCAACCACCAGGATTTTCATATATAAACTAAAGATACTGGTGCTATCAGGCTGATTCTAAACATACCTTTAGCTGTGAGATCAGATGTATACTTTCTGAAATATAGGCAAGTAAAGCTTGTAAAATGCACTGTTATTTGATGATAGGTGCAACGGAATATCTAATAGGTGGGTCAAGTTTTGCTAGTTATTCCCGCCCCTGCCTGCCTGTCCTTCCTCCCTCTAAAATAACAGAGATAGGGGAGGAAGGACATGAAAGCGCCAGTATAGCACTGGCTTTAATTTATATATGAAAATCCTGGTGGTTGGTCTTCTTTAAAGGGAATTTGTCACTAGAAATGAGCGTTTCCATGGAGGTTCGGATCGCACGCAGCCAAGGAGCCGAGCCTCCACAGGCTCAAGCTTGACACGAACCCCGGAGCAAGTAGCTGATTGGCAGTTTAAGTTTCCGCCCACAAATAGCCAGCCATAAGCAGATCACTTGTCGGGGAGGGTGGGCAGACTTTTTCAAACAATTTTTTGGGTTGCAAACTACATAATTGTGCTGATGTTACCGCCAGTGCAAGCCGCTCAAATACTGCAAGTGGCTCACACAGGGCTGAGTACCAAGCATTGCTCACGCGAGTGAAGTTGGCACATAAAGCATTCAAACCCAAATCTTGATTGTTTGAGTTGGTGTTTGGTTTGAAAATCAAACCTCAAGTTCGCTCATCTCTATCTGTCACCAGGTTGGGTATCAAAATTGGGGAGGACTGCACGTCATTTTTTTTAATTAGTTATTTAAATAAATTAAAAAAAGCCTCATGCGATCCCTCTTATTTTGATAAACAGCCAAAATAAGCACATAGCTGAGTGTTGCAGCCTGTAGCTGTATGCTTTATCTTTGCTGGATATCACAATATGGGGGAACCCAATTTCAATGTTTATTTATTTTTACACCACAATGGAGATGTAGACAGCATCTATGATTCCAAGCAGTCAGTCACTGTCACATAGAATGGGGGCACGGTCTGACTGCAGCTAATCACAAATGCCGGGACTGCCAGTGGGCAGAGGAAGCAGTGTATTTGCATGAGGGTAATGAGCAGCCCGGAAGTAGTGCTACAGCCGTGCGGGAGACTTGGTCAGCATAACGTGCCTGCTCTAATCCCTGTAGCCCTTTTACCACTATTTTAAAGTGCTTGATTCGGTTCCCCATAGACTTATCTGGCCAGACGCCGATCCCCATATATCACAACTGAGATTTTAAAAAATAAATAAATCCAGTTGGACCTAGAAAAATTCCGGATATCTACGGGTTCACCTATCACTACTTATGAGGCAAAGTTCTCTGCTAAAATTAGGCTGAATATGTGACTAAGTGCTGAACAGAGCAATTTTACTCCTCCTTCCTTTTCTTCCTGCACTTATTGGTTTGTCATTTGCACCATTTTGAGGGTGCTATGAGTGAAATATAGAGGTGAGTACAGTGCTCCAAGACTAGGCTGGATATACAGGTTCCAGAATAAAACATTGCGCTTATTCACATTGCTCTAAAGGGTATTTTACAAGTTGCGATATTGGTACTGATATCGCTAGCGAGCGTAGAGCGTACCCGCCCCCGTCGGTTGTGTGACACGGGCAAATCGCTGCCTGTGGTGAACAACATTGCTTACACCCGACACACTACTTACCTGCCTAGCAACGTCGCTGTGACCAGCGAACTGCCTCCTTTCTAAGGGGGCGGTTCGTTCGGCATCATAGCGACGTCACTAAGTGGTCGCCCAATAGCAGAGGAGGGGTGTAGATGAGCAGGCCAAACATCCCGCCCATCTCCTTCCTTCCTCATTACCAGTGGGATGCAGGTACGGTGAGTTTCCTCGTTACTGCGCTGTCACACATAGCGATGTGTGCTACCGCAGGAATGACAAACAACCTCGCTACTCACCTGTCAACGATTTTTGGTGTTGGAGCGACCTCTCCAATACCAATGATTTTTACCTCTTTTGCGATCGCTTTAGGTCGGAGGTGTTACATGCTGCGATGTTGCTAACGATGCCGGGTGTGCGTCACAAACACCGTGACCCCCAACGATATATCGTTAGTAGAGATGAGCGAGCCTCTGAAGGCTCGGGTTTGGTTCGGTTCGTCGAAAAGAGGTTCCATTCGAGTTTGGTTCGACAAACCATTAGACAAACCTCTCGAGCCCCATTGAAACCAATGGCAGGCAAACACAAACACATAAAAACACATTATAAATGTATACATACAGTTAATAAACATTGCCATAACACTTACAGGTCCCCGCGATGCGTCCTGCACTCTGTTTCCCACCGCTTTTCCTTCCGATAATCGCTGCATCCTCCCGGTAACCAGCACTAATGATAGGACCTATCGTGACGTCAAAATAGCATGTGACCAGTCACCTGTCTATTATCTCATTGGCTACAGACTGGTCACATGGATAGACCTCATCCTAGCTCCTGTCAGTGCATCTCTCCGGTACGCGGTGATCGTTCCAGCATCTCCGTGTACCGGCGAGATTCTCTGGCACACGGTCGGCTTCCCTGCTCTGCTTCCCCGTTCTGTTATTCACCGGCTGCCACAGCCAGTCAATAACGGAGATCACCATTGCTATAGCAACACGCCTGTCAGCGGTGACGTCACCACTTACAGCCTGCCTCTCCTACTCACTGAGTGATATAGACTGCACGGGAAGCAACAGCGTCTTCCTCCCATGCAATACTGTCTTGTTACGAGGGGGACCCGGGGAAGCGTGCCAAGATGGGAAATGGACTGCTTCCGCCGGTCAAGGTCCACTGTGCGGTGTAAGGGACCGCCGCTATGGTGGGTGAAGAGTGAGCGGGTTGCTGCTAGCGATCATCTGGAATGTCACAGACGATCTATGTACACCGATCTGCCCTAACCCCTGAGGGTTGTATGGCACAGATCTCACGGCTCGGTGTACCTGTTGCACGGGGAAGCACAGAGGTGCCCACGAACGTGTGCCAGTGGAAGTCACGAGAATATGGCACGAGGGTAGCACAGAGGTGCCCACGCACGTGTGCTTTCAATAACCAGGTGAGTCCAATGGAGACTTGAGGAGCTCACCTGGGACAGGAACACGGCCTGTTGACGGGGGTACTGCCGGAGCAGCAAGGCAGGAACACGGCCTGCAAACGAGGTACTGCCGGAGCAGCAAGGGCCAAGCCCACAAGAGACAGTAATGCCTGAGCAGTGGCGTGGCAGCACGCTGCCAGACATCCAAACATAGAAGGACGGTCGCGCGCCGCCATGATGGCAGGGGGAGCTTTTAAGGAGGTGCAGCTCCACCCGAGGGCGGGCGCGAGGCGGAGATGACGGACTTGACCCAATCAGGGTCCACGACATCCCAGCCTGGCCAGTCAGGATTCACCACGTCACCAGCCTTGTCATCAAGCCGTGTGACGTCAGTGAGCGAATCAGGACCCACCACGCATTGCACATGCTCACCCTCCTGCCTCTGGGAAATAGAGGCGGGATCCTTGGTCTCACAATGTGCAGAGATAACGGGAATCTCACTGCTTCCCTGAGCAGTAAACCTCTGCACATTGCGCAGCCTCGCAGACCTTCGGGGCCGCTGAGCAGGAGAGTCTGTGGCAGGCCAGGAATGGGAGACCGCTTCACTCCTTGTAACAGGAGAACCACTAGGTGTCACCCTTCTGCTGCCTCTCTGAGAAGGTATCTCCTGCACACTGCGCAGTCTGGCAGACCTTCGGCGCTGCTGAGCAGGAGTGCTCGTGGCAGGCAAGGAATGGGAGACTGCCTCAGTCCTTGCCTCAGGAGAGCCACGAGATGTAACATTACCCCCCCGTCTAGGCCCCCCCCCTGTCCGTGCTCGAAGGCCGCTATCAAACCCGGGGCGCAGATATGATCCTCCAACTCCCAGGATCTATGCTCCGGACCACGGCCGGCCCACTCCATGAGGTAGTACCTCTTGCCCTGTATGACTTTTGTCTCCACAAGTTTTGCCACCTCAGGGTCGTCGGACGGGGAGTCGGTTTGAGCCGGCAGGGACCCCGAGAATTTATTAAGTCGTACGGGTTTCAGGAGGGACACGTGAAAGGTGTTGGCTATAGCCCAGCGTGGAGGGAGCTGGAGTCGATATGCCACTGGGTTTACCTGCTGTAGTACTTTAAACGGACCCAGATACCTAGGGGCGAATTTGGCTGCCTGTACCCGTAGGTTAACATTCTTAGAGGACAGCCATACTAGGTCACCAGGGGCGAAGGATGGTGCAGGGCGGCGGCGAACATCAGCCGTTGTCACCATCCTGTCTTTGGCCCTTTTAAGAGCCTCTTGGGTGTCATCCCAGATCTCCCGGGCCTTGGTCGCCAATCCTCCACTCTAGTATCGGGTGACGTAATGGGCATCGGAACCGGGATTCTGGGATGTTGTCCGTTATTGAGTAGGAACGGAGTCTGGCCAGAGGATTCATGGACCGAATTGTTAATGGCAAATTCGGCCCAAGGAAGGAGGTTAGCCCAGTTGTCGTGGTGCGCGGATATAAAATGGCGGAGGTAAGTTACCAAGGTCTGATTAGTCCTCTCCACTAGTCCATTGGTCTCGGGATGGTATGCGGAGGAGATGTTCAGCTCTATCTGCAGGAGCTTACAGAGCTCTCTCCAGAAGCGAGACACGAACTGGGGACCCCGGTCGCTCACCACCTTGTCAGGCATGCCATGCAACCTAAATACATGCCGAATGAACAAGGTGGCGAGAGCACGTGACGTCGGGAGTCGTGGGAGAGGCACCAAGTGGACCATTTTAGAGAAGTGGTCCGTGATGACCCATACGACCCTGTGCCCTGCTGACTTGGGCAGATCTCCCAGGAAGTCCATCCCTACCACTTCCCAGGGACGATCCGGCACTGGCAGTGGGTGAAGAAGACCTGCCGGTCTCTGCCGGGACGGCTTATTCCGAGCACACGACATACAGGCTCCCACATATTCCTGTATGTCCTGGGGTAGTCTCGGCCACCAATAATGCCTGGTCACCAGGTCTCTGGTCCTTTTGACCCCGAAGTGACCCCCGACCTTGGAGGCATGGGCCCACGATAGCACCTCGTTCCGTAGTTCAGGGGGAACGAGGGTTTTGCCAGGTGGCACCTGGTCCAAAGAAGTGGGAGTGACCATCCTCAAGCTGTCCGGGGGTAGTATAAGACGAGGCTCCTCCTCGTCCTCCTCCAACACAACCATACAACGTGACAAGGCATCGGCCCGTACGTTCTTCTCACCGGCCAGGTGGCGGATAATAAAGCGGAACCGGGAGAAGAATAAAGACCAACGGGCCTGCCTTGGGTTCAGGCGTTGTGCTGTCTGGAGGTATGTGAGGTTTTTGTGGTCAGAAAAAACCTCAAATGGATGCTTCGCACCCTCCAGGAGATGCCGCCATTCCTGGAATGCTAGTTTCATCGCCAGTAACTCCCTATCCCCTATGGAGTAGTTCCTCTCGGCCGGAGAAAAGGTCTTGGAGAAAAAGAAACACGGATGTTTCCTTCCTCGTTCGTTTTTCTGGTACAGGACTGCACCTGCACCGACCGAAGAGGCGTCTACCTCCAGTAGGAAGGGTTTGGAGATGTCTGGACGATGAAGGATGGGAGCTCTGGAGAAGTGAGTTTTGAGAGTGTGAAATGCCTCTACCGTTTCCCGTGTCCATGCTTTGGGATTAGCGCCCTTGCGGGTAAGGGCAATGATGGGTGCTGCCACCGTCGAGAAGTTGGGAATGAACTGGCGATAATAATTGATAAACCCCAAGAATCGCTGGATCGCCTTCAGCGAGCGGGGCTCAGGCCAGTTCATCACTGTCTCCAACTTCCCCGGATCCATTGCTAACCCCTGACTGGACACTATGTACCCCAGGAACGGCAAGGATTCCTGTTCAAAAACGCACTTTTCCAGCTTAGCATATAACGAATGGGTGCGGAGCCTCTTAAGTACTCGGATGACATCCCTCCGATGGGTGGTAAGATCGGGGGAGAAGATAAGAATGTCATCCAGGTATGCAACCACGGAAAGATACAAATCCCGGAAAATGTCATTCACAAAGTCTTGAAATACGGCGGGGGCATTGCAGAGTCCGAAGGGCATTACTAGATACTCGTAGTGACCGTCCCTGGTGTTAAAAGCGGTCTTCCACTCATCGCCCTTTCGGACTCGCACTAGATTATACGCCCCGCGTAGATCCAGCTTTGTGAAGACCTTTGCCCCGCGGAATCGATCAAATAGCTCAGTAATGAGGGGCAAAGGGTATTTGTTCTTGATTGTGATTGCATTTAATCCCCTGTAATCGATACAGGGGCGCAGATCCCCTTCCTTCTTCTGCACAAAAAAGAACCCTGCACCAGCCGGTGAAATAGACTTGCGAATGAACCCCTTCGCCAGGCTGTCCTGAATATATTTGGACATAGCCTCCGTCTCTGGAGCAGAGAGTGGATACACTCTGCCCCTAGGGGGCTCGGAGCCTGGCTTCAGGTCTATTCGGCAATCATATGGCCGGTGGGGAGGAAGAGTATCTGCGGCCCTTTTGGAAAAGACATCCCTGTAGGCCTCATAAGGTGTCGGTAAACCCGGCCCCTCAGTATTCCCTGAGGACCCAACCGACCTAATGGTAGCGGGTGGTTCGGTAGTCACGAGGTGCTCTCTACAGGATCCTGCCCAGGATGAGATCTCCCCTGTTGCCCAGTTGAGTATAGGAGCATGCTGTCTCAACCAGGGAAGACCCAGTAGGATCTCATCCGTCCCCCCTGGAAGCACCAGGAAGGACACCTGCTCATGGTGTCCCGGTGGTACATCCATCCTGAGAGGGATGGTGATCTGGGTGATAGGATCGAGTAGTATGGACCCGTCGACTACCCGGACCCTGAGTGGCTTGGGCAACAGAACCAGGGGAACTGAGTATCGGGTTGCCAGGGAGGTCGAGATGAAATTGCCTTCAGCGCCTGAGTCCAAGCAAGCCAGGGCAGAGAAGAGAGTAGTGCCGAACTGCAACTGGGCGCTGATAGTCAACCTAGAGGGAGAAGTAGCGTCTAGAGTCCCCCCTCTGATAGAAACTAGACGCTGTCTTTTCCCGACGGTTTGGGACATAGGGTAGCTATGTGTCCCCTCTGCCCACAGGAAAAGCAGATGACACAAGACCGAGAACCTGGGGCAGAGGAGACCACCTTGGACACTTCCATTGACTCCACGGAGTCGCCTACAGGACTGGCTGGGGGACCTGTCTGATGGAAGACGGGAGTCAGACGCTTTTTAGGCCGAGAAGACGTGGGTGCTGAAGAGACCTCGAGCCTTCGCTCCGCCTGGCGGATGTCTATGCGAGAGGCAACCTGAATCAAGGACTCTAAAGTGGCAGGCACCTCACGTGTGGCCAGTGCGTCTTTGACAAACCCTGCCAGGCCCTCCCAAAACACAGGGACAAGGACCTTATCCGGCCAGTCCAGCTCTGCGGCCAGTGTCCTAAAGTGTACAGCAAAGTCCCCGACTGAAGCAGACCCTTGCCGAAGTCGTAGGAGGCGCAGCGCGGAATCGTGGGTGACTTGAGGCCCGAGGAACACCATTCTCATGGCTCCAAGATAAGCTGCTAAGTTATTCACCACACGATCTCCGCGCTCCCACAACGGCGTGGACCACTTCAGCGCTCTCCCTGTGAGCAGGGACTGGACAAAGGCTACCTTCGACTTCTCGGTAGCGTAAAGAGTCGCGGACAGCTCTAAGTAGGTGGTAACCTGGTTTATAAACCCACGGCACTCAGAGCTGTTGCCGCTAAAGCGCTCTGGAAGCACAAGGCGAGGAGACCTTCCGCCCAATAGCACAGCCTGGGTAGCCGCCTGGGTGGCGACTGTCGTCAGAGTAGTCTTATCGGAGGAAGACTGCTCCACTGCTGCCAATCGTGACTCCAACTGCTGCACATAACGCAGCAACTGCTGCTGCTCTTCAGCCATAGCCAGACCTTTGGCGCGACCATAATGTTACGAGGGGGACCCGGGGAAGCGTGCCAAGATGGGAAATGGACTGCTTCCGCCGGTCAAGGTCCACTGTGCGGTGTAAGGGACCGCCGCTATGGTGGGTGAAGAGTGAGCGGGTTGCTGCTAGCGATCGTCTGGAATGTCACAGACGATCTATGTACACCGATCTGCCCTAACCCCTGAGGGTTGTATGGCACAGATCTCACGGCTCGGTGTACCTGTTGCACGGGGAAGCACAGAGGTGCCCACGCACGTGTGCCAGTGGAAGTCACGAGAATATGGCACGAGGGTAGCACAGAGGTGCCCACGCACGTGTGCTTTCAATAACCAGGTGAGTCCAATGGAGACTTGAGGAGCTCACCTGGGACAGGAACACGGCCTGTTGACGGGGGTACTGCAGGAGCAGCAAGGCAGGAACACGGCCTGCAAACGAGGTACTGCCGGAGCAGCAAGGGCCAAGCCCACAAGAGACAGTAATGCCTGAGCAGTGGCGTGGCAGCACGCTGCCAGACATCCAAACATAGAAGGACGGTCACGCGCCGCCATGATGGCAGGGGGAGCTTTTAAGGAGGTGCAGCTCCACCCGAGGGCGGGCGCGAGGCGGAGATGACGGACTTGACCCAATCAGGGTCCACGACGTCCCAGCCTGGCCAGTCAGGATTCACCACGTCACCAGCCTTGTCATCAAGCCGTGTGACGTCAGTGAGCGAATCAGGACCCACCACGCATTGCACATGCTCACCCTCCTGCCTCTGGGAAATAGAGGCGGGATCCTTGGTCTCACAATGTGCAGAGATAACGGGAATCTCACTGCTTCCCTGAGCAGTAAACCTCTGCACATTGCGCAGCCTCGCAGACCTTCGGGGCCGCTGAGCAGGAGAGTCTGTGGCAGGCCAGGAATGGGAGACCGCTTCACTCCTTGTAACAGGAGAACCACTAGGTGTCACCCTTCTGCTGCCTCTCTGAGAAGGTATCACCTGCACACTGCGCAGTCTGGCAGACCTTTGGCGCTGCTGAGCAGGAGTGCTCGTGGCAGGCAAGGAATGAGAGACTGCCTCAGTCCTTGCCTCAGGAGAGCCACGAGATGTAACATTGTCTTATGTAGCAAAGCTGCATGGGTTGAAGGAGAAAGAAGACAGAAGACCATGGATCGTGGAGGGATGCGAGGGAGTAATGAACATGGAGTCTCTAAGTGTGTCTGTGTATTTATTTCTATTAAAGTATTTTTTCTCTGTGTGGTGTCTTTTTTTTTTTTTTTTTTTTTTTTTAAAACCCTTTATTGGAGATTTTTAATGGCCGGATCAAACTTGCCTGACATTAAGAAACTCTGTCTTAATACTAGCTAGTTAAACAAAGCTAGTATTAACCCATTATTACCCAGGAAGCCACCCATAACCAGGACAGCTGGAAGAGTTGGATACAGCGCCAGATGATGGCGCTTCTCCGAAAGCGCCATTTTCTGGGGCGGCTGCGGACTGCAATTCGCAGCAGAGGGGCCCAGAAAGCTCGGGCTAACCTGTGCTGCGGATTCCAATCCCCAGCTGCCTAGTTGTACCTGGCTGGACACAAAAATGGGGTGAACCTCATGTCGATTTTTTTTTTTTAATTATTTCATGAAATTCATGAAATAATTAAAAAAAGGGCTTCCCTATTTTTTTAGTTCCCAGCCGGGTACAAATAGGCAGCTGGGGGTTGGGGGCAGCCATACCTGCCTGCTGTACCTGGCTAGCATACAAAAATATGTCGAAGCCCACATTATTTTTTTGGTGGGCAAAAAACTCCTGCATACAGTCCTGGATGGAGCATGCTGAGCCTTGTCGTTCTGCAGCTGCTGTCTGCTCTCCCCCATACAGACAGACAGCAGCTGCAGAACTACAAGGCTAAGCATACTCCATCCAGGACTGTATGCAGGAGTTTTTTGCCCCCCCCCCCAAAAAATGATGTGGGCTTTGCCATATTTTTGTATGCTAGCCAGGTACGGCAGGCAGCTACGGGCTGCCCCCAACCCCCAGCTGCCTATTTGTACCCGGCTGGGAACCAAAAACATAGGGAAGCCCTTTTTTTTTTTTTTTTTTAATTATTTCATGAATTTCATGAAATATTTAAAAAATAATGACATGGGCTTCGCCCAATTTTTTTGTCCAGCCAGGTACAACTAGGCAGCTGGGGATTGGAATCCGCAGCTCAGGGTGCCCAAGCTTTCTGGGCACCCATGCTGCGAATTGCAGTCCGCAGTTGCCCCAGAAAATGGCGCTTTCATAGAAGCGCCATCTTCTGGCGCTGTATCCAACTCTTCCAGCTGCCCTGGTGACAAATGGCTCGCTGGTAATAATGGGGTTAGGGCTAGCTGTATATTATCAACTGGCCCTAAGCCCGAACTTCATGGTGTCATGCCAATATTAGACATGGTACCATGAATTTCTAGTACATATAAAAAAAAAACACAACACACAGAAAAATATTTTTATTAGAAATAAAACACAACACAATTAGTGACTCCATCTTTATTGAAATAAAGAACCCCCCCTGCAGTAATCCTGGGTCAAGGGTCCTGCGCCGTCCAATCTGGATCCAATATTATCTGATCGGTTTGCTGGATGTCAAAGCGATCAGATGATGTGTCAAGTTCAAGGGCCTGAATCACATGACACAGCAGCTGATTGTATAATTGGCTTTTATACAATCAGCTGATACATCAGTGCAAAAAAACCAAAACTACACACTTCAGTGCAGACTCCTGTCTGACAGCATCAGCTGATAGTTTAGCCGGCCGGGCGGTAAAAAGCCGGCCACACCGCTCGACTTATAGTGTCAGCTGATTTTGTCAGGTGACCGCATCAGCTGATCATTGCCAGGTCTGAGAGAGAGAGAAAAGAGAGAGGGGAGAGAGAAGAGGAGAGAGAAGAGGATAGAAGAGAGAGCGCGGGAGAGAGGAGAGAGAGCGAGAGAGAAAGAGAGAGGGGAAAAAGAGAAGAAAATAGACAGAGAGAGAGAGAGAGAGAGAAAAAGAGAGACTGAGAAAAAGATAGAGAAAGAGAGAGGAGAGAAAAGAGAGAGGAGAGTGAGCAAGAGAGAGAGAGAGGAAAAAGAAGAAAGGAGACTGAGAAAAAGAGAGAGAGAGAAAAAGAGAGAGAGGGAGAGAAAGAGAGAGAAAGAGAGGAGAGGGAAAAAGAGAAAAAGAGAGACTGAGGAAAAGAGAGAGAGGAGAGAGAAGAGACAGAGTAGAGAGAGGAGATAGTGAGGGAAAAATAGAAAAAGAGAGACTGAGAGAAAAAGAGAGAGAGGAGAGAGCGAGGGCGAGAGAAGAAGAAAGAGAGGAGAGAGAAGAGGAGAGAAGAGAGGAGAGAGGAGAGAGGGCAAGTGAGAGAGAGGGAAAAAGAGAAAAAGAGAGACTGAGAAAAAGAGAGAGAGAAAAAGAGAGAGGAGAGAGGGAGAAGAGAATAAGAGAAACAGAGAGAGAGAGAAAGAGAGAGGAGAGGAGGGAGAGAGAAAGAGAGAGAAGAGAGAGGAGAGAGCAATGCAGCCTCATTCCGTGAACTGCTCCGATTTTAGAGGTGTCCCCCGCGGCTCACAGCTGATGTCCGGCTTCTCCCCTCAGTGCATAATTAAATTATAATTATAAATATATAATAATTATAATTTAAAATTAAAAATAAAAAAAAAAATTCGAGAGCGGAACTAGAACTCATGAAGTTATGCTTCTTAGGCGAGCGCTCTATTCACTGAGCTACTGCCTCTAATGATAAAGATAGGCAGATTTGGTAATCTTTAAGTCTGCATTGCTGAAGTCTCTGCTGATCGCGTAATTCACTTCATTGCTACGTGCATCTGATCCAGAGCTCTCTTGTTCAGTAGCAAAGCTGACAGTGTTGTGTGGATTACGTCGGACCTGGAGGGGTATTTGGAGATTGTAATAAAATGGTGAAACAGGGTGTTTTTTCATCTTTTATTCCAAATAAAGGATTTTGTGCTGTGGGTATTTCTTTACTTTCACTTTCAGGTTGATCATGGAAGGTGTCTTGGGGAGACGCCTGCCATGATTAACTCATTATTACCCCGATTGCCACCGCACCAGGGCATTTCGGGATGAGCTGTTTGGAGTCCCGGGACTGTCGCATCTAATGGTTGTGGCAATTCCGGGTGGCTGCTGGGTGATATTTTTAGGGTGGTGGGCTCCCCATAATGTGGCGCTCCCCATCCTGACAATACCAGTCTCCAGCCGTGTGGCTTTATCCTGGCTGGTATCAAATATGGCGGGAACCGCATTTTATTTTCTTTTATTATTATTTATTTATTTATTTATTTATTTTACTGCACAATATCATTTAAAATTAAAAATAAAAAAATAAATTAAATTCCTTACCAGGACCAGAACTCGTGAAATTATGCTTCTTAGGCGAGCGCTCTATCCACTGAGCTACTGCCTCTAATTATAAAGATAGGCAGATTTTTTAATCTTGACGTCTGCATTGCAGAGTGAAGTCTCTGGTGACAGCGCGATTCACTTCATTGCTATGTGGAGAGGACACAGCACGATCGTGTTCTACGGTGCTACTGCATCTTCATGTAGCAGAGCTGACAGTGTCGTGTGGATGACGTCGGACCTGGATGTGTATTTGGGTATTAATAAACTGGTAAAAGAGGGTGTTTTTTTGTCTTTTATTCCAAATTAAGGATTTTTTGCTGAGTGTTTTTCTTTACTTTCACTTTCAGGTTGATCATGGAAGGTGTCTCGGGGAGACGCTTGTCATGATTAACCTCTTATTACCTCTATTGCTACCACACCAGGGCAATTCAGGATGAGCTGGGTGGAGTCCCGGGACTGTCGCACCTAATGGATGCAGCAATTCCGGGTGACTGCTGGGTGATATTGTTAGGGTGGTGGGCTCCCGATAACGTGGTGCTCTCCATCCTGACAATACCAGCCTCCAGCTGTGTGGCTTTATCCTGCTAGTATCAAATATGGGGAACCGCATTTTTTTTATTTTATTTAATTATTTATTTTACTGCACGATATAGACCCGCCCCGCTGGCGGCTGTGATTGGTTGCAGGGAGACAGCTGTCACTCATCGTGGGGGCGTCTCTGACTGCAACCAATCATGGGCGCCGGTGGGCGGGGAAAGCACGGAATACCTGACTGAATAATGAAGCGGCAGCCATTTCTAAAGAGGAAAAGACGCCGCAGATTTCTGACAGCCGTGCAGCAAGACGCCTGTGATCGGTGAGTAGGAAAGAGAGGGATTGTGCTGGGGACGCAGGACGCAGGATGCATGCAGATAGCAACGTGTGCACATAGTCTTACTGTGAAAAGCCACGTTTTTTGTTGATTGAACCGTTCTCGAACCTAACTCGAACTGTCGAGCTTTTAGCAAAAAGTTCAAGTTCAACGAACCTCTCGAACATCCCCTCAAAATCACTCGAACATGAAATTGGCGAACCTCGAACATCGCTAATCGTTAGCGATGTCGCAGCATGTAAAACACCCTTAACACTTAGGTGAAAATAAGGCATGGTTGAAAATATCATAAGAAGCCTGATAAAAGTATTATTTTAAATGTTTGGGGTAAATATCCTTGACAGGTTGTCTTTAACTTGAGATCCCAATGTATTTATGGAACATGAGCAAAATTCAAGTGACTTACTGGTAAGAGATTGTGCTATATTTTACAAAATGACGAAGATGTCAGTGACTGTTGACTTTTTGTTTCTTAACAACTCTGATTTATACATTCTTGGCACAGTTAGGCAATTCTAGCCATTAGGGAATAGCTATTGGATACTGCCCAAATCACTCAATTATTATACTCTTTGAAAGATAATGAATTACATGTTTGTTTATTTCATTTTGTTCTGTTAAGGATTAAAGCCTCAATCTAGTAATAGGCTGAGAGTAGAACATAAATCAATATCATTTTACAATGTAGCAGATAAGAGGTCACACGTCTTATTTGGTCAAATGGGAAAGTAAAAAAAACAACAAAAAACAATATAAATTTCAGTAATCATTATGTCACATGCATGCTGTGTGGGGCACATTTAGCATATGTACCGATTAGCTAAATATTCACACTTCGTCTCACGTTTAAGCTCCATTCACATTTTGAAGTTTCACTTACAGTGCCTACAAGTAGTATTCAACCCCCTGCAGATTTAGCAGGTTTGATAAGATGCAAATAAGTTAGAGCCTGCAAACTTCAAACAAGAGCAGGATTTATTAACAGATGCATAAATCTTACAAACCAACAAGTTATGTTGCTCAGTTAAATTTTAATAAATTTTCAACATAAAAGTGTGGGTCAATTATTATTCAACCCCTAGGTTTAATATTTTGTGCAATTACAGCTAATAATCGTCTTTTATAAGACCTGATCAGGCCGGCACAGGTCTCTGGAGTTATCTTGGCCCACTCCTCCATGCAGATCTTCTCCAAGTTATCTAGGTTCTTTGGGTGTCTCATGTGGACTTTAATCTTGAGCTCCTTCCACAAGTTTTCAATTGGGTTAAGGTCAGGAGACTGACTAGGCCACTGCAACACCTTGATTTTTTTCCCTCTTGAACCAGGCCTTGGTTTCCTTGGCTGTGTGCTTTGGGTCGTTGTCTTGTTGGAAGATGAAATGACGACCCATCTTAAGATCCTTGATGGAGGAGCGGAGGTTCTTGGCCAAAATCTCCAGGTAGGCCGTGCTATCCATCTTCCCATGGATGCCGACCAGATGGCCAGGCCCCTTGGCTGAGAAACAGCCCCACAGCATGATGCTGCCACCACCATGCTTGACTGTAGGGATGGTATTCTTCGGGTCGTATGCAGTGCCATCCAGTCTCCAAACGTCACGTGTGTGGTTGGCACCAAAGATCTCGATCTTGGTTTCATCAGACCAGAGAACCTTGAACCAGTCTGTCTCAGAGTCCTCCAAGTGATCATGAAACTGTAGACGAGCCTTGACATGACGCTTTGAAAGTAAAGGTACCTTACGGGCTCGTCTGGAACGGAGACCATTGCGGTGGAGTACGTTACTTATGGTATTGACTGAAACCAATGTCCCCACTGCCATGAGATCTTCCCGGACCTCCTTCCTTGTTGTCCTTGGGTTAGCCTTGACTCTTCGGACAAGCCTGGCCTCGGCACGGGTGGAAACTTTCAAAGGCTGTCCAGGCCATGGAAGTCTAACAGTAGTTCCATAAGCCTTCCACTTCCGGATGATGCTCCCAACAGTGGAGACAGGTAGGCCCAACTCCTTGGAAAGGGTTTTGTACCCCTTGCCAGCCTTGTGACCCTCCACGATCTTGTCTCTGATGGCCTTGGAATGCTCCTTTGTCTTTCCCATGTTGACCAAGTATGAGTGCTGTTCACAAGTTTGGGGAGGTTTTTAATTAGTCAGAAAAGGCTGGAAAAAGAGATAATTAATCCAAACATGTGAAGCTCATTGTTCTTTGTGCCTGAAATACTTCTTAATGCTTTATGGGAACCAAACAGAATTCTGGTGGTTTGAGGGGTTGAATAATAAATGACCCTCTGAATAAACTTTTCACAATTTAAAAAAAAACATTCTTTTTTGCAGCAGTGCATTTCACACTTCCAGGCTGATCTACAGTCCAAATGTCACAATGCCAAGTTAATTCCGAATGTGTAAACCTGCTAAATCTGCAGGGGGTTGAATACTACTTGTAGGCACTGTATGTGCAGATTCTATTGTTTTCATGGATAGAACATGTACGCTTTTCAGTACATGGGATTTTTATTAGTCTGTTGTTTTTTTTGCAGACCAATGGTATACTGTAATCCATGATACACATGTTCGATATTGTAGTCAATACCTATATACTACTATTGAGTCCAAAAGCTGTTTTTTCTTGTTTACTTTCCCTACATTTTAATAGTTTTTAAATAGAATCATGCTGCAATAAATACAGTTGCATCTCAATAAATTATAATATCATCAAAAAGTTAATTTATTTCAGTGATTCAATGCAAAAATGGAAATGCATATATTATATAGAGTTATTGCACACAGAGTGATCTATTTCAACTGTTTATTTCTGTTAATGTTGATGATTATGGCTTACAGCCAATGAAAACCCAAAAGTCATTGTCTCAGAAAATTAGAATATTATATAAGACCAACTGAAAAAATGATATTAAACTCAGAAATGCTGGCGCCTACTGAAAAGTCTGTACAGTAAATGCACTCAATGGTTGGTTGAGTCTCCTTTTGCATGAATTACAGCATTAAAGTGATGTGGCATGGAGGTGATTAGCCTGTGGCACTGCTGAGGTGTTATGGAAGCCCAGGTTGCTTTGATAGCAGCCTTCAGCTTGTCTGCATTTTTGGGTCTGATGTCTTTCATCTTCCTCTTGATAATACCCCATAGATTCTCTACGGAGTTTAGGTCAGGATCATGACTAAGGACGATCGTGTCTGAAATGCGTAGATCGGAGGAGTTATGTTTTATTCCTTCTTCCCCCTTTTTTAACCATTATTGGAATAAAATTAAATTTTAACTTGATTTCAAGTTTCTATGGGCGTTCTTTGTGCTGGGGATCTGCCTTTTTTTGAATATGACCAGTGTGTCAAGGCTGTGTGCAGTATATGCCCAGTGTGTAAGTACAATGTATGATACTGAAGTTGGTTTCTTATTCGTTCAGTTTCTTATTTGGGGCTGAATTTGTTTCTTATTTGGCTATTTATTTTCTGTTTTTTACAGGTTTCTCGACAAAAATAAAACATTCTGAGTATATAATGCAGTCATGTGCCCTGTTGTGAATACACTTAAAAACACCTAAAAAAAATATAGGACTGGCATAAAAATGGGCATCAAAGTGGGCACTGAGGTATGTTATTGAAGGGGTTAAATGGCTTTGGGACACTGATCTCACACTACAGTTACATACCTATTAATCCCCTACATCCAATTCATGCTACTTCATGCTGGCCCAAATGGGTTTTGGGCATCAGAACTGGCATTAAAGTGGGCATAAAGGCAATTTTCACACATTTGAATAAGTAACAGGTGTTTTTGATGCTATAAATGGCTTCGGGCCACTGATATCTCACCATAAATACATAGCTAGTAATGCCTCACATCAAATTCATGTCACTTCAGCCTGGCCCAAATAGGTTCTGGGCATCAGAAATGGCATCAAAGGGGGTAATTCCCTAATTTTCACAGATTTGAATAAGTAACAGGTGTTTTTAAGGGATTAAATGGTTTTGGGCCACTGATATTTCACAATAAATACATACCTAGTGATGCCCCTCATCAAAGTTAAGTCACTTCAGCCTGGCCCAAATGGGTTCTGGGTGTCAAAATTGTCATCAAAGTGGGCAGAAACCCAATATCACAGATTTGAACAGGTAACAGGTGTTTTTGAGGGGTTAAATGGCTTTAGACCACTGATATTGATGAGGGCCATCAACTTTATGTGAGGCATTACTAGATGTATATTTATGGTGAGATATCAGTTGCCCAAAGCCATTTAACCATTTAAAAACACCTGTTACTTATTCAAATCTGTGAAAATTGGGGATTTGCCCACTTTGATGCCAGTTTTGATGGCCAGAATCCATTTGGGCCAGGCTGAAGTGACATGTATTTGATGCAGGGCATCAGTAGGTATGTAATTGTTGTGTGAGATCAGTAGCCCAATGCCATTTTTTCCCTTAAAATCACCTGTTATTGAAATCTGTGAAAATTGGGTATCTGCCCACTCTGATGCCAGTTCTGATGCCCAGAACTCATTTGGGTCAGGCTAGAGTAGCATGAATTGGATGTGGGGCATCACTAGGTATGTAAATATAGTGTGAGATCAGTGACCTAAAGCCATTTAACCCCTTCAATAACATACCTCAGTGCCCACTTTGATGCCCATTTTTGTGCCAGTCTTTTAATTTTTGTAAGTGTTTTTAAGTGTATTCACAACAGGGCCCATGACTGCATGGTATGTTTTATTTGTGTTGAGAAACCTGTAAAAGACAGAAAATAAATAGTAGCTGAATAAGAAACTGCCAAATAAGAAACCAACTTCAGCATCATGTACAATGTGCGGTTTAAAGCCAGTGTGTCAGGGCTGTGTGCGGTATATGGCCAGTGTGTCAGAGCTGTGTGCGGTATACAGCCAGTGTGTCAGAGCTGTATGCAGTATACGGCCAGTGTGTCAGAGCTGTATGCAGTATACGGCCAGTGTGTCAGAGCTGTGTGCGGTATACAGCCAGTGTGTCAGAGCTGTGTGCAGTATACAGCCAGTGTGTCAGTGCTGTGTGCGGCATACGGCCAGTGTGTCAGAGCTGTGGGTGGTATACAGCCAGTGTCCAATCAGCTGGGGTTGCCAATTGGCTGTTTTTGGTGCCAGTAGCAGCTGTAGACAGCCAGAATGCTCAATTCTAGATCTGCTCCATTTTCTGATCGGGGCCATGGCTGCATACTGTACATCCCCTACTATCCAAATCAATGTGGCAGATTTGCAGTACCTGGCATTCTTGAGCTCACATGAACGTCTACTCTCGCCACTGGCATGGGAGAATCCGAAGGGTGCGGAACATGCACTGTGAGAATTCAGAAGCCTGCAGTCACCTAGAGTGACTGTAGACCTTCATCATAAACCTGAACAACCCCTTTAACTATAAAATTAAGCAATGTAGCCCAGTCTTAACAGTGTGCAATATACTCCCTGTAAAAATATGTGCCTATGATCAGGACTCCCTGTATCCTGGATGCAGTGGGTCCTGACCTGCGAGGCCGCGCATCACTTCCGCAGGTGAACGCAGGAGACCACAGCTGTTTGTACCCACAATCAGGGTTCAGTGCGCTGTGGTCTTTTGCTTGTGTTCTCCCTACGGAGGACATAAAGACTAAGGCTATGTGCCCACGCTAGAATGTCCCTGCGGATTTTTTTGCCTGAAAATCCGCGACTTTCGCGGCAAATCCGCACCCGCGGATTTGCCGCGGATTTTGATGCGGATTTTTTTTTTTTTTTTTCCCCATTCAAAGCCAAAAATCCGCACCAAATCTGCACCAAACAATTGACATGCTGCAGATTTTTCCGGATCAAAATCCGCGGCAAATCCGCCGCGGAAAAATCCGCAGCATGGGCACAGCATTTCCAAAATGCCATTGAAATGGCTTGGAAGTGCTGCTGCTGCAGATTTTCGGCAAATCCGCGGTAAATCCGCGGCAAAATCCGCGGTAAATCCGCGGTAAATCCTGTAGCGTGGGCACATAGCCTAACTGCACTCACCAAACTGAGGTGTGAACAGGTGCATAACTGAACTTGTATTTTATGTCATGTTCAGTTATGCACCTGTTCACACTTCAGTTTGGTGAGTGCAGTCAGTCTTTTTGTCTATATTAAGAGGGTCATACCTTTTGACCATGCACCCCTCCCCAACTTGCCACAGGTAATCTTAAACTACAGTTAGGTCCAGAAATATTTGGACAGTGACAAGTTTTGTTATTTTAGCTGTTTACAAAAACATGTTCAGAAATACAATTATATATATAATATGGGCTGAAAGTGCACACTCCCAGCTGCAATATGAGAGTTTTCACATCCAAATCGGAGAAAGGGTTTAGGAATCATAGCTCTGGAATGCATAGCCTCCTCTTTTTCAAGGGACCAAAAGTAATTGGACAAGGGACTCTAAGGGCTGCAATTAACTCTGAAGGCGTCTCCCTCGTTAACCTGTAATCAATGAAGTAGTTAAAAGGTCTGGGGTTGATTACAGGTGTGTGGTTTTGCATTTGGAAGCTGTTGCTGTGACCAGACAACATGCGGTCTAAGGAACTCTCAATTGAGGTGAAGCAGAACATCCTGAGGCTGAAAAAAAAAGAAAAAATCCATCAGAGAGATAGCAGACATGCTTGGAGTAGCAAAATCAACAGTCGGGTACATTCTGAGAAAAAAGAAATTGACTGGTGAGCTTGGGAACTCAAAAAGGCCTGGGCGTCCACGGATGACAACAGTGGTGGATGATCGCCGCATACTTTCTTTGGTGAAGAAGAACCCGTTCACAACATCAACTGAAGTCCAGAACACTCTCAGTGAAGTAGGTGTATCTGTCTCTAAGTCAACAGTAAAGAGAAGACTGCATGAAAGTAAATACAAAGGGTTCACATCTAGATGCAAACCATTCATCAATTCCAAAAATAGACAGGCCAGAGTTAAATTTGCTGAAAAACACCTCATGAAGCCAGCTCAGTTCTGGAAAAGTATTCTATGGACAGATGAGACAAAGATCAACCTGTACCAGAATGATGGGAAGAAAAAAGTTTGGAGAAGAAAGGGAACGGCACATGATCCAAGGCACACCACATCCTCTGTAAAACATGGTGGAGGCAACGTGATGGCATGGGCATGCATGGCTTTCAATGGCACTGGGTCACTTGTGTTTATTGATGACATAACAGCAGACAAGAGTAGCCGGATGAATTCTGAAGTGTACCGGGATATACTTTCAGCCCAGATTCAGCCAAATGCCGCAAAGTTGATCGGACGGCGCTTCATAATACAGATGGACAATGACCCCAAGCATACAGCCAAAGCTACCCAGGAGTTCATGAGTGCAAAAAAGTGGAACATTCTGCAATGGCCAAGTCAATCACCAGATCTTAACCCAATTGAGCATGCATTTCACTTGCTCAAATCCAGACTTAAGACAGAAAGACCCACAAACAAGCAAAACCTGAAGGCTGCGGCTGTAAAGGCCTGGCAAAGCATTAAGAAGGAGGAAACCCAGCGTTTGGTGATGTCCATGGGTTCCAGACTTAAGGCATTGATTGCCTCCAAAAGATTTGCAACAAAATATTGAAAATAAAAATATTTTGTTTGGGTTTGTTTTATTTGTCCAATTACTTTTGACCTCCTAAAATGTGGAGTGTTTGTAAAGAAATGTGTACAATTCCTACAATTTCTATCAGATATTTTTGTTCAAACCTTCAAATTAAACGTTACAATCTGCACTTGAATTCTGTTGTAGAGGTTTCATTTCAAATCCAATGTGGTGGCATGCAGAGCCCAACTCGCGAAAATTGTGTCACTGTCCAAATATTTCTGGACCTAACTGTATATAGCAGGTTCCTACTTGCCCATACACAGGAGGTTTTTAACCCAGGGCTTCAGAATAGTGTAGTGTTCAAAATATGACGTGAAGTGGCAACTGGGCAGATATACAAATGGCCATTTATATATGCTAAATATCTCATTTTTCTTTGATTTTTTTCTTAGCAGTAATGCAGGTCCATGTTCACACATTCATGGTTTCCATACTTTAGCATTATCAGAGTGCAAACTGTCCTTTTTTTGTACTCCCTACGGAGGACGCATGCGAAACCACAGCAAACAATTGACATGCTGTGGCTTGGAAAGATGCACCATAGGTCAGTGTTTTCTGCAGAAAAAAAAAAGCACAGTGGGCACGGGATTTCTAGAAATCCATCCACTGTGCTTGTACTGTACACCGTAGCGTTTTGGACACAGATAAAGCATGATACATCCAAAACGCTGCAAACACTGATTGTGGGCACGCAGCATTAGGATTCAGCTCTGCATTCTGGTTCCAGCAGTCATCGCGTGGCCACTCCACTTATGTAATTTTCATATTTAGTCATGTGACAATTCGCTTCTCTTTTTTTACTTTTGTTTTTCATTGAACATTTGAGAGAGTTAGAAAGGGCAGCTGGTCTGCACGTGACTAAAGGCTACTTTACACACTGCGATATCGGTCCCGATATCGCTAGTGTGGGTACCCGCCCCCATTGTTGCGTGACACGGGAAAATCGCTGCCCGTGCCGCACAACAGCCATCACACATACTTACCTGTCCGGCGACGTCGCTGTGACGGGCAAACCGCCTCCTTTCTAAGGGGGCGGTCCGTGCGGCGTCACAGCGACGTCACTGAAGCGTCACTGAACCGCCGCCCAATAGCAGCGGAGGGGCGGAGCTGAGCGGGACATAACATCCCGCCCACCTCCTTCCTTCCTCATAGCGGCCGGGAGGCAGGTAAGGAGAGCTTCCTCGTTCCTGCGGCGTCACACGCAGCGATGTGTGCTGCTGCAGGAACGAGGAACAACTTCGTTACTGCTGCAGTAACGATTTTTAAGAATGGACCCCCATGTCGCCGATTAGCGATTTTGCATGTTTTTGCAACAATGCAAAATCGCTTATCGGTGTCACACGCAACGGCATCGCTAATGCGGCCGGATGTACGTCACAAATTCCGTGACCCCAACGACTCCGCATTAGCGATGTCGCAGCGTGTAAAGCCCGCTTAAGTGTGCAAATCATATATGAATGAGCGGTCACATGACAACTACCCAAACGACAGGAGGGGAGCGCCAAACGGAATTCTTGCCCCAGGTGCCTGAAAGCCTAGATACACCTCTGCCTACACTAGCAGATGACATGGCTCTCCAAACCATCACTGATTGGGAAACTTCACACTAGACATCAAGCAGCTTGGATTTTGGCCTCTCCACTGTTCCTCCAGACTCTGGGACCTTGATTTTCAAATTAAATACAATGTTTACTTTAATCTGAAAACTACACCTTGAACCACTGAGCTACAGTCCAGTTTTTTTTGTCCTTGGTACATCTAAGACGCTTCTGGCGTTGTCTATTGGTCATGAGTGGCTTGACACAATGAATGTGACAGTTGTAGCCCATGTCCTAGATACATTTGTGTGTGGTGGCTCTTGAAGCACTGACTCCACCAGCAGTCCACTCCTTGGGAATCACTCCCAAATTTTTGGATTGCCTTTTCCTTACAATCCTATCAAGGCTGCGGTTATCCCAGTTGCTTGTGCACCTTTTTCTACCACACTTTTTCCTTCCATTCAACTTTCCATTGATATGCTTAGATACAGCATGCTTTGAACAGCAAGCTTCCTTAGCAATGAGCTTTTGTGGCTTACCTTCCTTGTGGAGTGTGTCAACGACTGCCTTCTGGACATGTCAAGTCAGCAGTCTTCCCCTTGATTGTTTAGCCTATTGAACCAGACTAAAGGGCCATTTTAAATTTTCCAAGATAATGACTTTTGGATTTCATTGGCTGTAAGCCAAAATCATCAACATTAACAAAAATAAACGTGAAATAAATCACTCTGTTTGTAATGACTCTATATAATATATGCGTTTCCCTTTTTGTATTGCATTACTGCAATAAATCAACTTTTTGATGATCTTCTAATTATTGACCTTAAATGTGCTGTAATTAGTGATGAGCGAGCAATACCATGCTTGGGTGCTGGGTACTCGCCACGAGCCTTTGTTGTGTACCGAGTATAATAGAAGTCAATGGTGAACTAGAGCATTTTTCCATAAGAGCTTCCTCATTGACTTCCATTATACTCAGTACACAACTTGAGCGTGAAAATGCCCGCTACGAGTGCTGAACACCTGAGAGTGCTTGCTCATTTTTTGTATCTTCTGGGCCCCAATCCTTTACAGTGGTCTTCTGGGGTTATTCACACCAGACAATGCACCAAAAAATAGAATGTTTGTAAAAAATGAAGCTGATAGTAAAGAACATAATCATAAATCATGGAAGCCGTGGATGTTTTTCAATAATTTTATCCATTTCTGCCTAGCCTATTTCAAATGCATGAAAGAGGACTTTCCACCAGCCAGAAAAAATACTCATTTTTACCAAAAATAATAAAGATGATAAATAAGGAATTATGGAAGCATTAGCTTATTGTTAAGTAATGACAGACACTTTTTTTTTGCAGCAGAAATAAAGCACCTATAATTGATAGCCTGAAGACCTGTGACATCACAGAGCAAAGGAGTGAAATGACACTGGATACCTGAGAGGATGGTGGTTGGTGAGTATATTAGGAGACGTCAGTGCGGTCACACTTGAGGTCATGTAAGCCTTTTACAATATGGAAAAAGCCAACAGTAAATTTTTGGACGATATGTTCAAATTGAATTGCAGATTATTCTGAAGTCTCTGAGATATGTGAATTTATTAAAATAGATTCAATCATTTCTAGTGGTTGGAGGCTGTATACATACCATAATTTTGCAAAGGGAAGTAGAATCCACATTGTTTGGCAACAACTGTAGTGAATTTGAACATGTGAAAGTTGAGTTTCCGCACAAACTGATAACTGGATACATATTAATGTTATCTGATTGCACATATGAATAAAAGAAAAAGAACCCTACTTATATTGCTCACCAGTTTGCTTTTTTCCAGTGACCAGAAGATGAAATTTCATGTGCTTATGATGAACATTAGCTCATTTTTGAATTGTGCCGGGACATCCATGGCCAGACTTTAGTTAAAAGTTCAGTTTGGAACCCAAACTTGGGGACCAGAACTTCAGTGCTATGAAATGGTCATAGTAAGGGCTAGGGGCTTATAAAAAAAAAAAAGCACAATGGGGGCAATTGTCCTGCAAATAAATGTGAATAGCAAATAAATGAAAAAAAAATTACTTGGGGTCTCACCTAGTTTTGATAACCAGTGCAGGGAAAGCAGACAGATATGGGCTACAACCCTCAGCTGTTTGCTTTACCTTGTATGGTTGTCAAAAATAGGCTCCACTTTACTTTTGATAACCAGCCAAGGTAGACCAGACCGGTATGGGCTGTATTCTCAGGCTGGGAAGGCCTATGGTTATTTGGACCTTACCAGTCTAAAAATAGCAGCTCACAGCTGCCAATGAAGAAGCGCAACCATTAGTTGCGCCTATTCTGACGCTTCACCTGCTGTTTCTTATTGTCCCGGGTTCTGGTCTGTCCCGGTCTTCTGGGTCAGAGAGGCATTAGCAGCATGATCATGTCATCTGATCAGGCTGCTGAAGTCACTCACCGACATTGCAGAGGTACAGTCAGTGCTGGTGTTGGTGAAGACATTAAGGATTTATTGTACTTGGAGAGGGTTATTTGAGGACAGTTTGAGGAGTGAGAGGGGGGACTAAGTGCTGGTGTGACGCCCTGGGCAAGCCAGGGGTCACAGGTAATAACACCACCACACCCTACACCCCGGATAGGTACACCAAAGCTACACCAGAAATCCTTGTTGCCTTCCTCCAGGGGCTGATGTCCACACCAGGGGGTGGGCCAGGCGGTTGGCTCCGCCCACCGAGGAGTTCACAGTCCTGGAGGTGGGAAAACCAGGAGTGGAGATAGAGTTTGGAGGAGGAAGTAGAAGGAGAAAAGAAGTGGTAGAGGAGCAAGTGAGAGGAGTTAAAGTGGAAGAGAAAGTGACAGTTGAGAAAGCCTGAAGTTGGTCCGGGTGTGTGCCCCGGACTGAGAGCAGCAAGGTTAGCAGACGGCGGTGACCGTCTGCAGGAGAGGCTGATCGGAGGTTGCCGAAAGGACCGTGGACGGGTGGTGGCCCGGCGGTACCGGAACGGTATACGAAGAGAAGCCAGCACCATTGGCAGGGGCCTTTCGGATCCCGGCAAGGCTAGGAGTCGCCATGAATTTGCCAAATCCGTCAGTGAAGGGGACCTCCGGGTCTCCCAACAACTAAGTCCCGATTGAAGGCAACAGTCCAACCGTAGGAGAGAGACACCACCACCGCCAACGCACCAGTTTTTTAGGGCCAGCGCCTGCGGGCAAAGAGGAGCTCCTCCGGCCCATATCCAAGCCAGGGAGCGGGTTACCGGTGGGAACCCATCGCTACCAACATTTCATTAGATGCAGGGACAGAGACCGTCACCGTCAACTACCGGGGAAAAGCAACAGCAGCCGTCCGTGGGAACAGTCTTTCCAGCCGTGTGTTTTACCGAGAACTGTGTCAACGTCTCAGGCTGAGTGAGTACCACCGTGCCGTGCGGCACAGCGCTGCCCCCGAGACCCTGCACCTCACCAGGCCCCGCACCCGGCCTACCATCCATCCCTACCCCATCACCGGGGCCCCGGGACAATCAACCCCCTACCCACGGAGGGGAGAAATAACAACACAGCTGCTCCCTGTCACCGCTCCCGGGATCCCCATACAGAGCAGCGGTGGTGTCCACACAATCACCACAACCGTGGGTGGCGTCACGGACAATAAATCCCCAAAACCAATCCCCTTTTCACTCACGGGCGAGGAGCGCCGCTCGAGTCCCCGGGATCCGGCCCATCGCTCGAGCCACCGAGCAGCAGCGGCCGCAGCAGCAGCGGCAGCCAGACCCGAGCAGTGGGAGAGCGCGGCGTCCCCTCCTCCGCCCGCGACAACTTGGCGTCACGAACAGGATCTTACCGCTCTGCCGTTGGGTAGAGGTGCGCCTTGTTACCGCCGGAGGTGTCCGGCCGAAAAATTTCGGAAGTCGCCATCTTTGGCGCGAAAAGTTCCCACTCAAGCGTCTTCTTGAGTAGCGGAGGCGCGAAGGCCAAAACCCCGCCCCGATAGAGGAGCGGCCGGAAAGAGGCTAAAGCGGACGAAATGGCGACTGGTCGCATGTAGCCGCGGCTATAAAGGCAGGGACGCCAGGACTCTGCAGCCATCTTGTTCCTGGGAAAAGCCACCAGCAACATGTGGATGCCGTCCCGAAGCACTGTAGCCCCCGCGCCTGGAACCGCGGCGTGGGTGGAAATCCGGAAAGCGCAGCTCTACCAGAGGCTGCAGGTCAAATTGCAGCTCCTCATGGAGGAGTGGGAGACAGACATGGCGGAGGTTATAGCGGCCGTGCGGAGATGCGAGGAGGAAGCTGAGGAAGGTAGGGTGAGTGACCCACGCCCCGATGCCCTTGAAGGGCCGGTCATCGCCGCTGCGGGACCCGGTCTAAACCCTCTCGCCCTGCTACCTCCCTCGCCACCCGTCCCAGAAGCCGTGACCCCGCCACTAGGCCCGCTGCCACCGCAACCGGTAGCGATACCCAGCATGTCCGCCCAGGCGGACCGACCTGCAGCCGGAGCCCGTAGCTGACCGGAGGTGCTGCCATGGAAAGCCCCGAAATCCGAATCGGAGGCGTCCCCCGAGAAAGTCCCCGAGCCGGAGCCGATAGCCCGCTCCGTGCCGAAGGCCCAACAGAGGAAAGCCCCTGTGCCCATCCCCCACACCTCGGCTGAGGTTGCGCCGGGTTGCCGCTGCAAGGCGGCGCCCAAGGCCAAGTCACCGCGGGGCCTGCCGCCCAGATCAGGAGTGGTGGGCAGTGTCCAACAGGTCCCGCGGGGCCCGACCCGTGAGCCGGAGCTCGCAGCAGCGCCGTACTGGGACAGGGAGCCGGTACCGTTGGGCCTGGAAATCGAAGAGAGAGAGAGAAGAAAGGCAGAGATGGTGGCCCGTACGATACAAGAGAAGGAGAGCCTGAGACAAGCGACCTTCCGTGTCCGGGGCCCGCTGTATGAGGGGCAGGTGAGGCGGTTTGATGTCCGCCGGGGCTATGGATTCATTTATGAACCGGGCCTGGAGGCCGAAGTGTTTATAGCCCGGCGGGATGTGAATGCTCACCTGCCAGAAGAGCACCCAGGCCGCAACTTGATGCCAGGGGACCTCGTACAGTACCCCGGCACTGTGGGGAGAGGGGGTGGTTTGCGCTGGCTACCCTCTGGAGGGGAAGGCCAGATCCCGCTCGGGTAACTTGGTTCAGGACTGGGGTCAAGGGGTGCTGCCTGTTTCTTAGGGGCAGCATCAGGGCCAGGTTACTTGGGTGGGAGAGAGCGGCAGCCGCAACCGTTACCGTAACGTTTAATTAAAGTGCCTCCCGATGTGGGATGATGTTCTTCTACTTGTATATGTTATCGTTTTTCATCTTTTTCAGAAAAATAAAACCGGAGTTGGACGGGCAGCCCGCGGACGGTCTGCATTTTGCTAAGGGGGAATGTGACACCCTGGGCAAGCCAGGGGTCACAGGTAATAACACCACCACACCCTACACCCCGGATAGGTACACCAAAGCTACACCAGAAATCCTTGTTGCCTTCCTCCAGGGGCTGATGTCCACACCAGGGGGTGGGCCAGGCGGTTGGCTCCGCCCACCGAGGAGTTCACAGTCCTGGAGGCGGGAAAACCAGGAGTGGAGATAGAGTTTGGAGGAGGAAGTAGAAGGAGAAAAGAAGTGGTAGAGGAGCAAGTGAGAGGAGTTAAAGTGGAAGAGAAAGTGACAGTTGAGAAAGCCTGAAGTTGGTCCGGGTGTGTGCCCCGGACTGAGAGCAGCAAGGTTAGCAGACGGCGGTGACCGTCTGCAGGAGAGGCTGATCAGAGGTTGCCGAAAGGACCATGGATGGGTGGTGGCCCAGCGGTACCGGAACGGTATACGAAGAGAAGCCAGCACCATTGGCAGGGGCCTTCTGGATCCCGGCAAGGCTAGGAGTCGCCGTGAATTTGCCAAATCCGTCAGTGAAGGGGACCTCCGGGTCTCCCAACAAGTAAGTCCCGATTGAAGGCAACAGTCCAACCGTAGGAGAGAGATACCGCCACCGCCAAGGCACCAGTTTCTCAGGGCCAGCGCCTGCGGGCAAAGAGGGGCTCCTCCGGCCCATATCCAAGCCAGGGAGCGGGTTACCGGTGGGAACCCATCGTTACCAACATTTCATTAGGTGCAGGGACAGAGACCGTCACCATCAACTACCGGGGAAAAGCAACAGCAGCCGTCCGTGGGAACCATCTTTCCAGCCATGTGTTTTACCGAGAACTGTGTCAACGTCTCAGGCTGAGTGAGTACCACCGTGCCGTGCGGCACAGCGCTGCCCCCGTGACCCTGCACCTCACCAGGCCCCGCACCCGGCCTGCCATCCATCCCTACCCCATCACCGGGGCCCCGGGACAACCAACCCCCTACCCACGGAGGGGAGAAATAACAACACAGCTGCTCCCTGTCACCGCTCCCGGGATCCCCATACAGAGCAGCGGTGGTGTCCACACAATCACCACAACCGTGGGTGGCGTCACGGACAATAAATCCCCAAAACCAATCCCCTTTTCACTCACGGGCGAGGAGCGCCGCTCGAGTCCCCGGGATCCGGCCCATCGCTCGAGCCACCGAGCAGCAGCGGCCGCAGCTGCAGCGGCAGCCGGACCTGAGCAGTGGGAGAGCGCGGCGTCCCCTCCTCCGCCCGCAACACTGGTGTAGACTAGGGAATGGAGGGGGAGTAATTTGAGATCACAGTTTGGGAATGGACGCAAACACAGTATAGCGTGGAAGGGGGATAGTTGCGGATACAGTATGAGAATTGAAGGGGCATGGTTGGGGACACAGTATGGGGTATGAGAGTGGAGGGGGTGGACACAGTCTGGGGAGTGACAGAGTTGGGTGTGGACAAAGTATGGGAGTGAGCGGAATGGGTGCAGACCATATGGGGAGCAAAGGGGGATGTATGAGAAAACAGTATGAGAAGTGAAGAGGGGGAATGTATGTGGACACTGAGGGTATGTACCATAAAAGGGACAGTGTGTGGGTCATATTTTGTGCAGGGATCACAGTGAGGGGCAATTATTTATTCAGGCACACAGCATAAGCGGGATATTTTTATTCAAATTCATTATAATCACGCTGCTATTTTTAAGACCAAAGAAGTTCGAAGTTTGCAGAGGTGAGGTGGGGATATGAAAAGTTGTCATGGCATTTGGACAAGATGAAAAAAGCGTGAACAACTCTGATCCGAGGCAACGTCATCTATAAGGTAACTGGATGTAAATATTTATTTGTGATACTGACTATTCACATCAGCACTGTGGTGGCGGTATGGTGTGCCGTTTAATGATGACTGATAACCATCATTCCCGGTATCTCCTTACCATTGTTAAGGACACACTGGGAGTTGTAGGTTCATGTAATACAGATTTATAAGGATCTGATCTGACATTACAATTGATGTACCATGTACTGATGCTGGTCCTGGGGATGTATTTTTCTATTGCTGTTTGTTCTGGTGATGTGTTTCTGTACTGATGGGGTTTCAAATTATATATTTTGATTCTACTGGTAGTTCTGTTTATGTATTCTTGCACTGTTATTAGTTGTGATCATGTATATGTGTAGCAATCTGTAACTTGTAAAATGATGAGATAAATGACTATGATAATAAATTATTGTGTCGCCTGAAAAGTCCAGGGTTACTATGTTTTTATTTATGTTAAGAACATTAAAGGGATTGTCCAAGTTTGTAATGAAAGTCTGCAGTCTTTCTATGTGACTGCAGACTTCTGAATTTTCATGTGCAGTGTGCAGTGCACTCTGTCAGGATTCTCTGGTGCTGGAGGTGAGAGTGCAAGGTTACAAACCACACCTATGCAACTTACATACATGCAGTTATGTGCCAACTAGACATGCATGACCTTGCTCAATGTAAGTGAATTGACTGAGGCCATACATATCTAGTCAGAATGTGGTCGGAAGTATGCAAATACAAAGTAGAATCAAAAAAGGCAGTTATGTTGAGCGCTTCAATAGAGAATCAGCTGGTTACTAGAAACAATGTTTATTCACACTACGCATTTCAAGGTTAAGTCCATCCCCTTCCTGCACCTGAGGAAGGGGATGGACCGTCCTTGAAACGCGTAGTGTGAATAGTGTTTCTATGAACAGCTGATCCTCTCTCTTGAAGGGCACGACATAGCTGCCTTTTTTTGTTCTACTTTTTCATCGCATTCAGCTCCTACTGAATAGGATTTGGAGCGAACAGTTGGTGCAGCAGCTAGTTGGGTGTGAGTGTACAGATACACCTGGGCTCATACGTATCCCATCAGAGATCAAGGGAATTGTGGAGCCAGCAGATAACGCAGCAGCCGCACAAAGTGTCTCCCTATTAAGCGTTCATGCAGCATTGTACCGGAACATCTCAACCTCCTAAGATGAGTCTATCTAGCCTGTTATTTATGATATTTGTTACTGACCTACAAAGGAGTGCCTTCACATTTTATTTTATATGGTACTATGCAAATTGCATACATGCTCTCACATGACCGTCAACTATTTCCACCAGCATGAGAGAATCTGAAAAGTAAGCGGGCACATGCTGTTAGAATTCAGACTTTTATCACAAACCTGGACAAGCCATTTAATTATAAAACTAAGCACTGTAGCATGCCCAATTCTATTAGTGTGTAATATACTCACTGTAAAGATTTAGCTCTGCTTGCTGGTTCCAGCAGTCATCACATGGCCACTTCACTCATACGATATTTTCATACTTATAGTCATGTGACAGGGGCTGTAGTTTTCCATTTGACATTGAAAGAATTAGTAAGAGCAGCTTGGCAGGTGACCATTAGTGTGCAAATTGCATATGATTGAGCGGTCAAATGACGACTACTCAAGCTGCAAGTGGTGGGTGGGGTGGGGGACGCCAAACTGAATTCGGGTGCTGGAATTCCGAGACTGACCTACGAACATTACGTTAGGGATACTATGCAGAAAACAGAAATGACAGTACATGCATATTATTAAAATTACAACATGCTAATCAATATTCAGTTAAGAATAAATAAATCATATGCACATAGCAAGGATGAGAGCTTGTGGAAGATGAAGAATCACCTCACTGTATATAACTTGTATTGATTTTATTATTCTTTCGTTGTTTTTTGGGGTTTTTTTTAGCTCAAATAGTCATAAAGAAGATTTTTTTTTCATGTAAACTGTTTTCTGCATTGTATTCATTTTAATGCATTTATACAAAGCACTTACAAGTAATAAACGATGTTCATAAACCTTCAGTATTTTTTAAAAATTGAAAAAAAAATTTTTTACATTGCCTTTTATTTGTAAATAAAAATAGTGATTTAGTCTTAAAGAATGCACATTACGCTCACGTACACAGCTGCAAGTCGCAATTTCCATACATCGCTGTGGTGTCACGACAAATAGATCACACCATGCATCAAACAGTTAAATGGCTGCACCCAGCACTGCTACATCAGTATTTTACAGTACGATATTATTTGGTGACTTGACCTATTTAGAATTGTAAAAAGGGTTTTCCTTAATACACAGTTCTCCAGAATCAATGAATCGGCAAAAAAAAGCAAAAGGATTGAAGAAAATGTAACCAATTATTAATAAGATATTGTACAGGTTGTAACGTGTTAGATGATTTCCATACAAATATGATGTATCTTTTTGATAAAATGTATATAATTGAAAATGGCCCCGAGGATGTGGAGAACTCAGATTGGAAACATTGACTGTAGAGCGTAAAGGAATGCAATGTACACATAATTTTAATGAATGTGAACCATTGTCATCCACAGCAAATGAAAGCAATATAATTCTGTAATCTCAGCTCTGCTGTATTGCTGCAATAAAACAGTGGAAAGAATAATTTGGAAATGTACGTCTGAGTGTGACATTATTTAGGTGACTTCCTTTTGTAGAAATGTGTTGTCCTATGTGTTTCTCTTCACTATGTAATGGAATGAAAAACCTGCAAGCCTGGAGTTAATGCTGATTTCAGCAGCTGCTTACACATGAAGTCTCCATAGCAACTGCAGGGTTGCCATGCAACCGTGTTCTTTTAGGGACAGTGAAAATGCCCAAAGGCTTACTAAAAATACATTGGAAAAAAAAAACCCTTTATTTTTTTTCCCCCTACTACTGTTAGTGGTTACAAAGAAACATGCAGCAAAATAAAATCACAGGTCAAGCAAAACACAAACCTTTACCTGACCTTTAAAAATTGCTTGCCGATGCTTTGAAATTTCGAGCTTTATTCACAAAGATGACTTTTGATTGATTGCAAAATTGGAAGCTTAAGCTAGGCAGCCATTGGAGAATGCACGACGCACTACATTGCTATTGGTATTTCTGTAGGGCTAAGGGTCAGCTGAAAGTCATCAATGCAATATCGATCCATGGCGCTGAAAAATGCTTATGTTTACACCTTCTCGCTCTTTCCACGAGCGAAGCAGACGATAAGCAGAGCCGAGCTGCATAATTGCTTTCTATAAGAGACCATAACATTGCTATGCAAAAAGTCACCTATTTCAGAATTCTATAAATAGAGGAAGACATGATCGTATGGCATTCATTCACAAGAGCGTTGTCTTCTTTAGGTTGCAATGTAATAATTTGTTTGTATTGCATTTTCTTTACTTATATTTTACACTGGGATATGCTACATCAAATTCACAAGGTTATACTATCTAATAATGTGTTTTATCAAGACATGAAAATAATACATTTTATAAAATGTGAAAAATTATGCTGCATTACATAGGACCATTTTTTATATTAAAAAATATATATTTTTGGGGGCTCTTTTACCATTACTAATATTTAGAGACACACAGTAGAAAAAGAAAATAACCAGTGAGGGCTCATTCAGATGTCCATGAATTTCGGCACGATCTCAGACTACAGTTTCATAGACTGGCCGCTGGTCTCCTGACCAGAGCGTGACAGCCTCATCGAAGTACAGTGGGGGAAGTACGTATTAAACACATCACCAATTTTCTAGAAAATATATTTCTTAAGGTGCTATTGACATGAAATCCTCACCAGATGTTTGAGACAACCCATCCAATCGCCACATGGAAAGAAATCAAAGAATAGATGTCCATATATTAAATTATGTATAAGAATGAGAAAAGATAGTGGGAAAAAGTATTGAACACATGCAGAAAGAGAAGGAGGAAAAAATTCAGCAATTAGACCTTCTAAATTCCCATACTTTATTTTCCAATGATTTAAAATGTGAAAAAAATGGTAGTACAAAAAACCAGATAGCCACAAATATAAAGAACTAGATGCGTTTCAGATGTTACTCTTTAATCATTGAGAAACAAATAAAGTCATGGATTTTAGAAGGTCTGATTGCTGGATTTTTCCTCCTTCCTAATACTACCCTGCTTGACATGACAGTATCCGTGTAACAGACCTTCCACGGGACAAGGTGAGCTGAAAAATACCCCCCTTTTTTCTATGCAGAAAGAGGGGTGCAGAAAGCCATAGAAAGTCATGACACCAGCTGAAATCTATCAGTAACTAGAAAACAATCCTGCCACTTAGTGAAAAACAATATCAGCTGGTTCAACTGATGGCCTATAAAAGAGTGACTGATTACCAAGGTACTACACAAGAAACATCTTATCATGGGTAAAACCAGTGAGCTGTCTCAATACCTTTGCAATCTTATTGTCGCAAAACATACTGATGGCAATGGTTACACAACAGTTTCTAAACTACTGAAAGTTTCAACGAGCATTGTTGGAGCATTTATCAACAGTGCTATAGCCAATAACTGAGCTCAGAGGCTCTCCTCCCTGTATGTAATTCCACTGCCCCTCCGCTTGCATCAGGTTGGTGAAATACCTTCTCCTATGAAATCTCAGCAGTGACCTGTCATTCACAAATCAGAGGCAGGCAGAGGGGCTGTTGAATCACAGACAGGGAGGAGACCTAGTTTACAGTCTGGCCTCTGTGCACCAAAATCTAATTAACAAAAAAGTCAAATACTGATTAAAGAAGAACAACAAAGAAGATTTCTTCCCCAAAGTATCATTTTAATCTGTATTGCAGCATTATTATATTCATCTCTAGTCTGTACATTACAAAATTGAGCTGATAGGTTCCCTTTGAGCATATATGATCCTAATATGTACAGTCGGTGAAATTTGTATTGAATACATCACTAATTTTCTATGTAAATATATTTTGTAAGGTGCTATTGACATGAAATTCTTGCCAGATGTTGTTAACAACCCATTCATTGGCCACAGGCAAAGAAATCAAACCATAGATGCCTATATGTTAAATTACGTTTAAGGGGTACTTTACACGCTGCGACATCGCTAACAATATATCGTCGGGGTCACGTCGTTAGTGATGCTCATCCGTCGCCGGTAGCGACATCGGAGCGTGTAACACTAATGAGCGACGATCAACGATCGCAAAATCGTTCCAAAATGGTGATCGTTGACACGTCGTTCATTTCCTTAATATCGCTATGTGTGACACCGTGGGAGTGATGAACATCTCCTTACCTGCCTCCTTACCGATCATCTCCGCCCCTCTGCTTCTATTGGCCGGCCGCTTAGTGACTCCGCAGTGACGTCGCTATGACGCTGAACGCCCCTCCCCCTTGAAGGAGGGATTGTTCGGCGGTCAGAGCGACGTCGCTGACCAGGTATGTGCGTGTGACGCTGCCATAGCGATAATGTTCACTACGGCAGCGAGCACCAAATGTCACACAAGCGACAGGGGCAGGTGCTATCGCGCTCGACAGCGCTAGCGATGTTGCAGCATGTAAAGCGCCCTTAAGAATGAGAAATGACAAGGGGGAAAAAGTATTGAGTACATGCAGAAAGAGAAGCCATAGAAAGTCATAACACTAGCTGAAATATATTATAACTAGAAAGCAATCCTGCCACTTAGTGAAAAATAATATCAGCTGGTTCAACTGATGGTCTATAAAGAGTTGTCTCATTAGCAAGGTGCCACACAAGAAACCTCTCATGATAGGTAAAATCAGTGAGCTGTTTCAAGACCTTCCTAACATTATTGTTGCAAAACATACTGATGGTATTTGGTTTCAAAATTTCTTAACTACTGAAGGGTCGAGTGAGCACTGTTGGGACCATAATCCAAAAATGAATGAACATATTTTCACCATAAACCGGCTATGATCAGGTGCTCCATGCAAGGTTTCATACAGCGAAGGGAACAGAACTATCAGAAGAGTTGTACAAAAGTGAAGGACCACCTGGAATCAGCAGGTACAACTGTTTTAATGAAAACAATATGTAATGCACACAACCTCCATGGCTTGTATGCCCGCTCACCACGCTAGGCTCTATTGCTTAACAAAAAGCATGTTCAAGTGCATTTAAAGTCTGCTCAACAACAGTTGAAATGCTGGGCAAATATTGTCTAGTCAGATGAGACCAAAAATTAACTCTTTGGATGCCATAATACACACCATGTTTGGAGACCAAAAGGCACTGCATATCACTCAAAATAGACTATACCAACAGTGAAGTTTAGAGGTCAGAATTTCATAGTATAGGAGTGTTTTTCAACATATTGCAGCGGCAAACTGCATATAATTAAAAGAAGGAATAATAAACAAATGTACCAAGACATTCTTGACATAAATCTGCTGCCAACTACCAGGATGATGAAGATGAAACGAGGGTAGACATTTTAGCAAAACAATGGTCACAAACACACAGTCAAGAAAATTCTCATTGGTTTCAGAAAAAGAAAATAAAGTCACTATATTGACCCAATCACCTGACCTGAATCCAATAGAAAATGTATAAAATGAACAAAAGTTTAGAAATCATAAAAGGAGCCTTCAGGATTTGAAGAGTGTTTGTGTGGAAGAATGAGCGAAAATCACCCCTGAGCAATGCATGCCACTAGTTTTTCCACATAGGAGGCATCTTAAAGCTGTCATCACCAACAAAGGCTTTTTCCACAAGGTAATACATACGAGGGGTGATCCAAAAGTAATGATAATCAATAATAAACACAATGAATATATTAAAAAAAAAAAATTTTTCTACATTGTCTCCTAACAAGTCTATACATTTAGTCCATCTCTTTTCTCAACTTAGAATTCCCTTGGAAAAAAATTCTTGAACTTGACCCTCAAAAAAATCCCCAACAGCGGTTATCACGTCGCTATTGTTGTCAAATTCCTTGCCCCGGAGGTGTTCCTTGAGGCGAGGAAAGAGAAAGAAGTCACTGGGGGCTACATCTGGCAAATAGGGAGGGTGTTCCACCAGTTCAAAGCCCGCTTCTTGAATGGTTGCCATGGCAACTGCAGCTTTTTGAGCCGCCGCATTATCTTGGTGAAACAGCACTCCAGCCCACAGTTTGCCGCGCCTTTTCTTCTTGATAGCCTCCCGCAATCTTCTTATTTGTTCTGCGTAGTAGGAGCCTGTAATAGTGGCTCCCTTCTCCAAATGGTCCACCATAATAATTCCTCCAGCGTCCCAAAAAACGGACGCCATAACCTTCCCTGCTGAGCTTGACACTTTGAAATTCTTCGGCGTCGGTTCATCGGCTCGTTTCCATGTCATCGATTGTTGTTTAGTTTCGGGATCAAAGTGGTAGATCCAGGTCTCGTCCATGGTCAAAAAATGTGACAAAAAATTCTTGTCTGCTTGGAACTTTTCGAGATTTGCTATTGAAATGTCAACTCGTTTCTTCTTTTGCTCGTCGGTTAACATTTTTGGCACCCAACGTGCGGAGACCTTTCTCATATGCAGTTCTTTTGCAAGGATTCTTTGAATACTGCCATATGAGATCCCTGTGACCTCAGCTACATGCCTGATAATCACTCTTCGATCTGCCAATACAACTTCTTCAACTTTTTTCACGTTTTCTTCATTGAGTGACGTGGATGGGCGTCCTTCACAATGTTCATCTTCCGTCGATGTTCTTCCCAGCTTAAATTCCTTGGCCCAGCGTGCAACTGTGGAATATGGAGGAGAAGAGTCCCCCAATGTTTTCACCAAGTCGCTGTGTATGTCTTTGGTAGTCATTTTTTTCAAGCAGAGGTATTTGATGACAGCTCTGAGCTTGTTTTTTTCCATTTTAATGTTCACTCCTCGGCAGTTCATATTCAAATGAATGTAGCTCCCGGGAATCGTGGCCTATTTAAGTGATTTTTTTTTCCTGGACTAGTGGGTACCTAAGAGAGAAGAAAACATTTTATTTTAATTTCTGTGTGCAATAGAAATAACCGATTATCATTACTTTTGGATCGCCCCTCGTACATTTCAGTAAGTGTGTTCAATGCTTTTGACCTGTGTCATTTCTCATTATTACATATCACTAAATTTATGGACATCTATGGTTGTATTTCTTTGCCTGTGTGTTGGATGGGTTACCAACATCTGGTGAGAAATTAATGTCAATAGCACATGTAGAAATATATTTTTTTTGGAGAATTGGGGATGTATTAAATACTTATTTCACCCACTGTATATGAAGCTGTTATGCTCTGTTCGGGAGAACAGTGGCCATACTCGGACCAAAAAACACAAACAACTGTATGAGCCCTAAGAATAATAATAATAATAATAATAATAATAATTTTATTCATTTATATAGCGCTGTTAATTCCACAGTGCTTTACATATAATTGCAACACTGTCCCCATTGGGGCTCACAATCTAGAGTCCCTGTCTGTATGTCTTTGGAGTGTGGGAGGAAACCGGAGTACCCGGAGGAAACCCATGCAAACACGGGGAGAACATACAAACTCCTTGCAGATGGTGTCCTTGGTGGGATTTGAACCCAGGACCCCAGCGCTGCAAGGCTGCAGTGCTAACCACTGAGCCACCGTGCCGGCCTTGTTTGATCTACCGATTTAATGTTGTATGCAGTGCTCTTAAATGGAATGTCCTCAAAATAAAAAAGTTTATCATGATATATTTTTTATGTATTTTATTTTTTTTTCGTTTTCAATTTCCTTTATCACTATATACATTCCTCAACATTCAAATTGCAACAATAAGAAGGTAAAGTCGTGGAATTTTGGGAATTACAATATCAATAGATGTGTTAAATGGAGCTAATCACCAGGCATTTGCTATACTGGCACTATCAGGCTGATTCTATACATACCTGTAGTGGTCAGCTCGGATGTTTAGGTTTTAAAATCCAAGAAAGTAAAATTTATAAAATGAGCTGCTTGTTGAGTGATAGCAGCTGAGGAGCATTTAATATATTCATAGTTATCCCCTCCTCCTGTTAGAATTAACATAAGTATTATACAAACGATTCACTTTGTCTCTTGCAGGACCTGTGCGCGGTCATACCCATGTGACCAGAAGGGGCGGGGCCTCAGCCAACAAAGCTGGATACCAGGTCACATGGGTATGACCTCACACAGGTCCTGCAAGAGACAAAGTGAATAGTTTGTATAATTCTTATGCTAATTTTAACAGGGGGAGGGGAGAACTATGAAGATAATTCTTTCCTCAGCTGCTGTCACTCAACAAGCTGCTCATTTTATAAACTTTACTATTTTGGATTTTAAAACCTAAACATCCGAACTGACCACTACAGGTATGTATAGACTCAGCCTGATAGTGCCAGTAAAACACTAGCTTTAGTTTATATATGAAAATCCTGGTGATCGGTTGCCTTTAATGATATGCAAATGATGAAAAAATGGAAACAAAACTTTCACATCCCAATTTATTCAGTATTGTGTATGAGTGGTACGCTCAGATATACACGTGCTTATATGTCTTGTCATGCGTACACTGAAATTTTTAATGGCTTTCTAAGGAATCTTCTGCCATGCTGAATGCACTTGGGTGCTCTATTAATCAAGATCCACTGCTGGCAGCTCTCTCTGCAATTGTTAACCAATTACTTAGATGAGCTCAATGGGAGACAAATTTGGAGACACTGCAAGCCATCCTTAGACCTGCAGGCTGCTCAAAGTATCAAGGTCAAAAACAGATATCAAACTAGTGTTTGGCAGCAACAGAGAAAAAACCCCAAAGTAGGCTAATTTATAACTGGCATCTATATGTAGAAAGCCAGGGATCTAAATAGTGTGCACTCCTTTTCCCCATCCACCCCAGTGTCTCACAAGTTAATTAGATGAATAGGTGTTACCTGCAAGCTCCCTGCTTGGTCAGTACTCATATTCCCACAATATCAACCCAAACTGCTGCACTTTTTCCCAACGTCATCTGCAATGATGGTGCGGTGCTGCCCAGTTACAGAAGGATTGAGCACAGACCGGGAAGTAACAGCAATGAAAGGAACCAACTACATAAAATACCAAAAGGGTTTTTACTCACAATAGGTGACAGGCACATTTTATCTCCAGTCTCCCCCTGTACAGAAGTCAAAGGAACTGTGTAGGACATTTTCTCTTGGGCCCTCTTCATTCATTCAATCATACCAGTGATTCTGGTACAAATGTTGCAGTTTTTATATGTACCAGCATCACAGACATACGCAGACCCATTAAAATCAATGGGTCTGCGCACACCTCAGTGATTTCTCACTGACATGCGTGTCTGTGTGTTCCACAAGGAGACATGTCTGTTTTTCTCTGGCATCACTGATGTCCCATGGACTATTGTGTGATCTGTGAAACACGTACCAGAAAAATGCCTACATTTAAAATAAGCTTTTAAACTCACCCGTCTCCAGCGATGCTGTCTTCAGCTCCCACTGTCTCTTCTTCCAGGCCAGCTAATTAAGCTCATAAATATGCACTGCACAGATGACCCAGAGGTAGCTGCACTGGTGAGACAGCAGCGGCCAGACACAGCATCACTGGAGACCTCAGAACCACAGACAGCAGCGGCGTGGACAGGTAAGTATAAGTGTCTCATCTCCGTGTATTATCATGGCTAGCACACGGAGATCACACGTGTGCCAAAATGATGGCAAACAGAGGGACATACGCACCTTTATCATGTCAGTGAAAAATGTGCGTGTTTTTCACTGACGTGTAAAGGGGGCCTTAGAGGATAATGAGCATTTTTAGCATATAATTGTTTATGGTCCATACAGTTGCTGTGATGCATCCCTTTAAATTATGTTAAAGGAAGCACTACACATTTCTGCCTCAATAATCATGTACAGAAAATAGAATAAAAATATCCACATTTAAAAAATAAAATCTGTTTATAATAAAGAATATGAATCAGTTCTGGTTTTAATTAGTGAATTCATAAAAGTCGTACATTAGTGCAGATGGTGATTACTCCGTAAAGGTTTATGGTTGGCTTTTGTGTTCAGGGTTACAGCAGTTAAGGAATTATCATATATATCCCCTCCACTATTTCTCAGAACATAATTCTCCCTCAAACTCGACCACACTCAAAAGCATTACAAAGATGGCTGATGACCAGTGCATACAGCCTTTATCTATTCCTATTTATTCGAGATGGCTGTACCATCATAAATAAGCACTTGTGCCTTGTCACCCCCACCTCACCCCATTGTAGATTGTAAGCTTTCATGAGCAGGGTCGTCATTATTTTTGCTTTAATTGCTGTATCTTCTATAACTGTTACTTTTGTTTGTGAACCTCTGAATTGTAAAGCGCTGTGGAATATGTTGATGCTATAGAAATAAAGATTATTATTATTATTATTATTATTATTAATAATTATCTTGTGAATGTTATATATATTTTTTTTTTTTACTGAAGTAAAATAGCTGTGTTTTTCACTCCTATGCATCATGCTATGTGTATGGAACATATGTGTGCAAATATATTTTATAGCACAAAAAGTGAACCAGGCTTAAAGGCTTAATCCAAGGCACGGACCATACTCCTGTTAAGCTTTCCAATGAAAATCCAAAATGCATTTTTAGTCCAGCCACATGGATAGAGCATAAAATCTCATTTATTGGATATGGTGTAAAACCATGTTATAACTGAGTAACATCATAAATAAGATATAGAGCCTACGCATTTTGAGTGGTTAACCCGCTCTTAATTATGGTAGGCCATGAAATAGCATCTGGACATCTTTTTGACCTTTGTTAGGTAGCTGGTCATTCATTGTTTATATGATACTATACTACAAATGGATTGTTTCTTTTTTACCTTTATGGAGTGACTTCATTATATTATATAAAACTGATCACATATGGATTATTATTATATGGTTTTGCCTTTTCTTCTTTTTAGTTTGTTTTTTATCTCTAATTGACAATTAACATTGCATATGTAATTTTATCTGGATTTTTGTACTTGGTAACTGCTTGGGAAAAGCTCATTGTAGAGCTGAAACACTGTGCACTATGTTGATATAAACCTGCTTTGGGATTCTTATTTAAAGGCCTGGTGTTGTCCTTTTATGTGTTTGTAGGATGAATTCTTAATGAATTGTTCCATCCTCTGTAAGGTCCAGGGTTTCCATGGAACTTGTGTTTTCTTGCCTTCCTCCATGATGAAGTCTTTTGCCTCATCTTGCCCTTGAACTACCTGTCTGCCCTGCTTATAAGTCCCAGTCCAGGTTTTATTCCTTGCCTGAGTATTTTGTGCTGCTGGCTACTGAGTCACTTCTGGCTTGTTTCTGCTGCTGCATGTAGGTCTGTGTTCTGCCTCATTACAGTTCAGCTGCCTGCAGTTGATGGTGCATTTCCCTGATCCTGGCTGTGGTTCCCTCCCTTCAAGACTCCTAGGAGAAGAGCTAATACTGCTGGACTTCCTTAGTCTGTAAGAACTTGTCTCTCTGTTAGTGATCTGTGTACTTCATCCAGCACTTTATCTGTATGGGCTCTGTACTGGACTTGAGCTGGACTTTGTTCAGCCCTAGGAAGTAAACTGATAAACTGTTTGCTGTGCGCACTTCCACGTAAAACTTCTGGACTCTCGTGTATTAGTGCTGTGCACACACCTGAATATAACTCCTGGATATTCACCAATTGTTTGCTGTGCATACCCCTGCATATTATTCTGCATATTCAACACTTGTTGCTGTGTGCAATCCTGCATATTTGTCTGGACTTTCACATGTTAGTGTGGTTTGCACTTACATTTAATTTGTAGTTACCTACTGTTATTTTCTGATATTTACACTATTATTTGTTAATACAGAGTGCTTACTCAACCCTTGTCTCAGTTCAGTTATATTCCATGCTATCAGATTCCAGAGTATTTACATAAGTGTTACACCCACATGGCATTGTGCACAGGGTATTATTTCACTATGTTTGGTTGGACAGTGTGGTATTCATTTGTTGGAGTGTATATTGGCAGCATATGGATGTGCAGTAAGAGCACAAATTCCTATGACTACTTTGTTTTGAATCTGTAAAAATAAGAGGTTATACAGCACTGCAATATGGTATTGTACATGAGGCCTTACATTGTGTCACCACATACATTTATCTAAGTAACATACAACTAATACACCTTCATTATTCAAATATGATGAAGATAAAGTAGTAGAAAAAGCATGCTAATAAATAGAAGAATCCATCTTTGTTAAGATCCCAATCATCTATCTTTGTAAATGTATTATTCCAGATTGTGACCCGCGAAGACCATATTGTCTACTAAACTAGTATAAAGATAAAATCATACAAATTAACAATGCAAGGCCATGAAGATAAATATGCAGAAGTCTACATTTCCTGTGGATTGAGTGAAGGGATTAAATTGATTTTAATAAAACTGGTATTTCATGAAAGAGATGAATAAGAATCAATTCTCTTTCATATACTGTAAAAAATAACACAACAGAGAACAAGACAGCGCTCATTTACATACATCTTAAAGATGCTGGGTGCTTTTATTTGTCTGTTGAGAACATTAGAGGATACATTCGTATATTTGATTATTTTTGATGTAGGATTTTATTTAATTTTGAGAATGACCCTTGCATTGACTATGCACATACAAGATTGTTCTCTGTGGTATGCCGCTATATGTATTTTCATACTGTTTAGCCCTTGGGTATGTTATCTTTTATGTATAGTATGAGCTTTGTTCAAGAAGCGTACATGTAGTTTGTCAGTGATGCAGAACAATGGCATTTGTATACTGCCTCAAACTGTTTCCAGAATGCACCAAGTGAAAGAGCTGCTTTTAGATGTTACATAACGTGCTTTAGTAATTCCATTTATGCTCTCAGTCTTAATGAGGTGTAATAAAGTGGTCACTGGTCAGGAATAACTGCATCATCAACATGTCAGGAACAGGTAAAGAAATAATAAAAAAAAGTATTTCAGACGAGAAAGTAACCTTCTAGATTGTTCATAATCAAAACCTAAGCATAACAAAGCAATGGCTATGATTTCATTTTTGGCAAATAAAAATCTATTATTCCCTTAAGAACAAGGCCTACTTTGAGCCACAAGCCTTTAATTTTTGTGTTGATGTTATCATGAGAGTTATATTTTGTCCATCCTGTCTTTAATATCATATTTTTGGACACAGGGCTCTAAAAAATGTCATACCATTTGAACGTTTCACATTTTTTCACTTTACACCCACAAACTTAAATGTATTTTATTGGGAATTTATGTGATATGCCAACACAAACTGACAAATATTTGTGATATTTAGAGGAATGATGCATGATTTTCTGAATATTTCAAAATTATCAGTCTGAAAATTGTTATTTGTATTCAGCCCCCCTGAGATATTTTGTAAGACAACCTTTCGCTGCAACTACTGCTTTAAGTCTTTTGGGGTATGTCTCTACCAGTTTTACACATCTAGAAACTGAATTTTTTTGCCAATTCTTCTTTGCAAAATAGCTCTAGCTCAATTAGATTGGATGAAGACATCTGTGAACAGCAATTTTCAAGTCTTGCCACAGATTCTTAATGGGATATGGCCGGGCCCGGCAGCATTTTCAAAATACATTTGAGTATAAAAGGACTTTACATCTCACCCCCTTTAGCACCCCCCCGAGGAAGATTTACGCAGGAAATGTGCGTCGGGGTTTGCAGCAAGCAGGACCACTAGACCATATATCAAGGTAGCGGAGCTCTCTTTATATACACTGTTTATTTATTACTATTTATAGTTATACTAATTGTCTAGGGCTGGGTCTTATTAGGCAACTGAAGATATTATACCAAAGCACCAACAATTTATATGGCATAATTTTATATATTTGGTAATTATCTGGTAGCATTAATGGTCGGTATTTGCACTATGCACTTTAAGTACCTGTTTGTTTGCTGCTAAAAAAGGGAATAACTTTTTCAAAAATTATATTCTATACAAACTACCATGAATTGCAGAGGATGACACCCTAAAATTACGCAATGGCATGACTGCTAAACATCACCTAGACCTAAGTTTCCTTAACTGTACCATGAAGTATAAACAAAGAATATCGCAAAACACCAATAACCATAAAAGAAATGTAAACTGACCTGTGTCTTGATTGGAACCCTTGGGTCTGTACCCTGTGGTGGGTTCTTTGCTCGCCAGACCACTGTATATTCACCTTTTTTTTTAATTTAGTTTCTGCTAGCCATGCTTTGGGGTTGAATACTCATCACCGGGCTTGTGATGTTGGGTCAGGGGGATGTCATGGGTGGCCCTTGCCCGGTTTCATTGCCCCGAGGTGTACAATAAAAGGAAGGAGGATGGAGGATGGAGGATGGGATGATGAGGAGATAGTTTGTCTTGTGACGCCACCTGCAGTACGCGGCCAGGGATTAGCTGCTGCTGCTGTTGATGTCCTCTGGGGCGGATGGTTTGAGCAGCTAAGATGGTTCTGCTCCCCACAGGTGTAATGGGGCCCAGTAAGGTCAGCACCAGTGCTGTCTACTGAGAGACCTTCCTCCTTGCACTTGGTGTTGGATCCTGGTGACCTGAAGCTACTTGGGGGCCCTGGTTCTTGTAACTCAGCTACCGTCCCGTATGCAGGTGATGCGGGTCCGCTGTGGGACCTGACCATAATCCTAACCCCGGACCCTATGTTGTCACTGTGCTCCGGAAACTGGTGGTGGCCAGAGGGACGTACAATTCCCATGTCCTGCAGATTCTGGTAGTCCAACATAGAGTATGTTCCATCCTAAGCCTCTGCACCCTGCTCTGCGCCGGATCCGAGGGAGCAACGAAGCTCTCCCCTCAGCAACCGTGTTTCTCCTCTGTCTCTCCAGCTCACACGGTCATCTTCTGCCTCTTGAAGTCAGGGCGGTCCTAACTGGAGAAGCTCTTAAGCACTCTCTCCAGCAACCATGTTGTTCTGTGTCCCAGACTATTCTGAAGTGATTTTCCTGTGTGTTCTGTAAATTCTCCAGTGCTGCTCCACCTCCCAGGCCGTTGCCCTGGTAACCGGGAACTTCCCAGGCTGGCTGACATCCTGAGTTGTGTAACTGACTGGCTCACTAACTGGGTGTTTGTGTGAATGTTGTATAAGTGCTAAACACCAGCGATTAACTTCTTCATTACCCGGGATAAGTACTGCACCTTAAGTGAGATGCAGTACCCTGTGGCGACTGAAGCCTCAGGGGCGCCACAATGACAGGTGTATTAATTTACTTGTTTGCCTCCCCGATGACCTTTTGGGTGTGGTTTTATGTATGTTTCTCTTGCTGGCATTTCCTGCTTGTAATATCTTCTTTTTGACTTTCAGGCATATTACTATTAGTTTCTGAAGTTAGTGGAATACCAGCTAGGATATTTCTGTTTTTGTTTTCCACTCTGCACCTATTTTATGTTTGTTGTTATTACTTAGCCGGCATATTCTTTAGTAATATTCACTTTCTCTGGTAATTTGTATTTTGTTATTTTTTCCCCACTCTGGGATCTCTTTCTACTTCACCACACCTTCCCTTCTGTAGGTGATTTGCATTTTGCTGTGCCCTCCAGTTCCTAAGAAGGAATGTGAAGTCCTCTATGGCTGATCAGGCAGCATAGGCTTGAGTTGCCATCTTTTAGTCTGTAGTCAGAGCTTTTCCATTATAGTAACTAGGGACTGCATGGTTGGGATCTCTAGCCTGTACAGGAACTGACAGGGTCATTTGACGGTTTTAGTGTGTTACTTTCACCCCTTTGTGAGTTGTTGTAAGAACATAATACACACAATCAGAGGTTGAGATACAGAGATAAGAATGTGTTCACACAGTCATTTAGGAAAGATGGAGTAAAAAGTAAGAAACTCAAAAGACTTTAACAGAATGGGAAACAGAGGGGACCTCATAAGGAAACCCCAGGGAAAAAGCAATGGAGATAATTCAGCAAGATAATTCTTAACTAAAGAGCTGGGAATAAAAATTACCTATCTATCTTGAAATATAACCAGCAATGAAGGCATGTGCATGGTGAGTATAAATAGTTACTCCCAAGATGCAATAAGGCAAACAAAATGAAGAAGTGAAAACACCTGAAAAGGAATAAAAAGTAAAGCAAAGCAAAGAAAAAACAAGCGCACTATCAGTAATAGGACAGATGAAACAGGCTGTGGTTCAACAGAGAGGGAAACCAACCGCACAACCAGAGGTCAACATATTGAGCCTGAAAGTCAAGCAATGACACCTGGTAGATTTGCATGTGTGCCTTACCCACACCGTTTTTGGATGATGGATTGAACTGTGCTCCATGATTTGTTCAGAGCTTGGGCTATTTTATTTTTCATTTTTTTAATAATCTATCCCTGTTATGCTCTTCTCCACAATTTTATCCCTGACCTGTCTGGTATGTTCCTTAATTTTTGTGATACTATTTGATCTCTAATGTTTTCAAACAAACCTCTGTTGCCTTCACAGAACAGTTGTAGTTATAATTTACAAATTTAACTCTTAAAGAACCTTGTACTTTTCAGGGGAAACACGTTGAGTAATTCAATGGGTGCTTATTACACCCCTCTTTGAAATATTAACGCCTTAACGACCACGGACAGTAAAATTACATCATAGCGGTCATAGTGTTAATCTCCCCCGGCTGTTGCAAGAAGCCAGGGGAGATCGGCGTACATCTCACCTGATTTATACAGCTGACATGTGCCTGCTAGGCATGAGCAGAATCGCTATCCACCCATGCCTTTTAAAGAGATCGCGCTATTACGTTACTCACAGGCCGATACCGGAAGTCACGTGATGTGATCACGTGGATACAGTGGTTGTCATGGTAACACAGGGTCATGTGATGACTTCTGTGCTTACATGACTCAGATCCTGTAAGAAACAATCAAGTATTGCTTGGTACAAGAGATGATAATTTCTCCTGGTCTGAGCAGTGCTCCTCTGATTGGGAGAAAACAATGAGCTATCAGACAGTTGATTGTTATAGCCCCCTAGGGGGACTAGTAAAATAAAAAAAAAGTTTTAAAAAAACCCCTAAAAGTTGAAATCACCCCCCATTCACCCCATTGAAAATTAAAGGGTTAAAAAAATAAAAAATATACACACATTTGGTATCGTTGAATTAAAAAACGCCTGATCGATTAAAATTAAAATCAATTAATCTGATCGGTAGACGTCGTAGCAGCAAAAAAATTTCAAACACCAAAATTACGTTTTTTAGTCTCTACAAATTTTGTGCGAAATGCAATAACAGGCGATCAAAACATAGCATATGCGCAAAAATGGTATGTGTAAAAATTTCAGCTTGAGATGCAAAATATAAGCCATCACTGAGCCATATATCCCAAAAAATGAAACCGCTTTGGGTCGTGGAAAATGGCACAAAACGTATGCCAACTTTTTCAGACAAACTTCTGATTGTTTTTAACCCCTTAAATAAAAGTAAACCTATTCATGTCTACGAACTCGCACCAACCAGACGCATCAAACCGACACCTCAGTTGTATTATATAGTGAACAGTTTGAATAAAATATCATAAAAACTATAGTGCAATCGCACTTTTTTTTAAAAATGTTTCCATTTTTGGAATTTTTGCTGATTTCTAGTACACTATATGGTAAAACTTATGGATTCATTTAAAAGTGCAGCTTGTTCTGCAAAAACTAAGCCCTCACATAACCATATTGTCTGAAAAATAAAAAAGTTCATCTCTTGGAAGAAGAAAGGCGAAAAAAAAAATCGGAAAGCACAAAATCAGCCGACCGTGAAGGGGTTAAACATCTGACGTATGTATGTGACACTATCGTTGGTGTTTCTCAATGGATGTTTGTAGTGATTATGCACCATTTTCTATAAAGTCATTCTTTAATCAATTCACTTTGGTTGTTTTCATGACCGAGATTTATGATGGCTACAGATATCGGGCCTGTAATTATACTATGTGGATATCATAATTTGTCTCTCTACACATATTAGGGCATACTGGGGCTTTACATTGGCTGATTATTAAAAATAGGGGGGACTCCACACTGTTTATTTTACTTATTTATTCATGAATCATTTTAAAAAATGGCATGGGATCTTCTCTATTTTTGACAGCCAGCCAAAATAAAGCAGATAACTGATGGCTGCAGCCCGCAGCCCGCTGTCTGTTTTACCTTGGCTGGTTATCAAAAATAGGGGGGACCTCACGTTATATATTTTTTAAAATTATTTTAATCTTGCAGCATCCAGGTACCTTCCCTATGCTGAAAGCCTAATGATTGGCTGCACTGCAGCCTTTTAACACACTTTATTCAGCATCTGAGCAGCATCCGAACTCCGTGAGAAGTGACTCCGTGAGAAGAACTTCTGTGAGAAGCCCATGTTTGAGTTTGAGTCCCGAACACTAGGTGTCTGGTATGAACCCCACACTTTACTGTTATGGTTCGCTTATTCACTATTTGGCATACAAACACTGATGCAAATATACAGATGTGTGAATGATGCCTAAGAGATTAAGTAGCTTAGACATTGTGTGATAAATCTTAGGGGTACTTTGCACACTACGACATCGCAAGCTGATGCTGCAATGCCGAGCGCGATAGTCCCCGCTCTCATTACAGCTGCGATATCATTGTGATAGCTGCCGTAGCGAATATTATCGCTACGGCAGCTTCACATGCACTCACCTACCCTCCGACGTCGCTCTGGCCGGCGACCCGCCTCCTTATTAAGGGGGCGGGTCGTGCGGCGTCACTACGACGTCACACGGCAGGCGGCCAATAGGAGCGGAGGGGCGGAGATGAGCGGGATGTAAACATCCCGCCCACCTTCTTCCTTCCGCATAGCCGATGGGAGCCGCGGTGACGCAGATAGGAGATCTTCCTCGCTCCTGCAACTTTACACACAGCGATGTGTGCTGCCGCAGGAACAAGGAACAACATCGGACCGTCGCGTCAGCGTAATTATGGAATTCGCCGACGCTACACCGATGATACGATTACGACGCTTTTGCTCTCCTTAATCGTATCATCTAGGATTTACACACTACGATGTCGAGTGACGCAGGAAGTGCGTCACTTTCGACTTGACCCCACCGACATCGCACCTGCGATGTCGTAGTGTGCAAAACCCGCCTTAGGCAGTATTCACATTTACAGAGTTTTATAAGCTGAGCACTGTATATGGGTTTCTGTTTAAAGTCCCAGAAATTGGGATTCACACAAAACTCTTGATAGAGCACTATCAAAGTGATTTAGTATAATGGGGCAGACTGTCACATTGGACTCCGATTGGCCTTCATGACCACTATGTTCATTTTTTTAGGCAGACAGAATTGATTGGTCAACAAAGTTTTTGTCAGTCTAAAAAATCCCTATACCAAAACAAAGTCTAAAGTGACATAGTTTCACTCATATTAAATTGAACTGTCAGGGATTCCATCTGAATACCATTTTTCAGGAATTTAGAAAAACACCTCAATGCAAGGACACTGTTATATCTGTGGATGGAACAGGACTACAGCAATTATACACTTGCCATCCTTAAGCCAGAAATATAGAGAACTGCAGTACATCACCCTATAGTTAATGTCCAAAATAGGTGGGCTATCTGTACATGATTATTGACTAATCATGCTAAAATTAGTGGGGACTGCCAAAAAGTTTTAATGCATAGAGCTAGCTTCAAATTTACAGTGTTTTTTTTATATTGATAACTAACAATGTGCTATGATCTTGTTTTTAGACATTGATGATACTATACAATGAAGTAGGTTTATCAGGAAGGGTTTAGGTAATTATTGATTTTTCAATGTATCTAAATAATTTATTTATGTTCTGTTTTCTGTTTTGTGTATATAATAACTAAATACTGTATATCAAATTTTACTAATTATCCTTAGCACTGTTCTCTTGCACTAGAGACTTTGAAATGTAATAAAATGTTCTTCGATTTTGAGGCTTCTTTTCAAATTTCAGCATGGCTGGGTTTGTTGTCTTGACAACAGTAAGATTCAGTATTCATATGTGATCCTATTACCTACTTCAGATATAAAATAATCTTTATGTATTTTTTCTTGAATTTCTAAGAAACAGAGATGCAAGAGAAAAGTCCACAACAAATTTCTTGGCCTATGCTGATTAATGCTTTCAAGTTCTTTTTAACATTTTTCCCATATACACTGTATATGTCTTATGTAATCACCAAATATAAGGAAAAATGCCATTTAGTTTGTCACTGAGATTCATCATAAGATGTGCAGTCCTAAAATGTGGGTGTATTGGACTGCGTTGAGTCCTCAAAGCACAAACATTGAATGAAATCAGATAAGACACACAGCATGCTGAAACATCAGATTCCAACATCATTTCTGGGGATAAATAAATTATATCAGGGAAAGGATTTTGGCCACGTTGCTATTAGAGATGAGCGAACCGGTCCCGGTTCGGCTCGAGGCTGGTTCGCCGAACGGAGGTCCCGTTCGAGTTCGGCTCGTCGAACGTTCGACGAACCGAACTCGAACTGCATAGGAAACAATGGCAGGCAATCACAAACACAGAAAAACACCTAGAAAACACCCTCAAAGGTGTCCAAAAGGTGACAAACAACTCAAACACATGGGAAAGTGACAAGGACATATACTCATGCGAAAACAAAACAGCTGGACAAGGAAAAAGAGGAGGACACACAGATATAGGCATGGCACGCCCTTCTAAAGTCATGTAAAACACCGCAAGGTGACTCCAAGCGGAGTCTCCCTTTTTTCCAAAAATTGGGCCACACAGACACCCACCCCTTCAGTGGCAGCAGTTGTGCCCCAGTTGTACACTTCACAGCTACATTTGCATCAAGCACATTCAAAAATACGCCATTCTTATCCGTCCCCAGGATGACACCGGGGTAGGTAGCAAAGTCTTTCCTGATCCCAGCTCTGTTCATCTTGGCTTCTTTTAAAAACACAGTAAGCAAGGGTTACTCCAAGCGGAGTCTCCCTTTTTTCCAAAAATTGGGCCCCACACACACCCACACCTTCAGTGGCAGCAGTTGTGCCCCAGTTGTACACTTCACAGCTACATTTGCATCAAGCACATTCAAAAATACGCTATTCTTATCCGTCCCCAGGATGACACCGGGGTAGGTAGCAAAGTCTTTCCTGAACCCAGCTCTGTTCATCTTGGCTTCTTTTAAAAACACAGCAAGCAAGGGTTACTCCAAGCGGAGTCTCCCTTTTTTCCAAAAATTGGGCCACACAGACACCCACCCCATCAGTGGCAGCACTTGGGCCCTAGTTGCAAACAGGATGTTTTGATTTGCATCAAGCACATTCAAAAATACGCCATAATTAACCGTCCCCAGTGTGACACCGGGGTAGGTAGATAAAGTCTTTGCTGAACCATGACTTGTTCATCTTGGCTTCTTTTAAAAACAATGTAAGCAAGGGTTACTCCAAGCGGAGTCTCCCTTTTTTCCAAAAATTGTGCCCCACACACACCCACCCCTTCAGTGGCAGCACTTGTGCCCTAGTTGTACACTTCACAGCTAGATTTGCATCAAGCACATTCAAAAATACGCCATAATTAACCGTCCCCAGGATGACAACGGGGTAGGTAGCAAAGTCTTTCCTGATCCCAGCTCTGTTCATCTTGGCTTCTTTTAAAAACAATGTAAGCAAGGGTTACTCCAAGCGGAGTCTCCCTTTTTTCCAAAAATTGGGCCCCACACACACCCACCCCTTCAGTGGCAGCAGTTGTGCCCCAGTTGTACACTTCACAGCTACATTTGCATCAAGCACATTCAAAAATACGCCATTCTTATCCGTACCCAGGATGACACCAGGGTAGGTAGCAAAGTCTTTCCTGATCCCAGCTATGTTCATCTTGGCTTCTTTTAAAAACACAGCAAGCAAGGGTTACTCCAAGCGGAGTCTCCCTTTTTTCCAAAAATTGGGCCACACAGACACCCACCCCATTAGTGGTAGCACTTGGGCCCTAGTTGCAAACAGGATGTTTTGATTTGCATCAAGCACATTCAAAAATATGCCATAATTAACCGACCCCAGGATGACACCGGGGTAGGTAGCAAAGTCTTTCCTGATCCCAGCTCTGTTCATCTTGGCTTCTTTTAAAAACAATGTAAGCAAGGGTTACTCCAAGCAGAGTCTTCCTTTTTTCCAAAAATTGGGCCCCACACACACCCACCCCTTCAGTGGCAGCAGTTGTGCCCCAGTTGTACAATTCACAGCTAGGTTTGCATCAAGCACATTCAAAAATACGCCATAATTAACCGTCCCCAGGATGACACCAGGGTAGGTAGCAAAGTCTTTCCTGATCCCAGCTCTGTTCATCTTGGCTCCTTTTAAAAAACACAGCAAGCAAGGGTTACTCCAAGCGGAGTCTCCCTTTTTTCCAAAAATTGGGCCCCACACACACCCACCCCTTCAGTGGCAGCAGTTGTGCCCCAGTTGTACACTTCACAGCTACATTTGCATCAAGCACATTCAAAAATACGCCATTCTTATCCGTCCCCAGGATGACACCGGGGTAGGTAGCAAAGTCTTTCCTGATCCCAGCTCTGTTCATCTTGGCTTCTTTTAAAAACACAGCAAGCAAGGGTTACTCCAAGCGGAGTCTCCCTTTTTTCCAAAAATTGGGCCACACAGACACCCACCCCATCAGTGGCAGCACTTGGGCCCTAGTTGCAAACAGGATGTTTTGATTTGCATCAAGCACATTCAAAAATACGCCATAATTAACCGTCCCCAGTGTGACACCGGGGTAGGTAGATAAAGTCTTTGCTGAACCATGACTTGTTCATCTTGGCTTCTTTTAAAAACAATGTAAGCAAGGGTTACTCCAAGCGGAGTCTCCCTTTTTTCCAAAAATTGTGCCCCACACACACCCACCCCTTCAGTGGCAGCACTTGTGCCCTAGTTGTACACTTCACAGCTAGATTTGCATCAAGCACATTCAAAAATACGCCATAATTAACCGTCCCCAGGATGACAACGGGGTAGGTAGCAAAGTCTTTCCTGATCCCAGCTCTGTTCATCTTGGCTTCTTTTAAAAACAATGTAAGCAAGGGTTACTCCAAGCGGAGTCTCCCTTTTTTCCAAAAATTGGGCCCCACACACACCCACCCCTTCAGTGGCAGCAGTTGTGCCCCAGTTGTACACTTCACAGCTACATTTGCATCAAGCACATTCAAAAATACGCCATTCTTATCCGTCCCCAGGATGACACCAGGGTAGGTAGCAAAGTCTTTCCTGATCCCAGCTCTGTTCATCTTGGCTTCTTTTAAAAACACAGCAAGCAAGGGTTACTCCAAGCGGAGTCTCCCTTTTTTCCAAAAATTGGGCCACACAGACACCCACCCCATCAGTGGCAGCATTTGGGCCCTAGTTGCAAACAGGATGTTTTGATTTGCATCAAGCACATTCAAAAATACGCCATAATTAACCGACCCCAGGATGACACCGGGGTAGGTAGCAAAGTCTTTCCTGATCCCAGCTCTGTTCATCTTGGCTTCTTTTAAAAACAATGTAAGCAAGGGTTACTCCAAGCGGAGTCTTCCTTTTTTCCAAAAATTGGGCCCCACACACACCCACCCCTTCAGTGGCAGCAGTTGTGCCCCAGTTGTACAATTCACAGCTAGGTTTGCATCAAGCACATTCAAAAATACGCCATAATTAACCGTCCCCAGGATGACACCAGGGTAGGTAGCAAAGTCTTTCCTGATCCCAGCTCTGTTCATCTTGGCTCCTTTTAAAAAACACAGCAAGCAAGGGTTACTCCAAGCGGAGTCTCCCTTTTTTCCAAAAATTGGGCCCCACACACACCCACCCCTTCAGTGGCAGCAGTTGTGCCCCAGTTGTACACTTCACAGCTACATTTGCATCAAGCACATTCAAAAATACGCCATTCTTATCCGTCCCCAGGATGACACCGGGGTAGGTAGCAAAGTCTTTCCTGATCCCAGCTCTGTTCATCTTGGCTTCTTTTAAAAACACAGCAAGCAAGGGTTACTCCAAGCGGAGTCTCCCTTTTTTTCCAAAAATTGTGCCCCACACACACCCACCCATTCAGTGGCAGCACTTGTGCCCTAGTTGTACACTTCACAGCTAGATTTGCATCAAGCACATTCCAAATCCACAAGCATTTACTCTCCCCAGGATGACACAGGGGTTGTAAATTCCTTCTGGATCCATGACTTGTTCATTTTTATGAACGTCAGTCTGTCCACATTGTCACTGGACAGACGCGTGCGCTTATCTGTCAGAACACACCCAGCAGCACTGAAGACAGGTTCAGAGACAACGCTGGCAGCTGGACACGACAAAATCTCCAAGGCGTAACTGGAGAACTCTGGCCATTTTTCTAGGTTTGAAGCCCAAAAGGAGCAAGGCTCCAGTTGCACAGTCATGGCATCGATGTTCATTTGGAGATACTCCTGTATCATCCTCTCCAGCCGTTGACTATGTGTCAGACTTGTTGTCTCTGGTGGCCTTGCAAAGGAGGGTCTAAAAAAATTATGAAAAGATTCCATAAAATTGCTGTTACCAGCACCAGATACGGTCCTACTGGTACGGGTAGACTGTTGTAGATGACGAGACCGTCCCATGTTTGTCAAGTTACAACTGGGAGATTCCCTCCCTGCACCTGCACGGTTGTTTGGTGGAAAAGCCGAGCTAAGATCGAGTAACAGCTTCTGCTGATACTCCTGCATACGTGCGTCCCTTTCTATGGCTGGAATTATGTCACAAAATTTGGACTTGTACCGGGGATCTAATAGTGTGGCAATCCAGTAGTCATCATCACTTCTAATTTTGACAATACGACTGTCATAGTGGAGGTAGTGCAACAAAAAGGCACTCATGTGTCTTGCGCAGCCATGCGGACCAAGTCCACGCTGTGTTTGTGGCATAGAGGTGCTACCCGTTCTTTCTTCCTCTGACATCTCCCCCCAACCTCTTTCAACTGAAATTTGACCAGGGTCTCCCTCATCCGCTGAGTCTTCCATGTCCATGGACAGTTCGTCCTCCATTTCTTCATGTTCTCCTGCACCTTGCTCAACATTTCGCCTGCTACTATGCGCCCTTGTCGATCCCTGTCCCCCATGGTCCCATGCCTGCTGCGTTGGTGATGATGAACGTCTGGACCTTGGTGATGTTGTTGTCCCTTGCGCATATGAATCCTCCTGTAGTTCCTCCCCTTCATGTTGTCCCACCCCCTGACTCCGAATAGTGTTTAGCGTGTGCTCCAGCATGTAAATGACTGGAATCGTCATGCTGATAATGGCAATGTCAGAGCTAAACATATTCGTCGCCATGTCGAAACTGTGCAGAAGGGTGCATAGGTCCTTGATCTGAGACCACTCCATCAGGGTGATCTGCCCCACCTCTGCATCTCGTTGGCCCAGGCTATACGTCATGACGTATTGCACCAGGGCTCTGCGGTGCTTCCACAGTCGCTGTAACACGTGGAGAGTTGAATTCCAGCGTGTCGCCACATCGCATTTCAGGCGATGAACCGGCAGGCCGAAAGACTTCTGGAGCGATGCAAGTCGCTCTGCTGCGGCGCTTGAACGGCGGAAGTGAGCAGACAGTTTTCGTGCCCTGTTCAGAAGGCCATCTAGGCCGGGATAGTGTGTTAAAAATTGCTGGACGACAAGGTTCAACACGTGAGCCATACAAGGTACGTGTGTCACCTTGCCCAGGCGAAGGGCCGCACCCAGGTTTGCAGCATTGTCGCACACGGCCTTACCAGGCTGCAGGTTGAGTGGAGACAACCATTTATTAAACTCGGACCGCAGAGCTGACCACAACTCCTCAGCTGTGTGACTCTTATTCCCAAGACATGTCAAGCTAAAGACCGCCTGATGCCGTTGCGCTCTGCTGCCAGCATAGTAATGAGGGGTGCGTGATTCCTTCTGCGCAGTGAGAACGCTGGTGGCCTGACCAGGCAGGCTTGGGGCGGAGGTGGAGGACCCAGATGAGGTGGAGGATGCAGAAGCAGTGGCGGAACTTGGACAGACAGAGGATTGACACACAAGTCGTGGGGACGGCAAGACTTGTGCAGCAGACCCTTCACCATCTATCACCATAGTTACCCAGTGCCCAGTCAGCGACATGTAACGTCCCTGTCCATGCTTACTGGTCCAAGTATCGGTGGTGAAATGCACCCGTTCACACACAGAGTTTCTCAAGGAAGCGGTGATGTTGTGTGCGACATGCTGGTGTAGCGCGGGCACACCTTTCTTAGAGAAGTAGTGGCGACTAGGCATCTGGTACTGGGGCACAGCGACAGACATAAGGTCTCTAAAATCCTGTGTGTCCACTAGGCGGAAAGGCAGCATTTCGGTAGCCAACAGCTTACAGAGGGATAGAGTCAACCTCTTAGCTTTGTCATGGGTCGCAGGAAGTGGCCTTTTATTTGACCACATCTGAGGGACAGAGATCTGGCTGCTGTGTGTAGACGGTGTTGAGTAGGGTGTCCCTGGAAAAATGCAGGTTTGTGAGGAAAGTGCAGGCGGAGACATGATGTTGCCTTCATCCAACGTTGGTGCTATCGATGTCTGAGAGAGCTGTACACACTCACTTGTTTCCCCTTCCAAACCAACTCACGACCTACCAAGCAAACTGCCTGTTGCGGTTACAGTGGTGGAAGTTGTGCGTGGAAAAACAGGTGTGACAGCTGTCCCCACAGTCCTAGAAGATGAAGAGCGCGCGGATGCACTGGAAGGGGCAGGCGGTGGATGGTTTGCTCCGCTAGGCCGCATTGCAGCACGGTGAGCTTCCCACCGGGACCTATGATATTTATTCATGTGACGATTCATGGAAGAAGTTGTCAAACTGCTGAGGTTTTGACCTCTACTAAGAGAATCATGACAAAGTTTACAGATCACATAATTTGGGCGATCTTTTTCTATGTCAAAAAAGGACCAGGCTAGGCAAGGCTTAGAGGCCATGCGACCTGTTGATCCACCCCGAATAATGCTCATAGGCAGAGTGGTGGCTGAGGATGCAGTTGTAGACGTGCTACCAGTGCTCCGACTCTGTCCAGGAAGGCGCAAGGTAACTTCGTCGTCGGTTGCATCCTCCTCCACCGCCTCTGTTGACCTCCTCGAGTGTCTGACTGTGGGTTGACAGTAGGTGGGATCTAGAACTTCATCATCAATTGTTGTGTTTGCACTCCCCTCCCCCTCAGACCGAGCCTCTTCTTGCCCTGACCGAATATTTAAGTTGTCATCCCAATCGGGTATCTGTGTCTCATCTTCATCAGTATGTTCCTCATTGTCTATAACCACGGGTGTTACAGTTTGTGACAAAGGGTCAACATTATGCTCAGAAACTTGGTCCTCACGGCCTGAATCAGAGTCACAAAGGTTCTGGTCATCATTGCAGACCATTTCCTGTTCTGTACTCACTGTAGCTTGGGAGCAGACCTCTGATTCCCAGGCTATAGTGTGACTGAACAGCTCTGCAGACTCAGCCATCTCAGTTCCACCATACTGTGCAGGGCTGATGGAGACTTCAGAGCTGGGAGAAAGCAAGTTTGATTGGGATGACAACTCAGAGGACTGGTGTTTTTTGGATGCGGTACTTGAAGTGGCTGAGAGGGCACTTGTTGGACCACTTGAGATCCATTCAAGCATTTTCCTTTTTTGCCCATCATCTACCTTTGTTCCTGTTGTTCGTGTCCGTAAAAAAGGGAGCACATCGGATTGTCCACGGTAAGTAGTAGACATCTTACTTTTGCTGGTAGATGGTCTATCTTCAGCAGATGATAATGGAGCTGTAATACTTATTATATGTTCTGAGGATTTCGATAGCGTAGGGCAATGACAATCAGAGACGAGTTCTGGGTACAAGATGTTTTATAACATGTAACCACGGTAGATACACAACAGAACAAACACAGTAACACAATAACACATGTAATACCTTCCCGAATCGGAGAGGAGGGAATTCCCGGGGCCACGCACCGGACTCCCCCAGGGAGACCACCAGAGCGAACCCCTATACAGGGACTGTCCGGCAATCACCCCGGAAGGCCTAAATGCGCAGCAGCCGGGACACAAGGGGCAAGCGGTAAAGTCCAGGAGTGTCCGTACGGGATGATTGTCCAGAGTGGTTACGAACCGGAGAGAACCAGGCAGAGTGCTGACCGAAGATGGCAGACGGAATCCGGGCACAGCTTTGAAGAAACCGGGTATGGTCCAGAGTCGGTCGGTAGTCTTTAGGAGGATCCAGAGGCAATCAGGATTAGCAGCAGCAAAGCAGGAGCACACAGCAAGCAGTATACTCAGGCACTGGACTGGGCTGAGAGGCGGCCTTTTAAGCAGCTGGACAGGAAGTAGGGCAACAGAACCTTAAACTCCATGTTAACTGAGGGCAAGCTCATTCAAAAGAGAACTGGAAAACCTGGAAACCTGACAGGAGCTTTGCCACCTTCCCCACGGACAAAACCTTTTTTGCCTTTTCCACCACGCCTCTTCCCCTTTCCACCAGCATATGTCATTTTGCCACTCATGTTGATTGCGACAAGATTGTGGACTGAAAATGTGGTAGTAAAAATTGAGAGGTGGTGTAGATTGCAGTGGTGGTCTAGCTTTATTAACAGCAGAATAATAAAGAATAAATATCCCTGACAATGCAACTACGGCCCTTAAACTGGCAGCAAAAATTGCTAGTATAATGGCTTAGTTATAATGAGTTGGAGTGTGCAATGCAGGCAGATGCGCTCTGCAAATGTCTTTGCACTAGTGGGACTATAGCAAAGTCCAATAGCCACGTATAGGATGCCACTAGGTACACTGAGTGTTTGCTAGTATAATGGCTTAGTTATGAGTTGGAGTGTGCAATGCAGGCAGACGCGCTCTGCAAATGTCTTTGCACTAGTGGGACTATAGCAAAGTCCAATAGCCACGTATAGGATGCCACTAGGTACACTGAGTGTTTGCTAGTATAATGGCTTAGTTATGAGTTGGAGTGTGCAATGCAGGCAGAAGCGCTCTGCAAATGTCTTTGCACTAGTGGGACTATAGCAAAGTCCAATAGCCACGTTTAGGATGCCACTAGGTACACTGAGTGTTTGCTAGTATAATGGCTTAGTTATAATGAGTTGGAGTGTGCAATGCAGGCAGACGTGCTCTGCAAATGTCTTTGCACTAGTGGGACTATAGCAAAGTCCAATAGCCACGTTTAGGATGCCACTAGGTACACTGAGTGTTTGCTAGTATAATGGCTTAGTTATGAGTTGGAGTGTGCAATGCAGGCAGACGCGCTCTGCAAATGTCTTTGCACTAGTGGGACTATAGCAAAGTCCAATAGCCACGTATAGGATGCCACTAGGTACACTGAGTGTTTGCTAGTATAATGGCTTAGTTATCATGAGTTGGAGTGTGCAATGCAGGCAGACGCGCTCTGCAAATATCTTTGCACTAGTGGGACTATAGCAAAGTCCAATAGCCACAGATAGGATGCCACTAGGTACACTGAGTGTTTGCTAGTATAATGGCTTAGTTATGAGTTGGAGTGTGCAATGCAGGCAGACGCGCTCTGCAAATGTCTTTGCACTAGTGGGACTATAGCAAAGTCCAATAGTCACGTATAGGATGCCACTAGGTACACTGAGTGTTTGCTAGTATAATGGCTTAGTTATGAGTTGGAGTGTGCAATGCAGGCAGACGCGCTCTGCAAATGTCTTTGCACTAGTGGGACTATAGCAAAGTCCAATAGCCACAGATAGGATGCCACTAGGTACACTGAGTGTTTGCTAGTATAATGGCTTAGTTATCATGAGTTGGAGTGTGCAATGCAGGCAGAGGTGCTCTGCAAATGTCTTTGCACTAGTGGGACTATAGCAAAGTGCAATAGCCACAGATAGGATGCCACTAGGTACACTGAGTGTTTGCTAGTATAATGGCTTAGTTATAATGAGTTGGAGTGTGCAATGCAGGCAGACGCGCTCTGCAAATGTCTTTGCACTAGTGTGACTATAGCAAAGTCCAATAGCCATGTATGGGATGCCACTAGGTACACTGAGTGTTTGCTAGTATAATGGCTTAGTTATCATGAGTTGGAGTGTGCAATGCAGGCAGACGCGCTCTGCAAATGTCTTTGCACTAGTGGGACTATAGCAAAGTCCAATAGCCACAGATAGGATGCCACTAGGTACACTGAGTATTTGCTAGTATAATGGCTTAGTTATAATGAGTTGGAGTGTGCAATGCAGGCAGATGCGCTCTGCAAATGTCTTTGCACTAGTGGGACTATAGCAAAGTCCAATAGCCACAGATAGGATGCCACTAGGTACACTGAGTGTTTGCTAGTATAATGGCTTAGTTATCATGAGTTGGAGTGTGCAATGCAGGCAGACGCGCTCTGCAAAAGTCTTTGCACTAGTGGGACTATAGCAAAGTCTAATAGCCACGTATAGGATGCCACTAGGTACACTGAGTGTTTGCTAGTATAATGGCTTAGTTATGAGTTGGAGTGTGCAATGCAGGCAGACGCGCTCTGCAAATGTCTTTGCACTAGTGGGACTATAGCAAAGTCCAATAGCCACAGATAGGATGCCACTAGGTACACTGAGTGTTTGCTAGTATAATGGCTTAGTTATCATGAGTTGGAGTGTGCAATGCAGGCAGACGCTCTCTGCAAATGTCTTTGCACAAGTGGGACTATAGCAAAGTCCAATAGCCACGTATAGGATGCCACTAGGTACACTGAGTGTTTGCTAGTATAATGGCTTAGTTATCATGAGTTGGAGTGTGCAATGCAGGCAGACACGCTCTGCAAATGTCTTTGCACTAGTGTGACTATAGCAAAGTCCAATAGCCACGTATAGGATGCCACTAGGTACACTGAGTGTTTGCTAGTATAATGGCTTAGTTATCATGAGTTGGAGTGTGCAGAGGACAGGAGGGTACAGTGCCAGGATTTTGGGGCTCTGGGTAGAAGAATGGAAGCCTGCCTTTCTATCCCTCCTAATAGGGAAATGCAGGGAGGAAATCCCTGACCTTGGCTACACAGACGCTGGCGCTGTTTTCAGGACCTGTCACCTTAACTCTGACCCTGCCGGTTTGAGCCCTTAAAAGGACTGCTAGAAAGTGCTCTCCCTAAGCTGTCCAGCGCTGTGTATGGAGCGCATACAGCTGTATCAGCGATAGGACTCAAGACGGAGCTGCGACAGTGATGTCTGACACCAAAGACGCAGAAGAGATAATGGCGTCCTGGAGGAAAATGTCCGTTTTTATAATGCAGGGACATGTGACATGGACATCCTATCACACATGCCGTTGCTTCTCTGGCTAAAAGTCCACTTAGCTGTGTGTGTGTCTGGGATTGGCTGACATGCTGGCCCGCCCCACAAGACGCGCGCGCTTAGGGAAGGAAGACAAGAAAAAAAAAAAAAAATGGCGATCGCCATTATACAAACAGCAGTGATCTGAAGGCGCTGTTCCCGCACAGTATACACTGAAATGTCATAATAGTGTGATTCACAGAGTGACTTACACTATTACAGCAGAAACCAAGCTAGGATTTAGCTGGCTTTTTGCTGCTAGAACCGTTCTCGAACGTTTCTAGAACTATCGAGCTTTTGCAAAAAAGCTCGAGTTCTAGTTCGATCTAGAACATGCCCCAAAATCACTCGAGCCTAGAACTGGAGAACCACGAACCACGAACCGCGCTCAACTCTAGTTGCTATATACAGCGGGTGAAATAAAGGGTGCTTTACACGATGAGACATCGCTAGCGATAGCACCCGCCCCCGTCGTTTGTGCGACATTTGGTGCTCCCTGCCGTAGCGAACATTATAGCTATGGCAGCGTCACACGCACATACCTCGTCAGCGACGTCGCTGTGACCACCGAACAATCCCTCCCTCAAGGGGGAGGTGTGTTCAGCGTCATAGCGATGTCAATGCGGCGTCACTAAGCGGCCTGCCAATAGAAGCGGAGGGGCGGAGATGAGCGGGACGTAATATCCCGCCCACCTCTTTCCTTCCACATTGCTGGTGGACGCAGGTAAGAAGATGTTCGTCGCTCCTGCGGTGTCACACAGCGATGTGTGGGGCCGCAGGAACGACGAACAACATTGTACCTGTGGCAGCGACGATATTAGGTAAAGGAGCGACGTGTCAATGATCAACAATTTTGAATGATTTATGGACATCCATGGTTTACTTTCTTTGCCTGAGTAGATGGAACTTGGGAATAATATTAGATCACAGATTCAACATGAGCCAACAGTGTGGAGCAGCAGCAAAAAAAGGTTAACAAAATTCTGGGATGCATCAAGAAAAGCATTGAATCTAGATCAGCAGAGGTAATAATTATACTCCTATACTCTGCCCTGGTTAGGCCCACTTGGAATACTGTGTAACGTTCTGAGCACCCAAATTCAAGAAAGACATTGTTATATTGGAGCAAGCCCACAGAAGAGCAACCAAGATGGTGAAAGGTCTGCAAACCATGTCTTTGGGAGACCAGCTATAATAACTAGGATTGCTTCATTTGCAAAAGAGAAGGCTGAGAGGAGACTTAATAGTGGTGTACAAATAACTGAAAGGAAGTCACAGAGCAGAAGGAACTACCGTATTCTCATTAGCACAAGAAAGTACAAGAAGCAATGAGAGGAAACTAAAAGGAAGGAGATACAGATTAGACATTAGGAAAAACTTTATGACAGTGAGGGCAGTCAGCGAGTGGAACAGGCTACAACGGGAGGTAGTGAGCTAGCCATCAATGGAAATCTTCAAGCAGAAGCTGGATAAACATATAGCTGGGATGATTTAAAAAAACCTTCCCTCACAGGTAGTTGGACCTGGACCCTTCCAACTCTACCAGTCTATTATGTTATTGTTGTTGCCAATATCTGGAGAGAATTTCATGTCAATAGCACCTTTACAAATATATTTACTTAGAAAATTGCTGACATGTTCAATGTTTATTTCACCTACTGTACATAAATATTAGGGTCACAGATATTTAAAGAAAACCTGTCAACTGAATTTTTAATGTAACATATAGAAATGGCTGTAGTAACACTAAAATACAGATTAAATTGATACCTTTAGTGAAGAAATCTGCTTTGCTGTTATTCTTTGACCAGCATTTGAAGTTTCTTGCAGATTAGTTTTTGTCTGATTGTTCACTTGGTCTTCTCCTTCCTGTCTGTGATTCCTCGGCATTTCCACCTGCTTCCGGTCTCTGAATGATAGGTCACTACTGAGATTTCAGAGAAGCAGGTCATTCACCAACCAGGAAATCACAGACAAGGAAGAGTGCCTCTGAGCTAAGTTATTGGCTTTAGAACTGATGACATGACGAAAACACTTCAGATGATAACTAGAGTTGAGCGCGGTTTGTGGTTCGTGGTTCTCCAGTTCGCGGTTCGAGTGATTTTGGGGGCTGTTCTATATCGAACTAGAACTCGAGCTTTTTGATAAAAGCTTGATAGTTCTAGTTACGTTCGAGAATGGTTCTAGTAGCAAAATGCCAAGCTAATTACTAGCTGGCTTTTCGCTGTAATAGTGTAAGTCACTCTGTAACTCACACTGTTATGAAATTTCAGCGTATAGTGTGCGGGGACTGCACATTCAGATCACTGCTGCTGGGATAATGGCGATCGCCATTTTTTTTTTCCTTGTCTTCCTTCCCATGTCAGCCAATCCCAGACACACACCCAGCTAAGTGGACTTTTAGCCAGAGAAGTAACATCATGTATAATAGGATGTCCATGTCACATGTCCCTGCATTATAAATACAGGCATCTGCCCGTCTGGACGCCATTATCTTCCTTCTGCGTTTTGGTGTCAGTCTCCGCAGGTGCAGCTCCTGTCTCCGATACTGCTGTGTACGCTCTACACACAGCGCTATACAGAATAGGGATAGAACTTTCTTTCAGCCCTTGTAAGGGCTAATAACAGCAGGCTCAGAGCCATAGGTGACAGTCAGGTCCGTGGAAAGAGGATTTAACAGCTACAGATAAGAGCGTCTGAATAGCTAAGGTCAGGGAGTTCCTTGCTGCATTTCACCATTAGGAGGGATAGAAAGTGAGGCTTCCTTTCCTCTACACTGACCCACAACCCGGCCACTGTACCCTCCTGCCCTTTGCACACTCAAGCTCATTGTTACTAAGCCATTATACTAGCAAACACTGAGGAAGCTTAGTGGCATCCTAAAAGTGGCTGTTGGACTTCCATTAGTGTCCCACTAGTGCAAATCTATTTGCAGCACCTCTGCATTGCACACTGAAACTCATTTTTACTAAGCCATTATACTAGCAAACACTGAGGAAACTTAGTGGCATCCTAAAAGTGGCTGTTGGACTTCATTATTGTCCCACTGGTGCAAAGATATTTGCAGCACCTCTGCATTGCACACTCAAGCTCATTGTTACTAAGCCATTCTAATAGCAAACTGTGCTGCCAGTTTAAGGGCCGTAGTTGCATTGTCAGGGATAGTTATTGTTGTTTATTCTGCTGTCAATAAAGCTAGACCACCGCTGCAATCTACACCACCTCTCAATTTTTACTACCACATTTTAAGTGCACAATCTTGTCGCAATCAAAATGAGTGGCAAAATGACAGATGCTGGAGGGGAACAGGCGTGTTGGAAAAGGAAAAAAGCGTTTGTCCATGGGGAAGGTGGCAAAGCTCCATTAACATCTGCTGAAGATAGACCATCTTCCAGCAAAAGTAAGATGTCTACTACTTAACGTGGATAATCCGACGTGCTCCCTTTTTTACGGACATGAGCAACTGGAACAAAAGTAGATGATGGCCAAAAAAAGAAAATGCTTGAATGGACCTCAAGTGGTCCAACAAGTGCCCTCTCTGCCACCTCAACTACCGCATCTAAAAAAGACCAGTCCTCTGAGTTGTCATACCAATCACACTTGCTTTCTCCCAGCTCTCAAGTCTCCATCCGCCCTGCACAGTATGGTGGAACAGAGATGGCTGAGTCTGCAGAGCTGTTCAGTCACACTATAGCCTGGGAATCAGAGGTCTGCTCCCAAGCTACAGTGAGTACAGACCAGGAAATGGTCTGCAGTGATACCCAGAACCTTTGTATCTCAGATTCAGGCCGTGATGACCAAGTTCATGAGCATAATGTTGACCCTTTTTCACAAACTGAAACACCTGCTGTAATAGACAATGAGGAACATACTGATGATGATGAAACGCAGATACCAGATTGGGATGGCAACTTAAATATTCGTTCAGGGCAGGAAGAGGCTCGGTCTGAGGGGGAGAGGAGTGCAAACACAATGCTTGATGAAGAACTTCTAGATCCCACCTACTGTCAACCCACAGTCAGGCACTCGAGGAGGTCAACAGAGGCGGTGGAGGAGGATGCTACTGACGACGAAGTTACCTTGCACCTTCCTGGACAGAGGAGGAGTACTGGTAGCACATCTACAACTGCATCCTCAGCCACCACTCTGCCTCTGAGCACTAGTCGGGGGTGGCTCAGCAGGTCGCATGCCCTCTAAGCCTTGCCTAGCCTGGACCTTTTTTGACATAGCAAAAGATCGCCCAAATCATGTGGTATGTAAAATTTGTCGTGATTCTGTTAGTAGAGGGCAAAACCTCAGCAGTTTGACAACTTCTTCCATGAATCGTCACATGAATAAATATCATATGTCCCAGTGGGAAGCTCACCGTGCTGCAATGTGGCCTAGCGGAGCGGACCATCCACCGCCTGCCCCTTCCAGTGCATCCGCGCACTCTTCATCTTCTAGGACTGTGGGGACAGCTGTCACACCTGGTTTTCCACGCACAACTTCTACCAGTTTAAACGCAACAGGCAGTTTGCTTGGTAGGTCGTCATTTGGTTTGGAAGGGGAAACAAGTGCGTGTGTACAGCTCTCTCAGACATCGATAGCATCAACGATGGATGAAGGCAACATCATATCTACGCCTGCGCTTTCCTCACAAACCTGCATTTTTTCAGGGACACTCCACTCTACTCACCACCATCTACACACAGCAGCCAGATCTCTGTCCCTCAGATGTGGACAAATAAAAGGCCATTTCCTGCAACCCATGACAAAGCTAAGAGGTTGACTTTATCCCTCTGTAAGCTCTTGGCTACCGAAATGCTGCCTTTCCGCCTGATGGACACACAGGATTTTAGAGACCTTATGTCTGTCGCTGTGCCCCAGTACCAGATGCCCAGTCGGCACTACTTCTCTAAGAAAGGTGTGCCTGCGCTACACCAGCATATCGCACACAACATCACCGCTTCCTTGAGAAACTCTGTGTGTGAACGGGTGCATTTCACCACCAATACTTGGACCAGTAAGCATGGACAGGGACGTTACATGTCGCTGACTGGGCACTGGGTAACTATGGTGATAGATGGTGAAGGGTCTGCTGCACAAGTCTTGCCGTCCCCACGACTTGTGTGTCAATCCTCTGTCTGTCCAAGTTCTTCCACTGCTTCTGCCTCCTCCACCTCGTCTGGGTCCTCCACCTCCGCCCCAAGCCTGCCTGGTCAGGCCACCAGCGTTCTAACTGCGCAGAAGGAATCATACACCCCTCATTACTATGCTGGCAGCAGAGCGCAACGGCATCAGGCGGTCTTTAGCTTGAAATGTCTTGGAAATAAGATACAAGTAAAATATATCTTTGTACCGTGTTAGCCAGTAGAGATAAAAAAAATTGTTTAAAAGAACAGAGAGTCCTCAGTGGTTGATACCTTTTAATGGCTAACTGAAAAGATGGTAATAATTGCAAGCTTTCGAGACTACTCAGGTCTCTTCATCAGGCATGGTATAACACAAAATCTGAACTGCATCAGTATTTATGGCTAGAACAGCTTGTCCCCCTGCCATAGAGATAGTTCTGTTTCATATAACTTGTTCTTTTTTTTTTTTTTTTTTTTTTTTACTGCACTATTCTAAGTCCTGTTGTGTATAAATACGTGACTCTTCAGATTTTGTGTTATACCATGCCTGATGAAGAGACCTGAGTAGTCTCGAAAGCTTGCAATTATTACCATCTTTTCAGTTAGCCATTAAAAGGTATCAACCACTGAGGACTCTCTGTTCTTTTAAACAATTTTGGAAATAAGAGTTACACAGCGGCTGAGTTGTGGGCAGCTTTGGAGACTGAGTTTGGTAAATGGTTTTCTCCACTCAACCTGCAGCCTGGTAAAGCCGTGTGCGACAATGCTGCAAACCTGGGTGCGGCCCTTCACCTGGGCAAGGTGACACACGTGCCTTGTATGGTTCACGTGTTGAACCTTGTTGTCCAGCAATTTTTAACACACTATCCCGGCCTAGATGGCCTTCTGAACAGGGCACGAAAACTGTCTGCTCACTTCCGCCGTTCAACCACCGCAGCTGAGCAACTTGCATCGCTCCAGAAGTCTTTCGGCCTGCCGGTTCATCGCCTGAAATGCGATGTGCCGACACGCTGGAATTCGACTCTCCACATGTTACAGCGACTGTGGCAGCACCGTCGAGCCCTGGTGCAATACGTCATGACGTATAGCCTGGGCCAACGAGATGCAGAGGTGGGGAAGATCACCCTGATGGAGTGGTCTCAGATCAACGACCTATGCACCCTTCTGCACAGTTTCGACATGGCGACGAATATATTTAGTGCTGACAATGCCATTATCAGCATGACCATTCCAGTCATTTACATGCTGGAGCACACGCTAAACCATATTCGGAGACAGGGGGTGGGACAACAGGAAGGGGAGGAACTACAGGAGGATTCATATGCGCAAGAGACAACAACATCACCAAGGTCCAGACGTTCATCATCACCAAGGCGGCAGGCATGGGACCATGGGGGACAGGGATCAACAAGGGCGTATGGTAGCAGGCGAAATGTTGAGGAAGGTGCAGGAGAACATGAAGAAATGGAGGACGAACTGTCCATGGACATGGAAGACTCAGCGGATGAGGGAGACCCTGGTCAAATTTCAGTTGAAAGAGGTTGGGGGGAGATGTCAGAGGAAGAAAGAACGGTTAGCACCTCTATGCCACAAACACAGCGTGGACTTGGTCCGCATGGCTGCGCAAGACAAATGAGCACCTTTTTGCTGCACTACCTCCAACATGACCGTCGTATTGTCAAAATTAGAAGTGATGATGAGTACTGGTTTGCCACACTATTAGATCCCCGGTACAAGTCCAAATTTTGTGACATAATTACAGCCATAGAAAGTGACGCACGTATGCAGGAGTATCAGCAAAAGCTGTTACTCGATCTTAACTCGGCTTTTCCACCAAACAACCATGGTGCAGGGAGTGAATCTCCCAGTTGTAACTTGACAAACATGGGACGGTCTCGTCATCTTCAACAGTCTACCCGTACCAGCAGCACCATATCTGGTGCTTGTAATAGCAATTTTATGGAATCTTTTCATAATTTTTTTAGACCTTCCTTTGCAAGGCCACCAGAGACAACAAGTCTGACACATAGTCAACGGCTGGAGAGGATGATACAGGAGTATCTCCAAATGAACATCGATGCCATGACTTTGCAAATGGAGCCTTGCTCATTTTGGGCTTCAAATCTTGAAAAATGGCCAGAGCTCTCAACTTATGCCTTGGAGATTTTGTCATGTCTAGATGCCATTGTTGTTTCTGAACGTGTCTTCAGTGCTGCTGGGTGTGTGCTGACAGATAAGCGCACGCGTCTGTCCAGTGACAATGTGGACAGACTAACGTTCATCAAAATGAACAAGTCATGGATCCACAAGGAATTTACTACCTTTGTGTCATCCTGGGGAGAGTAAATGCTTGTGGATTTGGAATGTGCTTGATGCAAATTAAAACATCCTGTTTGCAACTAGGGCACAAGTGCTGCCACTGAAGGGGTGGGTGTCTGTGTGGCCCAATTTTTGGAAAAAAGGGTGACTCCGCTTGGAGTAACCCTTGCTTGCTGTGTTTTTTAAAAGGAGCCAAGATGAACAATTCATGGTTCAGCAAAGAGTTTGCTACCTACCCCGGTGTCATCCTGGGGACGATTAAGTATGGCGTAGTTTTGAATGTGCTTGATGCAAATCTACCTGTGAAGTGTACAACTGGGGCACAAGTGCTGCCACTGAAGGGGTGCGTGTCTGTGTGGCCCAATTTTTGGAAAAAAGGGAGACTCCGCTTGGAGTAACCCTTGCTTACAGTGTTTTTAAAAATGATCCAAGATGAACAGAGCTGGGATCAGGAAAGACTTTGCTACCTACCCCGCGGTCATCCTGGGAACGGTTAAGGATGGCGAAATTTTGAATGTGCTTGATGCAAATTTACCTGTGAAGTGTACAACTGGGGCACAAGTGCTCCCACTGAAGGGGTGGGTGTCTGTGTGGCCCAATTTTTGGAAAAAAGGGAGACTCCGCTTGGAGTAACCCTTGCTGTGTTTTTTAAAAGGAGCCAAGATGAACAGATCTGGGATCAGCAAAGACTTTGCTACCTACCCCGGGGTCATCCTGGGGGCAGTTAAGGATGGCGTATTTTTGAATGTGCTTGATGCAAATTTACCTGTGAAGTGTACAACTGGGGCACAAGTGCTGCCACTGAAGGGGTGGGTGTCTGTGTGGCCCAATTTTCGGAAAAAAGGGAGACTCCGCTTGGAGTCACCTTGCAGTATTTTACATGATTTTAGAAGTGCATGCCATGCCTACATCTGTGTCTCATCCTCTTTTCCTTGTAACGCTGTTTTGCTTAAGCATGAGAATTTGTTCTTGTCACTTTCCCATGTGTTTGTGTTGTGTTGTGAGTTGTTTGTCACCCTTTGGACACCTTTGAGGGTGTTTTCTAGGTGTTTTTATGTGTTTGTGATTGCCTCCCATTGTTTCCTATGCGGTTCGAGCGGTTCACCGAACCGGTTCGCCGAACCAAACTCGAACGAGACCTCCGTTCGGCAAACTGAACTCGAGCCGAACCACGACCGGTTCGCTCATCTCTAATGATAACCGAGACCAGGAGCGGCAGAAATGACTCAGCATTGGACCCTGAGAAGTTAATTAAGGCACAACTGTTTATTTTTTTTTAACAAATAACAGCCACAAAACTAGGGCTTCCCTAAAAATGGAATATCCCTTTATAATGGTGCAGCTCACTTGTTAACCAAAGCTCTAAAAACAAAATTGTTTGCTTTTGATTACAAAGACCATTTTGCTAAATGCCCCGTTATCTTCTAAATATACAATACAAATTCATAGTTTTGTTGCCTATTCAATGACGTGATAATTGATCAACAGATTTATGTTTGCATACAAAAATGTCATAGTCAGTGCTGTACCGTCAATAGAGGCAGGCCACGCCACTGCTAAGGGGCCCCTGACCTGAAGGGGGCCCGGCCCCGGCTGCCCGCTGGGTGTGCTCTTTCATTTTCATAATTCAGAGCATGGGTGGGCTGCCCAAGGGAGGTCACCAAGCAGCTGATTAAGGCAGCTGGGGACCCGCACTGTTCGTATAGCTGAAGGATGGCTGCAACACTGATATACAGAGACTGCATACGGCGCGGCCTCAGCTGAAGAGGAGGGAGTCCCCCGGTCAGAATTTTATTCCAATCTGAGAGCTGTGAGAGATGCCAGGAGGAGAACAGCCAATCAGGAGAGGGGGCGGAGCTTGTTCAGTACAGCGCAGGAGATAGAAAGATGAAAAACACAGTGCAGGAGAAGCAAAGAAGAAGAAGAGAGCTTAATGAGCAGAGACCAGAGAAAACATAGCAGAGCAGCAAAGCAGAAGGAGCAGAAAGAAAAAGCACATGAAAGGATTTGAACACAGCCAGACCCACAGGAAGTGTAGCACAGAGGCCGGAGCAACTAACATCTCTCACAGCACAGGAGCAGGGGAGTATTATAATGTACAAATGTCTACCTGTCTACCTGTAACACTACAGAAAGAAACTGCCCTGTACTGTGACATCCCTGTGTGTATAATCCCTGTCCTGTGACATTGCTGTGTGCATTATCCCTGTATTGTAACATCCCTGTGTATTACCCCTGTACTGTGACATCACTGTGTGTATTACCCCTGTAACGTGACATCACTGTGTGTATTATTCCTGTACTGTGACATCACTAGGTGTATTATTCATGTACTGTGACAGCACTGTGTGTATCAGGGGTGAACAGAAACTCGTACACACAGAAACTCGTACACACACCACTCAAAATACACAGTAACGACAAAATGTGTACAGGGGAACGTAAAAACGTAACGAAAAAGGGGGGAACGTAACACACAACAGGGGAACGCTCACACCATTCAGGAGCACAGCACAAATTACCATATACAGTTGCAACAACAAGACCGGGTTCACATGAGCTAACATAGGCATGGAAAGGAAGAAAGGCATGCTAGGCACGTTGTGAGTGCGACATCACTACCAATATATCGCCGGGGTCACGGTTGTTGTGACGCACATCCGGCGCCGGTAGCGACATCGCAATGTGTAAATCCTAGGTGCGATGATAAACGAGCGCAAAAGTGTCAAAAATCGCTGATCTGTGTCCTGTCGTTCATTTCCATAATGTCGGTAGTGGTGCAGATACGATGTTGTTTGTCGTTCCTGCAGCACCACACATCGCTGTGTGTGAAACCGCAGGAACGACAAACATCTCCTTACCTGCGACCACCGGCAATGCAGAAGAAAGAAGGTGGGCGGGATGTTATGTCCCACTCATCTCCGCCCCTCCGCTACTATTGGCCAGCCGCTTAGTGACGTCTCGGTGATGTCGCAGTGACGCTGAACGCACCTCCCCCTTGAAAGAGGGATTGTTCGGCGGTCACAGTGACGTCGCCGACCAGGTATGTGCATGTGAAGCTGCCGTAGTGATAATGTTCTCTACGGCAGCAAGCACCAGATATTGCATGTGCGACGGGGGCGGGTGCTATTGCGCTCGACATCGCTAGCAATTGCTAGCGATGTCGCAACGTGTAAAGCCCGCCTAAGACTCTATCCTCAGATTGTCCAAGTATGGAATCACTTGTCTCCTGGAACTTGCCATGGTGGGAGAAAGGACAATCATTTTTTAGATTATGTCATCCAAACTATTGGCTACTGAGACTGGACCACGTGGTAGACAGTATGGTGCTGGGAAACAGACTGGAAGCATTATCTGCCATCCAACCAACCGCTTGTTTGCACATTTCTGGCTGCAAGAGTGTTGTCCACCTCCTGCAAAGTGGAACAGGAAGCTAGTTCTCGTGGATGAGCATATTCCCAGCTTGATGAGAGTGATCCCGCCTGCAATCTGTATGGTTTTATTTTTTAAAATAAAATATGTAGAGATTAAAAAAAAAAATTTAGGAGGGCCTGCTGGCCCTCAAAAAATTATGAGTGATGACCGGCTGCTGGCCCACTAAATATTGATTGAGGGTCACCTTCTGGGTCTTCAAAATTTATGAGTGAAAGCCGGCTGATGATTCTCAAGAAATTTGGAGTGATAGCCGTATGATAACTCTGTTGATATGCTGTAGAAGTAAGAGGAGCACCAAAACTCTTTTTGTTGCACACTAGATGTGGTCACGCTGTTGTTACCCCCAGTGTGTGCCGTTCAAACACTGCAAGCGGCGCATGCAGGGCTGAGCACCAAGTATAACTGTGGCGCTCCTAAGACTTCAGCCGCCACAGGGTACTGCACCTTACCAGAGGTGCAGTATTCATCCCGGGTAAGGAAGAGGTCATTGCCGGTAACTACCACAATCCACACAACACACAGTCAGTTCCCCTCCAAGTGGGACTGGGTTAGGGTAGGGACCTGGGGGTGGCCATCACTAATGTAGTGGACCTCCTGCTCACTAGTTCAGCAACGCGGGGGATGGAACCAGGTACTGGGGAGTAAGGTGACACACACAAACAGTTACGCACAGACCAAGGAACAAGTGAGGTGTGGAGAGAAGATGGTCGCTGAGGAGAAAGCTGCACCATAGCTCCCTCAGGACCAAGCGCATTGAACAGGGTGGAGAACCCTAGGCTGGGTGAGTACTGCAAGTCCCACCAGCAGAATCTGCAGGGCAGAGGATTTCAAGTCTTCTGGCCCACACAAAGTTCCCGGGGCACAGCTGCATACTAGAGCCAGGAACTGTGAACAAAGAGCGGCACCAGTAAAGAACTTGCGCTGCCTGCCATATGGGACAGGACCGAAGCCTATACAAGGCATAGAGTCACTGTGTGGCTTCAAGCAACAGAGACTCACATGCACAGCGCAGGGAGGAAGGACTCACAGAGAAAAACACCGGCTCTGACCTCCGAACTATCCGTGATCGGCTGGGGCCCATGACGGCAATATCCAACACTCCAAAGGCGGTGATATCTCAGTGAGTAAAGAACTTTGATTGCAACCCCTGTGTCATCCAATCCTTCCCGCATCCTACCCTCACCATAGCTCCACAGCAGCCGGAGACTACTACTCCCAACATCCCTGGGGCCTGAGCTCTGCCTTTGGAGAGCTGCCCCAACCCAGCTGCGCTACCATCTGTCCCAAAGGACATCTCCCTCAGTGGTGGTTCCTATGTTAGTCGCACACCACAGGTGGCATAGCGAATGCAAACTCTATCCTCCCCTGTAGATAGCCCCTCCGTCTTTATTGACACCTCCGTGGTCACGGAACTGGGCCTGGCCGCTGTGACATCCCAAACTCCATACACCGGGCCGGTGATGAGTCATCCCCCAGACCTCTGTGAGCGCATCATAACTGAGCATAGCTTTACTCGCATACGTTTTGTTCGCACGTAAAGCATCTGAACCAGAACCTTGATTTTTTTAAATTAGGTGTTCGGTTCGAAAATTGAACCTCCGGTTCACTCACTTCTACCGTTGGCCCTCTAAAACTTTAGTGAGGGCCGCCTGCTGGCCTTCTATAAATTATGAGTGAGAAACACCTACTGGCCCTCTAAAAAATTATTGAGGCCCTCCTGCTTGCCCTCTAAAACTCGTGAGCGAGTACCATATGATGTCTCGGTGGATATGGTAGCTGAGAATTAGGAAGATGACAAGAAAATCCCCCCAAGGACGGTATAGCCTTTTTGGGTTTGAAGAGGTGCATGGGAATACACCAGAAAAAACAAACAAACAAACAAACATTTGAAGTGGCTTTATGTTCCGCTGCTGTCATCCACTGGTGTTGAGAAGTCCAATCCAAGCCTTATTCATTTGGAGAACAGTCAGTCTTTAAGCATTTTCAATTGACAGGCGAATAACAGCTATCAGTTATTATGCCCCCAGGTGCACGAAAAGCCCTCTAAATCAACTTAAGCATGGAGGAAGTTGAAAATGCAACTTACAAGAGTCTGATTTGGCTCAAGTCTGTGGAGAGAAAAATTATTAGTGAGGGCCGCCTGATGGCCCTCAAAAAATTTGGAGCAAGGGCTGCATAATAAACCTGTTGATAGGTGGAGGAGGAGAAGGAGGAGGACAAGAAATATAATAAACTATGAAACATATAACCTTTTAGGGGTGGGAAGGGGTGCATGAGAATACACAAGAAAAAAATAAACAAATTGAATTGTCTTTAGGTAATGCTGCTGTCATCCACAGGGGTTGAGGATTCCGGGCTAATCCAAGCTTTGTTCCTTTTGAGAACAGATCAACCTGTCAGCATTTTCATTTACAGGCATTTATTAGTTTATATGCCCCTGGTGGCATTAAAAACCTACAAAATCAAGTTAAACAACAAGGAGGGTGCAGTGACTGTGGCCTGCAAACCTCAGATTTTCCTAAACTCTGTGTAAAAAAAATAAAATAAAGATGCATTTATACAATGGGATAAAGGCCCAAATACACCTCTTGTGTGAATAAATGTACAAAGGATTTGGGGTGTTCTTTTCTCCGGAATGGATTAGAGAAGTTCCACTCACATGGTTCATGAATTTTCATTGGCAAACGTCTCCAAGATTAAAAAAAAAAAAAAAAAAAAACAATTGGAAACCCCTGCTTCAATCTATTTGCAGCCTCAGGGGTGCTTGATGCACTGAGCCAGCACGGGAGGAACTGCAGCCCATCTTAGCTGGAGCAAACCTGGAGTCGAATGTCTAAAAGTTTTTGTTGTGTCACTACTAGAGATGAGCGAACCAGCCGTGGTTCGGCTCGAGCTCGGTTCGCCGAACCAAGGTCCCGTTCGAGTTCGGTTCGGCGAACGTTTGACGAACCGAACTCGAACCAATAGGAAATAATGGGAGGCAATCACAAACACATAAAAAGGCATTATAAATGTACACATACAGTTAATAGACATTGCCATAACACTTACCGGTGCCCGCGATGCGTCCTGCACTCTGTCTCCTTTCACTATTCCTTCCGATGATCGCTGCGTCCTCCCGATAACCAGCACTGACAGGACCTTCCGTGACGTCGGCAAAATAGCCATGTGACCAGTCACATGGCTATTATCTCATTGGCAACAGACTGGTCACATGGCTTTGACGTCATGTCCTGTCCTAGGTCCTGTCATTGCACTCTCCGGTACACGGTGCACATTTGTGTATCGCCGTGTACCGGCGACATGCTCTAGCACACGGTCGACTCCCCGTTCTGTTAGGGACCGGCTGACACAGCCGGTCATTAACGGAGATCACCGTTGCCATAGCAACGCAGTTAGCGGTGACGTCACCGCTAACCGCGGCTCCGGGAATCACATGATCGGAGCACCGTTGCTATGGTAACGCGTCTGTCAGCGTTACCGCTGTTACCGATAACAGCCAGCAGCACTGATCTCTCACGGAGTGAAGGCTGCACGGGAAGTAGTGTCTTCCCCCATGCAGCAGTGATGGAGCAGAGCTGCATTTGTTGAACGAGAAAGACAGAAGACCATGGATCGTGGAGGGCTGACAGTAAAACAAAGCTAGTATTAACTCATTATTACCCAGCAAGCCACCCGGCTTCAGGGCTGTTGGAAGAGTTGGATACAGCGCCAGATGATGGCGCTTCTATGAAAGCGCCATTTTCTGGGGCGGCTGCGGACTGCAATTCGCAGCAGAGGCGCCCAGAAACCTCGGGCTAACCTGTGCTGTGGATTCAAATCCCCAGCTGCCTAGTTGTACCCGGCTGGACACAAAAATGGGGCGAAGCCCACGTCATTTGTTTTTTAATTATTTCATGAAATAAGTGAAATAATTAAAAAAAACGGGCTTCCCTATATTTTTGGTTCCCAGGTGCAAATAGGCAACTGGGGGTTGGAGGCAGCCCGTGGCTGCCTGCTGTACCTGGCTAGCATACAAAAATATGGCGAAGCCCACGTCATTTTTTTGGTGGGCAAAAAACTTCTGCATACAGTCCTGGATGGAGTATGCTGAGCCTTGTAGTTCTGCAGCTGCTGTCTACTCATCTCCATACAGACAGACAGCAGCTGCAGAAATACAAGGCTCAGCATACTCCATCCAGGACTGTATGCAGAAGTTTTTTGCCCCCTGAAAAAATTATGTGGGCTTCGCCATATTTTTGTATGCTAGCCAGGTACAGCAGGCAGGTACAGCTGCCCCCAACCCCCAGTTGCCTATTTGTACCCGGCTGGGAACCAAAAATAAAGGGAAGCCCTTTTTTTATTATTTCATGAATTTCATGAAATAATTAGAAAACAAATGACGTAGGCTTCGCCCCATTTCTGTGTCCAGCCAGGTACAACTAGGCAGCTGGGGATTGGAATCCGCAGCACAGGTTGGCCTGAGCTTTCTGGGCCCCACTGCTGCGAATTGCAGTCTGCAGCCGCCTCAGAAAATGGCACTTTCATAGAAGCGCCATCTTCTGGCGCTGTATCCAACTCTTCCAGCACCTGCCTGCTATACCTGGCTAGCATACAAAAATATGGCGAAGCTCACGTCCTTTTTTGTAGTTTTTTGGCAAAAAAATATAAAAAATGCTTCCCTGGATTTTCCATTGCCAGTGAAGGTAACACCAAGCAGTGGGGGTTAGCAGCCAGTAGCTGCTTGGATTACCCTTAGCTAGCAATACAAAAAATGCAGCGGGAGCCCATATATATTTTTTTTAATTATTTATTTAAATAACTAAAAACAAAATGGGCTTCCCTGTATTTTGATTGCTGGACATCACAGTGCTGTAAAAATAAATCTTTAAAAAAATTGACGTAGCGCTCCGCGGTATTTTTGATTCTCAGCGCAGATAAAGCAGACAGCTATGGGTTGCCACCCCCATCTGCCTGCCGTTACCTTGGTTGGCAATCAAAATACAGGGAAGCCCATTAATTTTTTCTATTTAAAAAATAGTTAAAAAAAAATGACGTTGGGTCCCCCCAATTTTGATAGCCAGCTAGGGTAAAGCAGACGGCTGTAGCCTGAAAACCACAGCTGGCAGCTTTACCGTGGTTGGGGATCCAATGTGGAGGTCCCCCCAGGCTCTTCTTTTATAATTATTTTATAAATATTAATAATTACACAAACAAAGTAGGGTCCCCCCCAAATTGGATCACCAGCCAAGGTAAAGCGGACAGCTGTGGTCTGGTATTCTCAGGGTGGGAAGGTCCATAGTTATTGGGCCTTCACAGCCTAAAAATAGCAGGCCGCAGGCACCCCAGACGTGGCGTATCCACTAGATGCGTCAATCCTGGCACTTCACCCCAGCTCATCCCGTGCCCTGGTGCAGTGGCAAACGGGGTAATAAATCGGGTTGATACTAGCTGTAAAGTCACCTGAGATCAAGCCCAGCAGTTTGTGATGTCATGGCGTCTATTAGATACCCAACATCATAAACTGTCAGTACTAACAAAAAAAAATCGGCAAAAGAAATTTATTTGAAAAAACAGTCCCCAAAACATTCCCTCTTTCACCAATTTATTGTAAGAAAAAAAATAAAGGGGTCCCACGACGACTCTGGACCGTCTAGAATATGGGGGGGAGACACTCAGGGAACGTATCCCCCATTTTCTAGGAGTACAGACCCTTCATGTGAGGAGTGTGGGTGCAATGAATCTGCACTCACTCTCCCCGGGTCCACAGCAGCAGAGTCCATGTCGTAATGGTTGCTACCAAAGCTGCAATGCCCTGCTCATGAGGTAAGGGCATGCTTAATCAGGAGAACTATTCTACATTTCCAAATATTGGTATTTGCTGATATTATTGCTATTCCACCTACTATATATTGGGGATAGGATCTTGGAGATGGAATACCCCTTTACGTCCAGTTATCCAGCTGAATGCATACTTAACAACAGAGCTCGCTATTTAGATGTGTTTTCTTGTGGTGTATAACGGACTCTCATGTTTGGTAGTCGTTCAGCAGGGAAACTATAAAAGCAAATCCCTCCATTTGGAAATGTAGTATATAGCTCTCCTGATCAATTATGTTCCTTACCTCATGAGCAGGGCATTGCAGTAATAATAATAATTTATTCATTTATATAGCGTTATTAATTCCATAGCGCTGTATGTCTTTGGAGTGTGGGAGGAAACCGGAGTACCCGGAGGAAACCCACGCAAACATACACACTCCTTGCAGATGGTGTCCTTGGTGGGAATTGAACCCAGGACCTCAGTGCTGCAAGACTGCGGTGCTAACCACTGAGCCACCGTGCCGCACATTTAGCTTACAGATGCATAACCACCACTCACTGTGTCTGAACACCGGAAGCTTAGCTGACAGCCGCTCTGTGCATACGGCAGCGTCTATTGTGAAGGAGAGGGCCGTGGGGGGATCAACGCTGCACAGGTACTGTGGGACACCGGGGAACACGGGTGGGGTTATAGGGGGTGACCTGGCAGGGCCTGGGGAGGAGTTTTCTGTCGCATGTGTCATGGCACATGCGACAGAAATCAGAGGAGTAGGGTGAATGCGGCTGGCGTGCTGCTGTGCGCGCGGCCATCTTGGATTTCTGGGAGGGCATCAGGGGGGGCACTTTGACGACACCGGGGGACCGGAGGGGACCGGGGAGGAGATTTATCATGTTTGTTCATGCCAGATGGGAGATAAATAATTTTTTACCGACACTGTCATTTAGTGTAACGTGATCATCGGTATACGGTGTATACCTGTGATCACGTGAGCGGGGACCGGAAAAAACGTCCTGAATCATGATCTCCAGGGTCTCAGCTACCCCCTGAAACCCTGGAGATTTTCTGACGCTGGGGGGTGTTATTCACTTATTTCTGCCTGCTGTTTATAAACGGCAGATCAGAATAAGGCTACATTCACACAACCGATCCATTTTTGTGGTCTGCAAAAAACAGTCCATTTTTTTTCACGGGTGCATCCGTGTGGCATCCGTTTCCGTTCCGTAGACGGTCCGTATGTCATCTGTTTGTCATCCGTGTGCCTTCTGTTTTTTTTGTGTACTGCAAAAAAAACTGAAGGAGGGAAAATACATAAATTTACCCAGGATGCATAGCTTCAACCTACATGAGGCAGTCACATGTTCACTCCAGTGCCATTTTCTACTGCTTTTCACAGCGTAGAGCTCTCTGGTGATTTTCCTGTGCTTGTACACTTCATATCAGTCTTTTCTGTCATTATAATGGCAGAGAGACACATAATGTCCCATTCTCCTGCATTTTGTAATTTTGCATCCTTTGGTGCCTTTCATTTGGCACTAAGGGGTGCTTAGCTTTGTATTTAGCCAAAAAAATGAAAAGAAAATGACGTGATGTTTCCCCTATTTTTGTAGCCAGCTAGGGTAAAGCAGACGGCTGCAGCCTGCAGACCACAGCTGGCAGCCTCACCTTGGCTGGTAATCCAAAACTGAGGGCACCCCACGCTGTTATTTTAAATTAAATAAATAATTAAAAAAAAAAACACGTAGGGGTCCCCCCAAAATTGGATCACCAGCCAAGGTAAAGCAGACAGCTGGGGTCTGATATTCTCAGACTAGGGAGGTCCATGGTTATTGGACTCTCCCCAGCCTAAAAATAGCAGGCCGCAGCCGCCCCAGAAGTGGCGCATCCATTAGATGCGCCAATCCTGGTGCTTCGCCCCAGCTCATCCCGTGCCCTGGTGCGGTGGCAAACGGGGTAATATATGGGGTTAATACCAGATGTGTAATGTCACCTGGCATCAAGCCCTGAGGTTGGTGAGGTCAGTCGTCTATCAGATACCCGACATCACCAACCCAGTCAGTAATAAAAAAAAATAGACGACAAACACATTTTTATTTGAAAAAACACTCCCCAATACATTCCCTCTTTAACCAATTTATTAGAAAGAAAAACAAATCCAGGTCTGGTGTAATCCAAGAGGTTGCCATGATGATCCACACTGTCCCAGTCAATGAAGAGCAGGATGTTCCCCATTGGCTGGGAGAGCAATGCAGTGACCTGAGCTAACATCAATGAGTCAGTCCAGGTCACTGCAGGGGATGACAAGTGCTGCTGTCAGGAGCGAGGTACAATACCTGTGCTGATCTCCTGCACTGCTGACAGCACCTGTCACTGAGTTCAATGACCTTCACAGCTAAGTATCGCGAGAGGCCCGTGACGTCACCGCTAGTCAGTCTCGGGTCGGAAGCGAGAGAAAGTGATGTGACAAGCGGCGACCATGGAGGACAGTGACAGCGCTGAGGTCGGGACTTCATCACCGCAGGTAAGCCGAGCGAGACCATGTGTGCAGAGTGCCAGGTGGGCGGATCCTAGCGGGGTAATGTGTGCAGAGTACCAGGTGTGCAGAGTGCCAGGTGGGCGGAGCCTAGCTGGGTAGTGTGTGCAGAGTGCCAGGTGTGCAGAGTGTCAGGTGGGCGGAGCCTAGTGGGACCATGTGTGCAGAGTGCTAGGTGTGCAGAGTGCCAGGTGGGTGGAGCCTAGCGGGGAAATGTGTGCAGAGTGCCAGGTGGGCGGAGCCTAGCGGGACCATGTGTGCAGAGTGCTAGGTGTGCAGAGTGCCAGGTGGGCGGAGCCTAGCAGGGAAATGTGTGCAGAGTGCCAGGTGGGCGGAGCCTAGCGGGACCATGTGTGCAGAGTGACAGGTGTGCAGAGTGCCAGGTGGGCAGAGCCTAGCTGGGACATGTGTGCAGAGTTCCAAGTGGGCGGAGCCTAGCGGGACCATGTGTGCAGAGTGCCAGGTGGGCGGAGCCTAGCGGGACCATGTGTGCAGAGTGCCTGGTGTGCAGAGTGCCAGGTGGGCGGAGCCTAGCGGGGAAATGTGTGCAGAGTGCCAGGTGGACGGAGCCTAGCGGGACCATGTGTGCAGAGTGTCAGGTGGGCGGAGCCTAGCGGGACCATGTGTGCAGAGTGCCAGGTGTGCAGAGTGCCAGGTGGGCGGAGCCTAGCGGGGAAATGTGTGCAGAGTGCCAGGTGGGCGGAGCCTAGCGGGACCATGTGTGCAGAGTGTCAGGTGGGCGGAGCCTAGCGGGACCATGTGTGCAGAGTGCCAGGTGGGCGGAGCCATGTGTGCTGGCGGTAGAGTGTGAAGTGGGTGGAGCCTAGCGGGGTCATGTGGCGCTGAGGACGTCAGTGTCGTGGACTGCATGGCTGGGGACAGGTGAGTGTGTGTGTGTGTGTGTATGTATGTGTACATGCCGCGTGCAGGAGGGGGCGGAGCGAGCTGAGCGGGGAAGTGTCGGCTTCCTGCACACGTAACTAGGATAAATATCGGGTTACTAACCAAAGCACTTTGCTTGGATACCCGATGTTTATCTTTGTTACCAGCTTCTGGCAGGCTGCCAGCGATGGCTCCTGCACACTGTAGCTGTAAAAAGCCCTGCTTTTTGCTGCTAGAACCGTTCTCGAACGTAACTAGAACTATCGAACTTTAGCAAAAAGCTCGAGTTCTAGTTCGATCTAGAACAGCCCCCAAAATCACTCGAACCGCGAACTGGCGAACCGCGCTCATCTCTAGTTACTACTCTGAGTATTGGCTCCTTGGACTCCTTGTTGTTGGCCAAAGAAGTCCCACTCCTAATTGTAAATGAGGCCCTACTCTTGGTGTGTTCCAAGGTGTATTAGTATTCCTTCTTCCATTTTTTGGCAGCCCTTCCACATAGTGCATACTTTTTACCAGTCTATGAGTCCCACTCCTTACAAATGGGGAAAAAAATGTTTTCTGAGGCCCTCCTCTGTGTATATTCCAAGGTGTATTTCAATCCCTCTTTTCAATTTTTGAAAGGCCTTGTACTTATTGCTTAGGTTTCACCAGTCTAGGAGTACCATTCTTTACAAATGGGAAAAACATTTCAGAAAGCTAATGCACATGAAATGTAAAAATGCTGCATTTTTGAAAGAAGGAGCAAGTCAATGCTTTCAGCGTGTTTTGCCGCATATTTCCACCATTGAAAGCAGTGAGAAAGTGCAGAAATTCAGCAAAAATGCTATGTGTGAACATAGGCTAAGGGGTGGAGGAGGCGCTTTTTTTCTTTAGTTTAAACTGCTTTACACACAAGTTATTATATAAGAAAGAATGTTTAATAACTTTTTCCTGTTAATTACATGTTATCTTAGATATGGAATGTTTTATTGTCGGTCCGTAAAAGCACTGTAATACTCTGACGACTTTATTCCCAGCAGCAATCTGGGTTTCAGAGATGTGTTCAGGCATCTTTCCCATGATATTCCCTTTCTATTTGAATGCTGCTTCCATCCATTTCAGCGATTTTACTTCCCCAATAAAAATGCTTGAGTTTCCCATTGACTTCCATAATGCTCGTTACTCGAGGCAAACACTCGAGAATTACAAATTGCTCGACTAGCGCATTTTAGTGCTTGCCCATCACTAATCTTTTCATTACTGGTGACCGTCTTTGCACATATAATTCACAAACTCTTTACCCTACTAATTTGCTCATTGTTCTGCACATGTAGGGGACAATCATTTTTTCATAGTTTATTTTCAAATCCAGATAACAATTGTCTAATACTAACCCCCTACCCTATGTCACTGAGAAAAAAAATACAGCCCCTCACTTGTTCTTTAGTGTTCCTACTGACCTCCATCGTTCCTCCCCTGTTCTAATTACCATCTGATGTAATGTTTTTATACTGCTCTGCATATATATGAAATATTGATGTATTATGCTGCATAAATCAATTGTTACTGAGGCCACAAGGACTCTACCTCTGGGATAGCTCCTGATTTAACTATTCAGATCCCTTCATTGAGATACATAAATCTATCTAAATTGTCATTGTGTGAAACTTGTGATTCCACAATATGTTATTTGTTACTTCCATAGTATAATCTTAATGAATGTTCTTAACAGATTGCAAAAAAGAGACAATTCAATTATAATTTCAGCTCTGCTCTATCTGTATGCAATGATGGAGACATAGGAAAGTCTAATGTCAGATGACAAGTATACAGCATAGGCACCCCACAATGACTGATATAATTGGCAGACTGATACACATTGAGGGAAGCAGATATGAGCAAGAAATAGCATTTTAATTAAAAGTTTAGTTTTTGACTACATAAAGGTCCATCATGTTCATCCTTATTGAGACCAAGCTAATTGATCCAATAGAAATGAAAACAAAGCCTTTTAAAATTAGCCTATCAGATTTATGCTGCCTAAACCACATGCAGCATGAATGAGACTTGGGCTTCACAATTGCAGACAGCGTTACCATATTTTTTGCTTTATATGATGCACTGGATGATAAGGTGCACCCTAAATGTAAAGAAAAAAAGGAAGCAAAAAATCGGGTCCATCTTATAATCTGGTGGTGTCTTACATTGGGGAGCAGCAGCGGTGGTGGAGCGGGGGTCTCAGGAGGCATGGACAGTGATGGTGTGGTGGGTGTCACAGATGCTTGCGGCACTGTGAGGCAGAGAAAACATCCAGGAACTGTGTTACGGTTGCTGTGGCTCTGGAGACTATGTCCGGATTTCTTGCTACTGCACATGTGCAAGCGCTGGAGACTAAGTCCTATCTTGGAGTCATTGCACATGTGCGGGTGACATAATCGCTGACACGAGGTCACATGTCTCTGACACCTTCTAAGCTGATTGGCCGCTGGTCATGTGCTTGTGACACGTGGTCACATGTCTCTGACACCTTCTATGCCGATTGGTCGCTGGTCATGTGCTTGTGACGCTTTGCTCGGTGATAGGCCAGCGTGACGTCATTGCTGTCATTCTGGCAGCGGATTGGCTCTGGTGTCCTCCATCTTGGACACAGAGTCTATATAAGATCCTGACGCAAGCCACTCGGCGCTCAGTCCTCTTGGTTCATGCATGAGAGTAGACGCTCTGTGCACGTTCCTCTAGGCATCTCTCTGTCTATGTTAGGTGAGCGCTACCGGCAGGGCAGCGTTCTTATACCTTACAGCTTCGGCTGCAGTCCGTATCCTTACCTCTTAGTGGAGCAGACATAGGCAGGTGCCTGAGGCACATGGTCCGGTTGGGCCTTGTGATTCTACTCGTAGGTGGACGTTGCCGCTAGGGTAACGTTTCTTTTACTGCGTCTGGCAGTTGTTCGTATCCTCACACACTAGGGGAGCGAACAGAGGTAGGAGCTTTGTGCGGCTTATGCTGCTGTCCGTCTCTTTTGCACCACTAGAAGAGCGGACCTAGGCAGGTGCCATATCTAGTGGTTCGTGTCCTCGCACACTAGTGGAGCAAACGCAGGTAGGAGCTTTGTGCGGATTATGCTGCTGTCCGTCTCCTGGCACCACTAGAGGAACGGACCTAGGTAGGTGCCATTTCACACTCACTGCTTTTGTCTCTGTGATCATTAACAGAGATCATTCTACACACCCTCCAAGTAAGGAAGGAATTGCTTTATTTTCTAATTATATTCCTCTGTGGGTTTTACAGAGGTATTGCACTCTGCACTTGTGCTATTATTATTTACAGTGGCACACTTATATACCCCTTATCCTCTGCCATAGTCTGCAGCAGAGTCTTTGCACGGTGGACCCTGACTGTCTGATATTCCTTTAGGTTTTATTATCAGACAGCCCCCCGTAACAAACTGTCAGTGGTGTAGGCTTCAAAGAAATGGCACCCAGAGTTGATGTGTGGGCAGATTGAACTCTCAGGCGAGATCTCATTTGCGCACATGCTGACTCCGGGCGCCATTTTCCTTAAGTCTGCATCTGGGATAGCAATGGGCCTGAGGCAGTGCGTGCGCAGGCTGACTCTGGGCTCCATTGTTTGAAGCCCACACAATCAACATCTTCAGGATGGCTCCTGCCTCACCACTAGAGTTGAGCGCGGTTCGCGGTTCTCCAGTTCGCGGTTCGAGTGATTTTTGGGGGGTGTTCTAGATCGAACTAGAACTCGAGCTTTTTGCTAAAGCTCGATAGTTCTAGTTACGTTCGAGAACGGTTCTAGCAGCAAAAAGCAGGGCTTTTTACAGCTACAGTGTGCAGGAGCCATCGCTGGCAGCCTGCCAGAAGCTGGTAACCAAGATAAACATCGGGTATCCAAGCAAAGCGCTTTGGTTAGTAACCCGATATTTATCCTAGTTACATGCAGGAAGCCCACACTTTCCCGCTCAGCTCACTCCGCCCCCTCCTGCACGCAGCATGTACACACACACACACACACACACACTCACCTGTCCCCAGCCAAGCAGTCCACGACACTGACGTCCTCAGTGCCACATGACCCCGTTAGGCTCCACCCACTTCGCACTCCGCCGCCAGCACACATGGCTCCGCCCACCTGGCACTCTGCACACATGGTCCCACTAGGCTCCGCCCACCTGTCACTCTGCACACATGGTCCCGCTAGGCTCCACCCACCTGACACTGCACACATTACCCCGCTAGGCTCCGCCCACCTGTCACTCTGCACACATGGTCCCGGTATGCTCCGCCCACCTGGCACTCTGCACACATTGCCCCACTAGGCTCCGCCCACCTGTCACTTTGCACACATTACCCCGCTAGGCTCCTCCCACCTGTCACTCTGCACACATGGTCCCGCTAGGCTCCACCCACCTGACACTCTGCACACATTACCCCGCTAGGCTCCGCCCACCTGTCACTCTGCACACATAGTCCCGGTATGCTCCGCCCACCTGGCACTCTGCACACATTGCCCCGCTAGGCTCCGCGCACCTGTCACTCTGCACACATTACCCCGCTAGGCTCCGCCCACCTGTCACTCTGCACACATTGCCCCGCTAGGCTCCGCCCACCTTTCACTCTGCACACATAGTCCCGGTATGCAACGCCCACTTGGCACTCTGCACACATTACCCTGCTAGGCTCCGCCCACCTAGCATTCTGCACACATTGCCCCGCTAGGCTCCGCCCACCTGTCACTCTGCACACATTACCCCACTAGGCTCCGCCCACCTGGCACTCTGCACACATGGTCCCGCTAGGCTCCGCCCACCTGTCACTCTGCACACATGGTCCCGCTAGGCTCCGCCCACCTGGCACTCTGCACACATTACCCTGCTAGGCTTCGCCCACGTGGCACTCTGCACACATGGTCCCGCTAGGCTCCGCCCACCTGGCACTCTGCACACATGGTCCAGCTAGGCTCCGCCCACCTGGCACTCTGCACACATGGTCCCGCTAGGCTCCACCCACCTGACACTCTGCACACATGGTCCCGCTCGGCTTACCTGCGGTGATGAAGTCCCGACCTCAGCGCTGTCACTGTCCTCCATGGCCGCCACTTGTCACATCACCTTCTCTCGCTTCTGACCCGAGACTGATTAGCGGTGACGTCACGGGCCGCTCGCGATACTTGGCTGTGAAAATGATTGAAGTCAGTGTGCAGGAGATCAGCGCAGGTAATGTACCTCGCTGACAGCAGCACTTGTCATCCCCTGCAGTGACATGGGCTGACCCATTGATGTTAGCTCAGGTCGCTGCACTGCTCTCCCAGCCAATGGGTAACATCCTGCTCTTCATTGACTGGGACAGTGTGGATCGTCATGGCAACCCTTTGGATTACAGCAGACCTGGATTTGTTTTTGTTTCTAATAAATTGGTTAAACAGGGAATGTATTGGGGAGTGTTTTTTCAAATAAAAAAGTGTTTGTCGTCTATTTTTTTTTATTACTGACTTCGTTGGTGATGTCGGGTATCTGATAGACGCCTGACCTCACCAACCCCAGGGCTTGGTGCCAGGTGACATTACACATCTGGTATTAACCCAATATATTACCCCGTTTGCCACCGCACCAGGGGACAGGATGAGCTGGGGCGAAGCACCAGGATTGGCACATCTAATGGATGCGCCACTTCTGGGGCGGCTGCGGCCTGCTATTTTTAGGCTGGGGAGAGTCCAATAACCATGGACCTCCTTAGTCTGAGAATATCAGACCCCAGCTGTCTGCTTTACCTTGGCTGGTGATCCAATTTTGGGGGGACCCCTACGTGTTTTTTAAAAAAAATTATTTATTTAATTTAAAATAACAGCGTTAGGTGCCCTCAGTTTTGGATTACCAGCCAAGGTGAGGCTGCCAGCTGTGGTCTGCAGGCTGCAGCCGTCTGCTTTACCCTAGCTGGCTACAAAAATAGGGGGAACCCTACGTCATTTTTTTTTTTCATTTTTTTGGCTAAATACAAAGCTAAGCACCCCTTAGTGCCACATGAAAGGCACCAAAGGGTGCGAAATTACAAAAGGCAGGAGAGTGGGACATTATGTGTCTTTCTGCCATTATAATGACAGAAAAGACTGATATGAAGTGTACAAGCAAAAGAAAATCACCAGAGCGCTCTACGCTGTGAAAAGCAGTAGAAAATGGCACTGGAGTGAACATGTGACCGCCTCATGTAGGATGAAGCTATGGATCCTGGGTAAATTTATGTATTTTCCCTCCTTCAGTTTTTTTGCAGTACACAAAAAAAACGAAAGGCACACGGATGACAAAAAGATGACATACGGACCGTCTACGGAACGGAAACGGATGCCACATGGATGCACCCGTGAAAAAAAATGGACTGTTTTTTGCAGACCACAAAAATGGATCGGTTGTGTGAATGTAGCCTTATTCTGGTCTGCCGTTTATAAACAGCAGGCAGAAATAAGTGAATAGCGCCCCCCCAGCGTCAGAAAATCTCCGGGGTTTCAGGGCTAGCTGAGGCCCTGGAGATCATGATTCAGGACGTTTTTTCCGGTCCCCGCTCACGTGATCACAGGTATACACCGTACACCGATGATCACGTTACAGTAAATGACAGCGGCGGTAAAAAATTATTTATCTCCCATCTGGCATGAACAAACATGATAAATCTCCTACCCGGCCCCCTCCAGTCCCCCGGTGTCGCCAAAGTGCCCCCCCTGATGCCCTCCCAGAAATCCAAGATGGCCGCGTGCACAGCAGCGCGCCAGCCGCATTCACCTTACTCCTCTGATTTCTGTCGCATGTGCCATGTACCAAACTCCTCCCCAGGCCCTGCCAGGTCACCCCCTATAACCCCACCGGTGTTCCCCGGTGTCCCACGGTACCTGTGCAGCGTTGATCCCCCCACGGCCCTCTCCTTCACAATAGACGCTGCCGCATGCACAGAGCGGCTGTCAGCTCAGCTTCCTGTGTTCAGGCACAGTGAGTGGTGGTTATGCATCTGTAAGCTACATGGGTGGCACGGTGGCTCAGTGGTTAGCACTGCAGTCTTGCAGCGCTGAGGTCCTTGGTTCAATTCTCACCATGGGCACCATCTGCAAGGAGTTTGTATGTTCTCCCCGTGTTTGCATGGGTTTTCTCCGGGTACTCCGGTTTCCTCCCACACTCCAAAGACATATAGTGCTATGGAATTAATAACGCTATATAAATGAATAAATTATTATTATTACTGCAATGCCCTGCTCATGAGGTAAGGAACATAATTGATCAGGAGAGCTATATACTACATTTCCAAATGGAGGGATTTGCTTTTATAGTTTCCCTGCTGAACGACTACCAAACATGAGAGTCCGTTATACGCCACAAGAAAACACATCTAAATAGCTCTGTTGTTAAGTATTCATTCAGCTGGATAACTGGACTTAAAGGGGTATTCCATCTCCAAGATCCTATCCCCAATATATAGTAGGTGGAATAGCAATAATATCAGCAAATACCAATATTTGGAAATGTAGAATAGTTCTCCTGATTAGGCATGCCCTTACCTCATGAGCAGGGCATTGCAGCTTTGGTAGCAACCATTACGACATGGACTCTGCTGCTGTGGACCCGGGGAGAGTGAGTGCAGATTCATTGCACCCACACTTCTCACATGAAGGGTCCGCACTCCTAGAAAATGGGGGATACGTTCCCTGAGTGTCTCCCCCCCATATTCTAGACGGTCCAGAGTCGTCGTGGGACCCCTTTATTTTTTTTCTTACAATAAATTGGTGAAAGAGGAAATGTTTTGGGGACTGTTTTTTCAAATAAATTTCTTTTGTCGATTTTTTGTTTTTGTTAGTACTGACAGTTTATGATGTTGGGTATCTAATAGACGCCATGACATCACAAACTGCTGGGCTTGATCTCAGGTGACTTTACAGCTAGTATCAACCCGATTTATTACCCCGTTTGCCACTGCACCAGGGCACGGGATGAGCTGGGGTGAAGCGCCAGGATTGGCGCATCTAGTGGATGCGCCATGTCTGGGGTGCCTGCGGCCTGCTATTTTTAGGCTGTGAAGGCCCAATAACTATGGACCTTCCCACCCTGAGAATACCAGACCACAGCTGTCCGCTTTACCTTGGCTGGTGATCCAATTTGGGGGGGACCCTACTTTTTTGTGTAATTATAAATATTTATAAAATAATTATAAAAAAGAGCCTTGGGGGACCTCCACATTGGATCCCCAACATTGGTAAAGCTGCCAGCTGTGGTTTTCAGGCTACAGCCGTCTGCTTTACCCTAGCTGGCTAACAAAAATGGGGGGACCCAACGTCATTTTTTTTTTAACTAGTTTTTAAATAGAAAAAATTAATGGGCTTCCCTGTATTTTGATTGCCAACCAAGGTAACGGCAGGCAGATGGGGGTGGCAACCCATAGCTGTCTGCTTTATCTGCGCTGAGAATCAAAAATACCGCGGAGCGCTACGTCATTTTTTTAAAGATTTATTTTTACAGCACTATGATGTCCAGCTGGAAGAGTTGGATACAGCGCCAGAAAATGTCGCTTCTTTGAAAGTGACATTTTCTGAGGCGGCTGCAGACTGCAATTCGCATCAGTGGGGCCCAGAAAGCTCAGGCCAACCTGTGCTGCGGATTCCAATCCCCAGCTGCCTAGTTGTACCTGGCTGGATACAATAATGGGGCGAAGCCTACGTCATTTGTTTTCTAATTATTTCATGAAATTCATGAAATAATAAAAAAAGGGCTTCCCTTCATTTTTGGTTCCCAGCCAGGTACAAATAGGCAACTGGGGGTTGGGGGCAGCCGTACCTGCCTGCTGTACCTGGCTAGCATACAAAAATATGGCGAAGCCCACATAATTTTTTCAGGGGTCAAAAAAATTCTGCATACAGTCCTGGATGCAGTATGCTGAGCCTTGTAGTTCTGCAGCTGCTGTCTGTCTGTATGGAGAAGAGCAGACAGCAGCTGAAGAACTACAATGCTCAGCATACTCCATCCAGGACTGTATGCAGAAGTTTTTTGCCCACCAAAAAAATGACGTGGGCTTCGCCATATTTTTGCATGCTAGCCAGGTACAGCAGGCAGCCACGGGCTGCCTCCAACCCCCAGTTGCCTATTTGTACCCGGCTGGGAACCAAAAATATAGGAAAACCCGTTTTTTTTTAATTATTTCACTTATTTCATGAAATAATTAAAAAACAAATGACGTGGGCTTCGCCCCATTTTTGTGTCCAGCCAGGTACAACTAGGCAGCTGGGGATTGGAATCCGCAGCACAGGTTAGCCCGAGGTTTCTGGGCGCCTCTGCTGCGAATTTCAGTCCGCAGCCACCCCAGAAAATGGCGCTCTCATAGAAGCGCCATCATCTGGCGCTGTATCCAACTCTTCCAACAGCCCTGGAGCCGGGTGGCTTGTTGGGTAATCATGAGTTAATACTGGCTTTGTTTTACTAGCCAGTATTAAGCCAGAGATTCTTAATGTCAGGCACGTTTGACCCAGCCATTAAGAATCTCCAATAAAGGGTTAAAAAAAAACACCACACAGAGAAAAAATACTTTAATAGAAATAAATACACAGGCACATTAGAGACTCCATCTTTATTACCCCCTGTCAGCCCTCCACGATCCATGGTCTTCTGTCTTTCTCGTTCAACAAATGCAGCTCTGCTACATCACTGCTGCATGGGGGAAGACGCTGCTTCCCATGCAGCTTTCACTCCGTGAAGGCTGCACGGGAAGCAGCGTGCAGCCTTCACTCCGTGAGAGATCAGTGCTGCTAGCGGTAACAGCGGTAACGTTGACAGATGCGTTACCATAGCAACAGGGCTCCGATCATGTGATTCCCGGAGCCGCGGTTAGCGGTGACGTCACCGCTAACTGCGTTGCTATGGCAACGGTGATCTCCGTTAATGACCGGCTGTGTCAGCCGGTCCCTAACGGAACGGGGAGTCGACCGTGTGCTAGAGCGTGTCGCCGGTACACGGCGATACACAAATGTGCACCGTGTACCGGAGAGTGCAATGACAGGTCCTACATGACGCGTCATAGTCATGTGACCAGTCTGTGGCCAATGAGATAATAGCCACGTGACTGGTCACATGGCTATTTTGACGTCACGATAGGTCCTCCATCACTGCTGGCAGTGCTGGTCACCGGGAGGATTCAGCGATCATCGGATGGAATAGCGTCATGAGACAGAGTGCAGGAGGGATCGCGGGGACCGGTAAGTGTTATGGCAATGTTTATTAACTGTATGTGTACATTTATAATGCGTTTTTATGTGTTTGTGATTGCCTCCCATTATTTCCTATTGGTTCGAGTTCGGTTCGTCGAACGTTCGCCGAACTGAACTCGAACGAGACCTCCGTTCGACGAACCGAACTCGAGCCGAACCACGGCTGGTTCGCTCATCTCTACTCACCACAGCTCACAGCACAGAGCAGTGCACTACCCGGCCACAGCAAAGAGCAGAGCACCACCTGTAGCGGAGAGCAGAGCACTGCCCGTAGCACAGAGAAGAGCACTGCCTGCAGCACAAAGCAGCGCACCACCTGCAGTGGACCACCCACACCGTAGCAGAGAGCAGGGCACCACCCACCCACAGCACAGACAGAGCCCCGCCCACAGTACAGAGCAGAGCACTGCCTGCCTGCAGCGCACTGCCTGCCCACTTCAAAGAGCAGCTCACAGCCTGCAGCATTGCCCCTGCCTCCTGCGACCCCTCTCCGCCATCCCTCGGTAAGCTACATTCGCATTATAAGATGCACCCCTTATTTTCCTCCAAAATTTTTGGGAGCAAAAGTACGTCTAATAATCCAAAATATACAGTATTTAACTCTTAAATGCTGCTTTATTTCAGTATAAGCATACTTTCAAAAGCTTGCCGGAGACTATGTAAGTCAGCTGACTAGTTTGATGCTGTTTCCCTCAGATTGCTTCCTGCAGTCACCATTTTGACCTGTTAGGTTAAAGGATTGGGTGGAATAAAGTTGACTGAGGACCCACCATGGACCAGTCAACTAAGACACAGAGTCAATGGCCGGCTTTTCAAAGAAAGTTTACTTTTGAAATATAATGCCACAGCATTACAGAGTAAAACATGCTGTACATGGCTGACATGATGGAGCCAGTGTCTCATTCATGCTGCCTTTAGTTTGGGCAGCATGAATCTGATGACAGGTTCCCTTTAAGATCATGTGATTTTAAATATGTTCCTATCCAGTATGGCAATGACCAACATGCTATAATTGAAATCTATTTTAATGATAATATTTTAAGTAAAGTCATAGGTAAATTCATAGGTAAATCGTTGCTCCATCTTATGTTGTCTTGAAAAGGGATGTGGGTGTGCATGAATGGCTCTCTTTATGCTCTTCTGGGGGAGTTCTTAGCATAAAGCTATAAAGAATATATATAAAAATTTATGACATACACTGTGAATATGCCATAATTACCTCAATTGGGACAACCTCACTTAACTCTTGTGTTTAGTGTCACAAATGAGGATAGTTCTCATTACACATACAGTGGATATAAAAAGTCTATACAACCTTTCTAAAATAACAAGTTTTATGTACAAAGTAATATCAAGTAGAATCATTTCAAAGCTTTTTACACTTACTGTCAATTATAATGTGTACAAATCCATTCACATACAAATTGAAAGAAGGAAAATAAAAATAACAAAACCAAAATAATCTGGTTGCATAAGTGTGAACATCTTCTTATAATTTGGGATGTGTTTGTGTTCAGAATTAGCCATCAACATTTAACCAATGTTAAATAAAATTAAATACAGCTTCTATCATCTACAGTGATTCTGATTAACACCATATAAATATAAAGTTTAGCTGTTCTATTAAAATTTTCCTGACATTTCTTAGTTGTATTTTACAGCTAAAACAATGGTCAGTAAACAGCTTACAACAAAGCAAAAGGATTTCATTGCGGAAAATTATAAAATTATCAGTCAGGAGAAGGATACAAACATTTTCAGGTCAGATGAGGCTCAAGGTCTGGCAGCAATAGATCAGAAAATAGAGTACAGATAAACTAGGCCAGTAAGCACCACTAAGCAGAATGTTACATTGACTGCTCAGATAAATAGCTGGGCAATCACAAACAAACAGGGACCAAATGATTAAACCCAACACCTCCCAGTATCAGACTGGATGACTGAACTTTAACTCAAAACACCGATAGCGCAGCATGACCTGATTCCAAAGTTCAGCAAACAAGACATTCATTGCATCCAAAATTCACTGAGTGGATGAATCAAAACAGGAGCATCTCTTCTAGTGGGGACACGAACCCTCAGGTTTCCCAGGAAACCTACTATTGAAGATCCTTACTAAATGATCAGCCTTCACCGAATGATCCGGAACCCAGGATCTTGGGTCTGTATCCTTCTAATGATCTAGAAATTGAAGAGAATTCCAGACCTTGCAATCCTCAATTCCACATCCTCTGTACCTTGTGTTCGAACCCCCCATTAATGTAAACATGAGGAGGCAGGGACAAGGGAGACAACACTGAAGAGACAAATTCTTTTATCAGGGATCTGTGTAAAAAGTTAGGGACACAGAGACTGAGGGAATTTCAATCCAAAGGCAATCAGATTGACCACCTCCAGAAAATTGTACAGGCCAATAAATTTAGGACCCAATTTCATCTATGACACCTTCAGCTTAATATTTTGGAAAATAACATACATTTCCCATAAAGTATTACGTTTCCACCTCCATGTTTCATGGTTAGGATGGTGTTCTTGGGGTTGTATTCATCCTTCTTCCAGCAAACACTGCAATTGGAGTTGATACCAAAAACTTCTATTTTGGTCTCATTTGACCATATGACCAGATCCCATGCCTCCTGACAGTCATCTTCTGTTTCTTCCATTTTCAAATAATTGCAGCAACAGTTGTTGCCTTTTCACCAAGCTGCTTGCTAATTGACCTGTAGCCCATACCAGCTTTGTGTAGGTCTACAATTTTGTTGCTGGTGTCCTTATGCAGCTCTTTGGTCTTTGCCATGGTGACGAGGTTCGAGTATGATTGATTGAATGTGAGGAAAGATGCCTTTTATACAGGTAACAAGTTCAAACATGAGCAATTTATACAGGTAATAATAGGTAGAGTGCAGAGTAGGAGGGCTTCTTAAAGAAAAAATAACAGGTCTGTGAGAGCCAGAATTCTTGCTGGTTGGTAGATGATTAAACACTTATTGCATGCAATAGAATCCAAATTAATTAAAAAAAAAAAAAACAAAACAAAATATTTAATGTGATTTTCAGGATGTTTTTTTGTCTAATGCACAAATCAAATGTACCTATGATTAAAAATACAGACTTCTACATTATTTGTACGCAGGACAACTCTCAAAATCATCAGTCTATCAAATACTTATTTTTCCCCATATATATATATATATATATATATATATATATACACTGTGCTTTGCGAAAGTATTCAGCTCCCTTGAATTTTTCAAAGTTGAACAAAATGTATTGCTTATTTTAAACTTTTTAAAAAAATAAATAACTGAGAAGTGGGGCATGCAATATTATTCGTCCCCTTTAAGTTAACACTTTGTAGCGCCACCTTTTGCTGCGATTACAGCTGCAAGTCGCTTGGGGTATGTCTCTATCAGTTTTGCACATCGAGAGACTGAAATTCTTGTCCATTCTTCCTTTGCAAATAACTCGAGCTGAGTGAGGTTGGATGGAGAGCGTTTGTGGACAGCAGTTTCAAGCTCTTTCCACGGATTCTCGATTGGATTCAAGTCTGGACTTGGCCATTTTAACACCTGGATATGTTTGTTTGTGAACCATTCCATTGTAGATTTTGCTTTATGTTTGGGATCATTGTCTTGTTGTCTTGTTGGAAGACAAATCTCCATCCCAGTCTCAGGTCTTTTGCAGACTCCAACAGGTTTTCTTCAAGAATGGTCCTGTATTTGGCTCCATCCATCTTCCCTGTCCCTTCTGAAGAAAAGCCGGCCCAAACCATGATGCTGCCACTACCATGTTTGACAGTGGGGGTGGTGTGTTCAGGGTGATGAGCTGTGTTGCTTTTACGCCAAATATATCATTTGGCATTGTGCCCAAATAGTTCAATTTTGTTTTCATCTGACCAGAGCACCTTCTTCCATGTTTGGTGTGTCTCCCAGGTGGCTTGTGGCAAACTTTAAATGACACTTTTTATGGATATCTTTGAGAAATGGCTTTCTTCTTGCCACCCTTCCATAAAGGCCAGATTTGTGCAGTGTACAACTGATTTTTGTCCTATGGACAGACCTCAGCTGTAGATCTCTGCAGTTCATCCATAGAGATTATGGGCCTCTTGGCTGCATCTCTGATCAGTCTTCTCTTTGTTTGAGATGAAAGTTTGGATGGATGGCCGGGTCTTGGTAGATTTGCAGTGGTATGATGTCACGCTCCCCGGGTCCCCTGCTCTGCTCCCCGGCTCACCTGCCACGCTCCCCGGCTTCCCTGCGTCGCTCCCCGGTTCCTCTGTCCGGCGTCCGCCGCTCCCCGGTCTCCAGCTTCCATTGCTTGCGGTTCCCAGGCGTCCTGGTCCCCGCTCCCGGCGCCCGTCGGCTACTCAGCCCCAGCCCGGCTCTCCTGCTTCCTCCTCACCGCTCCCTGCCCTGGCTTCTGGCACCCAGGCCTCGCGCATGCGCATTAGGGCGCGCGCGCGGTCATTGACCCTTTCTTAAAGGGCCAGCGTCCACTGACAGGAAATTGAGCACACAGGTACAGGGTATAAAGGGGTTTAGTGTCCAAGTGGGCGGGGCCTGTTCTTCGTGTTTCCCAAGCTAGGAGTCAGGTCTCCTTGTGTTCCTGTGATATACTCACCTCTCTCTCTTCTAGAGCCGATCCTGCCTCGCCATCCAGTCCTGCCGAATCCCGAACCCCGAACGCTGACTATCTGCCATCCTGACAGTCCGTTCCATCTCTGATCCCTGTGGTGACCCGTCCTCTCGCTCCATCGGTTCCGGACTCCGCCTGACAACATCTCGGCTTCCGAACCTGAGCTCCGTCACCCGGACTACCATCAGTGACTCCGTGGTCCCAGGGACTTCTCCATTCTACTCTTGTGCACGGACTGTCCTGCTACCCGTAGTGCTCCGGCTACTGGACCCCTTACATTCATCAAGGAGTTCGGCCCAGTGGATCCACCTCCTGGGTCTGCCCGTCCACCTGGCCCTAACAGTAAGAACAGGCCATGGATCCCGCCGAAGCACTAGCGGCCTTGCAGGAAGAACTCACACGCCAGCGTGAGACTTAGACCCGCATGCTGAACTTTATGTCTTCTGTGGACGCCCGCCTGAACACGCTACAAGCGTCGGTTATATCTTCAGCATCTCGGGTTTCCACTAGACAATCCACGGCTCCAGCTCCCGTGGCAGCCTCCTCGGATGCTTCCAGGCTTCGTTTGGCCTCACCACCCCGATACGCCGGAGATCCCAAGACCTGCAGGGGATTCATAAACCAATGCTCCCTCCATTTCACGCAGCTGCCGCATTTGTTTGCCTCCGACCAAGCCAAGGTCGCCTTCATGATGTCCCATCTAGAGGGTGAGGCACTGGCGTGGATGAACCCCTTGTGGGAGAAGGAGGACCCTGTGACTACGAACATCCAGGAGTTCCTGCAGGCATTTCGTGGCACCTTTGACGAGCCCGGACGCGCCTCCGCGTCTGCCTCATCTCTTCTCCGGTTACGTCAGGGGACTCTGACGGTGGGTCAATATGCCATCCGTTTTCGCACCTTGGCTTCGGAACTCGGGTGGAACAACGAGGCTCTAACCGCCGCCTTCTGGGAAGGACTCTCGGGTTGAATTAAAGATGAGCTGGCTGGTCGTGACGTACCGTCCACCCTGGATGCCCTGATTACCCTAGCGACTCGAGTGGACATTCGCTTTCAGGAGCGATCCAAAGAGGTGTCCCGTGAGAGACGTCCGGTACGGCATTCCTCTCCTCCACAGAAGCCCGCCGTACTTCAGTCAACGGCATCTGGTGTCTCCGTCCACGAGCCCATGCAGATCGACCGTGTGCGGCAGTCTGAACAACGCCGAGCAGAGCGGCTCGCCAAGGGCCTCTGCTTCTACTGCGGAGAGGGCACACACCTTCTACGCTCCTGTCCAGAGAGGCCGGGAAACTCCAAAGCCTAGGGTTGGTAGGAGAGGCCACCCTAGGTGCTGGGACTCTCTCAGACCCGGTTACGTGGACTGTTCAAGTGACAACGGGAGAGACGCGGTTCACGGTCGAGGCGTACCTCGATTCTGGGGCAGCAGGCAATTTCATCCAGCAGGCCACGGTGGACAAGTACCAGGTGCTTGTTACTCCACTCGACAAACCCCTCATGATTGCCTCTGTAGATGGGAGACCCCTCTCTGACACCATCTCGTGGATCACCAGGCCGGTCGAACTGCGTATCGGTGCCCTGCACACCGAGAACATCGCTCTCTACGTCCTCCCACACATGTCCCATCAAATCCTGCTAGGACTCCCCTGGTTACGGACACACGAACCATCAGTCAGCTGGGGCACTGGTGAAATCACCCGATGGGGCTCTTCTTGCCATGAGAACTGTCTGAAGACCATACAACCCATCCGACGACCTCCGGTTCCAGAGTCTCTACCGGGACTGCCCTCGGCCTATTGGTCCTTCGCGGACGTCTTTGACAAAAAGGAATCAGAGGTACTTCCGCCACATCGTCCTTACGATTGTGCCATCGACCTGCTCCCGGGAACTACACCACCTCGAGGACGGATATATCCGCTGTCTCCTGCCGAAACAAGGGCCATGTCTACTTACATCACAGAGAGCCTGGCAAGGGGATTCATTCGGAGATCCTCCTCTCCTGCTGGAGCAGGCTTCTTCTTCGTTAAGAAGAAAGAAGGTGACTTACGCCCATGCATAGACTACCGGGGATTGAACCAAATCACCGTGAAAAACAAGTACCCCCTGCCGCTCATCCCCGAATTGTTTGATCGGCTTAGAGGAGCTCGTGTGTTCACCAAGTTGGATCTTCGGGGTGTCTACAACCTGGTCCGCATCCGCTCTGGGGACGAATGGAAGACCGCGTTCAATACTCGCGATGGGCACTATGAATACTGTGTGATGCCCTTCGGCCTGTGTAACGCACCAGCAGTCTTTCAAGAATTGGTGAACGACGTGTGCCGGGACCTTCTCTACATCTGTGTGGTGGTGTATCTTGATGATATCCTGGTCTTTTCTCCGGACCTCCAGACCCACAGAGAGAACGTGCAGCTGGTACTACGACGACTGAGGGAGAATCGTCTGTACGCCAAGTACGAGAAGTGCGTCTTCGAGCAGTCTTCTCTTCCCTTCCTGGGTTACGTCATCTCCGATACCGGACTGCAGATGGATCCGAAGAAGGTCTCTTCCATTCTCAACTGGCCTCCTCCTTCTGGACTAAAGGCAATCCAACGCTTTCTGGGATTCGCCAACTATTACCGCCAGTTCATCCCTCACTTCTCGGCTCTGACTGCTCCTCTCTCCGCCTTGACCAAGAAGGGGGCTAATCCAAAGGACTGGTCACCTGCGGCCGACGCCGCGTTTGGCTCTCTGAAGCGGGCATTTGCCTCCTCTCCTGTGCTCCACCGTCCGGAGTTAAACCGACAGTTCACCTTGGAGGTGGATGCCTCCTCCTCGGGAGCCGGAGCAGTGCTCATGCAGAAGTCCTCCTCCGGGAAGATGGTGACTTGTGGTTTCTTCTCCAAGAGCTTCTCAGCGCCTGAACGCAACTACACCATCGGTGACAGAGAGCTATTGGCAGTCAAACTGGCTCTGGAGGAATGGCGCTACCTTCTGGAAGGAGCAGTGTACCCCGTTATTATTTACACGGACCACAAGAACCTGGAATACCTGCGGTCTGCTCAGCGACTGAACCCACGGCAAGCCAGGTGGTCCTTGTTCTTTGCCAGATTCGATTTCCAGCTCCATTTCCGACCCGCGGACAAGAATGTACGCGCAGATGCCTTGTCCAGGTCATTCATGCCCATGGAGCAGGAGGAGGAGACATCCCAGCCCATCATCTGCCCTAGTAAAATCATTCCGGTGACTCCTGTCACCCTGGCCCAGATACCGCCCGGGAAGACCTATGTCTCTGAGACTGACAGGCAAGAAGTGTTACACTGGGGCCATGCCTCGAAAATAGCCGGTCATGCTGGTCAGAAGAGAACATGGAGTACGATTGTACGTCATTACTGGTGGCCATCCCTTCGGACGGATGTCGCTTCTTTTGTCTCAGCCTGCTCCTCCTGTGCCAGGAACAAGACGCCCAAACACCTGCCATATGGTCGCCTTCTGCCTCTGCCAATTCCCTCCGTTCCGAGGCAACACATTGCGATGGACTTTATTACGGACTTGCCACTGTCCTCCGGACACACAGTCATATGGGTCGTGGTGGATCGGTTCTCTAAAATGGCTCATTTCATCCCTATGGCTGGACTGCCCTCTGCCCAGGAACTCGCTGACGCCTATATACAACACATCTTCCGCTTGCATGGCTTTCCATCACACATTGTGTCCGACAGAGGAACTCAGTTCACCTCCTGCTTTTGGAGGGCTCTCTGCAAACATCTGGGAGTGACTCTGGACTTTTCTTCAGCCTACCATCCTCAGTCGAACGGCCAAGTGGAACGGGTCAATCAGATCTTGACCTCCTTCTTACGTCACTACGTCAACGCCCATCATGACGACTGGTCCACGCTTCTTCCTTGGGCTGAATTCTCCCATAACGACCACGTCAGTGAGTCCTCCTCCAGCTCTCCCTTCCATGTCGTTTACGGACTTCAGCCTTCCGTCCCATTGCCTGTATCCTCTTCCTCGGATGTCCCTGCTGCTGATGCTGTAGCCCGTGACTTTGCAACGATTTGGGACTCTGTCAAGGCGTCCCTTGGACGTGCTTCCCTGCGGATGAAGAGACACGCAGACAAGAGGCGTCTGGACCCTCCGTGTTTCTCTCCAGGAGATCTCGTCTGGCTTGCTTCCAAGTACGTCCGATTGAAGCTACCATCCTACAAGCTGGGACCTCGCTACATCGGGCCGTTTAAAGTCCTCAGAAGATCAATGAGGTCTCCTACAAGCTGCAGCTCCCGGCCACGATGAGGATACCCAATTCCTTCCACGTCTCCCTGCTCAAGCCGGTTGTCCTTGGTCCCTTCTCCGCTGCTGCCAGTTCGGCTCCTCCTCCTATTGCCGATGACGACATCTATGCGGTAAGGGATATCGTGGCCATGAAAACCGTACGGGGCCGACAGTTCTTCCTGGTGGACTGGGCAGGGTATGGTCCTGAGGATAGGTCCTGGGAACGCCGGGAACATGTGGGTACTCCTCTGATCCGTGCCTTCCTGTCCCGGTTGCGGGGAGGGGGGTGTGGGGGGGGGGTACTGTCACGCTCCCCGGGTCCCCTGCTCTGCTCCCCGGCTCACCTGCCACGGTCCCCGGCTTCCCTGCATCGCTCCCCGGTTCCTCTGTCCGGCGTCCGCCGCTCCCCGGTCTCCAGCTTCCATTGCTTGCGGTTCCCAGGCGTCCTGGTCCCCGCTCCCGGCGCCCGTCGGCTACTCAGCCCCAGCCCGGCTCTCCTGCTTCCTCCTCACCGCTCCCTGCCCTGGCTTCTGGCACCCGGGCCTCGCGCATGCGCATTAGGGCGCGCGCGCGCGGTCATTGACCCTTTCTTAAAGGGCCAGCATCCACTGACAGGAAATTGAGCACACAGGTACAGGGTATAAAGGGGTTTAGTGTCCAAGTGGGCGGGGCCTGTTCTTCGTGTTTCCCAAGCTAGGAGTCAGGTCTCCTTGTGTTCCTGTGATATACTCACCTCTCTCTCTTCTAGAGCCGATCCTGCCTCGCCATCTGGTCCTGCCGAATCCCGAACCCCGAACGCTGACTATCTGCCATCCTGACAGTCCGTTCCATCTCTGATCCCTGTGGTGACCCGTCCTCTCGCTCCTTCGGTTCCGGACTCCGCCTGACAACATCTCGGCTTCCGAACCTGAGCTCCGTCACCCGGACTACCATCAGTGACTCCGTGGTCCCAGGGACTTCTCCATTCTACTCTTGTGCACAGACTGTCCTGCTACCCGTAGTGCTCCGGCTACCGGACCCCTTACATTCATCAAGGAGTTCGGCCCAGTGGATCCACCTCCTGGGTCTGCCCGTCCACCTGGCCCTAACATATGATACTCCTTCCAATTCAATATGATCGCTTGCACAGTGCTTCTTTGGATGTTTAAAGTTTTGAAAATCTTTTTGTAACCAAATCCGGCTTTAAACTTCTCCACAACAGTATCACGGACCTGCCTGTTATGTTCCTTGGTCTTCATGATGCTCTCTGCGCTTTAAACAGAACTGAGACTATCACAGAGCAGGTGCATTTATAAAAAGATTTGATTACACACAGGTGTATTATATTTATCATCATCAGTTATTTAGGACAACATTGGATCATTCAGAGATCCTCAATGAAGTTCTGGAGTGTGTTTGCTGCACTGAAAGTAAAGGGGACGAATAATATTGCACGCCCCAATTTTCAGTTATTTATTTTTTAAAAAAGTTTAAGATAGCATAGCAAATGTGGTGCCAATATTCAAAAAGGGGACAAAAACTGAGCCGGGAAATTATAGGCCGGTAAGTTTAACCTCTACGGTTGGTAAAATCCTGGAGGGTTCCTTGAGAGATGCTATACTGGAGTATCTCAAGAAAAATAACCTTATGACAGAGTATCAACATGGGTTTATGAGGGATCGATCCTGTCAAACTAATTTGATCAGCTTCTACGAAGAGGTAAGTTCAAGCCTGGACCAGGGAAATGCAGTGGATGTTGTGTATATGGACTTTTCAAAAGCTTTTGATACGGTGCCACACAAAAGGTTGGTACATAAAATGAGAATAATGGGGATAGGGGAAAATATGTGTAACTGGGTTAAAAACTGGCTCAGTGATAGGAAACAAAGGGTGGTTATTAATGGTACGTACTCGGACTGGGTCTCAGTTCATAGTGGGGTACCACAGGGGTCAGTATTGGGCCTGCTTCTTTTCAACATATTTATAAATGACCTTGTTGGGGGCATGCGGAGTAGAATTTCAATATTTGCAGATGATACTAAACTCTGCAGGGTAATCAATACAGAGGAGGATAATTTTATATTACAGGGAGATTTATGTAAATTGGAGGATTGGGCTGAGAAGTGGCAATTGAAGTTTAATGTAGATAAATGTAAGGTCATGCACTTGGGTAGAGGAAATAACATTTATGATTATGTACTTAATTGTAGAACACTGGGTAAAACAGACACAGAAAAAGACTTGGGTGTATGGGTGGATGGTAAACTTCACTTTAGTGGACAGTGTCAGGCAACTGCTGCCAGGGCTAATAAAATAATGGGATGTATTAAAAGAGGTATAAGTGTTCATGAAAAAAATATAGTTCTACCTCTGTACAAGTCACTAGTGCGACCGCACTTAGAATACTGCGTACAATTCTGGTCACCGATATATAAGAAGGACATAGCTGAACTGGAGAGGGTGCAGAGAAGAGCCACCAAGATTATTAGAGGAATGGGTGGGCTGCAATACCAAGACAGGTTATTAACATTGGGGTTATTTAGTTTGGAAAAACGAAGGCTTAGGAGGGATCTAATCACAATGTATAAATATATGAGGGGACAGTACAGAGACCTTTCCAAAGATCTTTTTACACCTAGGCCTGCGACTGGAACACGGGGGCATCCGCTACGTCTTGAGGAAAGAAGGTTTAATCATAATCACAGACGAGGATTCTTTACTGTACGAGCAGTGAGACTATGGAACTCTCTGCCGCATGATGTTGCAATGAGTGATTCACTACTAACATTTAAGCAGAGCCTGGATGCCTTTCTTGAAAAATTTAATATTACCAGTTATGTATATTAGATTTTATGACAGGGTATTGATCCAGGGAACTAGTCTGATTGCCGGATGTGGAGTCAGGAAGGAAATTTTTTCCCCATTGGAACTTGTTTGCCACATTTGGGTTTTTTTTGCCTTCCTCTGGATCAACATGTTAGGCTACGGGTTGAACTAGATGGACTTAGGTGGGCTTTGCACACTACGACATCGCAGGCCGATGCTGCGATGCCGAGTGCGATAGTCCCCGCCCCCGTCGCAGCAGCGATATGTGGTGATAGCTGGTGTAGCGAAAGTTATCGCTACGCCAGCTTCACACACACACACTCACCTGCCGTGCGACGTCCCTGTGGCCGGCGACCCGCCTCCTTGTTAAGGGGGCGGGTCGTGCGGCGTCACTGCGACGTCACACGGCAGGCGGCCAATCGGAGCGGAGGGGCGGAGATGAGCAGGATGTAAACATCCTGCCCACCTCCTTCCTTCCGCATATCCTACGGAAGCCGCAGTGACGCCGGTAGGAGATGATCCTCGCTCCTGCGGCTTCACACACAGCGATGTGTGCTGCCGCAGGAGCAAGGAACAACATCGGACTGTCGCGTCAGCGTAATTATGGATTACGCCGACGCTGCAGCGATGATACGATTACGACGCTTTTGCGCTCGTTAATCGTATCATCCAGGCTTTACACACTGCGATGTCGCATGCGATGCCGGATGTGCGTCACTTTCAATTTGACCCCACCGACATCGCACCTGCGATATCGCAGTGTGCAAAGTGCCCCTTAGAGTCTCCCCTCAACCTTAAAAACTATGATACTATGATACTATACTATGAAGATAAGCAATAAATATTGTTCAGCTTCAAAATTGTGTCCCACTTGATTCTTCACCATAACATTAAAATTTTTATCATTATGTTTGAAGCCTAAAATGTGGGAAAAGATTGAAAAATTCAAGGAAACTGAACACTTTCGCAAAGCACTATATATATATATATATATATATATATATATATATATATCGTATATATATTTATATATATATATATATATATATATATATATATATATATATATATATATAGGTCTCCAATTTCCAAGCAATACATTTTATATTTATTTTATGAAAATGAGAAATGGTCAAAATAACAAAAAAAAATGCATTGCTTTCAGGCTTCAAATAATGCAAAGAAAACAAATTCATAATCATTTAGAAACAATACTAATAATGTGTTATCTCAGAACTCAGGAAGAGTTCAGAAATCAATATTCTGTGGAATAAGCATGATTTTTAATCAAAGCTTTCATGCATCTTGGCATGCTTTCCACCAGTCTTTCACACTGCTTTTGGGTGACCTTATGCCACTCCTGGTAAAAAAAATTAAGCAGTTCTTCTTTGTTTGATGGCTTGTGACTATTTATCTTCCTCTTGATTACATTCCATAGGTTTTCAATGGGGTTCAGGTCTGGAGATTGGGCTGTGGCCATGACAAGGTTTTGATGTGGTGGTCCTTCATCCACACATTGATTGACCTACCTGTGGGGCATGGTACATTGTCCTGTTGGAAAAAACAGTCCTCAGAGTTGGGGAACATTGCCTGAGTAGAAAAAAGCAACAGTTTTTCCAGGATAACCTTGTATGCGGCTTGATTCATACGTCCTTCGCAAAGTTTAATCTGCCCAATTCTAGCCTTGCTGAAACATCCCGAGATTATCTCCGATCCTCCACCAAATTTCACAGTGGGTGCAAGGCACTGTGGCTTGTATGACTCTCCGGGTCTCTGTCTATCCATTAGATGACCAGGTGTTGGGTAAACTTGCAAATTAGACTCATCAGAGAAGATTACCTTACTCTAGAAATTGGGCAGATTAAACTTAACGAAGGATGTATCAATCAAACAATATATATATATAGATATATATATATATACATATAATATATACAGCTGAATGTGTGTGTGTGTGTGTGTGTGTGTGTGTATGTATGTGTGTGTGTATGTCCGGGATTGGCATCCGCACCGTCGCAGCTACAGCCACAACATTTTGCACACTCACATGTCTGGACCCCGAGAGCATCATAGGCTGTTTTGAGGGGAAATTTTAACCCCGCGCTTTACAGTTATTCACCAAAAAACCTGCCTCCATTAAAGCGAATGGAGCTGAGAGCCACAGTGCAGCCAGAACTTAAGAAGAATGCGCAGCCTCACCCTTATATGGAATGTTGGCGTGTCACAATGCAGCCAGGGAAAGAGACAGATGCAGACAGGGAAAGAGGCAGACACAGACAGGGTAAGAAACAGACATAGACAGGGTAAGAGACAGACACAAAGAGACAGACACAGACAAAGAGAGACTGACAGGGAAAGAGAGAGAAAGAGAGAGAGACAGGTTAAGAGACAGACACAGACAGGTAAAGAGACAGACACAGACAAAGAGACAGACAGGGTAAGAGACAGACAAAGACAGGTAAAGAGACAGACAAAGAGACAGACACAGGGAAAGAGACAGAGGGAAAGAGACAGACAGGGAAAGAGAGGGAAAGAGACAGACAGGGAAAGAGACAGACAGGGAAAGTGACAGAGATAGATAGACAGACAGGGAAAGAGATACAGTGCTGGCCAAAAGTATTGGCACCCCTGCAATTCTGTCAGATAATACTCAGTTTCTTCTTGAAAATGATTGCAATCACAAATTCTTTGGTATTATTATCTTAATTTAATTTGTCTTCAATGAAAAAAAAGAAAAAAAAATTGTCATAAAGCCAAATTGGATATAATTCCACACCAAACATAAAAAAGGGGGTGCACAAAAGTATTGCCACTGTTTGAAAAATTATGTGATGCTTCTCTAATTTGTGTAATTAACAGCACCTGCAACTTACCTGTGGCACCTAACAGGTGTTGGCAATAACTAAATCACACTTGCAGCCAGTTGACATTTATTAAAGTTGACTCAACCTCTGTCCTGTGTCCTTGTGTGTACCACATTGAGCATGGAGAAAAGAAAGAAGACCAAAGAATTGTCTGAGGACTTGAGAATCCAAATTGTGAGGAAGCATGAGCAATCTCAAGGCGACAAGTCCATCTCCAAAGATCTGAAAGTTCCTGTGTCTACGGTGTGCAGTGTCACCAAGACGTTTAAAGCCCATGGCACTGTGGCTAACCTCCCTAGATGTGGAAGGAAAAGAAAAATTGACGAGAGATTTCAACGCAAGATTGTGCGGATGGTGGAAAAAGAACCTCGACTAACTTCCAAACAAGTTCAAGCTGCCCTGCAGTCCGAGGGTGCAACAGTGTCAACCCGTACTATCCGTCGGCGTCTGAATGAAAAGGGACTGTATGGTAGGATACCCAGGAAGACCCCACTTCTTACCCCGAGACATAAAAAAGCCAGGCTGGACTTTGCCAAAATGTACCTGAGAAAGCCTAAAATGTTTTGGAAGAATGTTCTTTGGTCAGATGAGACAAAAGTAGAGCTGTTTGGGAAAAGCCATCAACATAGAGTTTACAGGAAAAAAAAGAGGCATTCAAAGAAAAGAACACGGTCCCTACAGTCAAACATGGCGGAGATTCCCTGATGTTTTGGGGTTGCTTTGCTGCCTCTGGCACTGGACTGCTTGACCGTGTGCATGGCATTATGAAGTCTGAAGACTACCAACAAATTTTGCAGCATAATGTAGGGCCCAGTGTGAGAAAGCTGGGTCTTCCTCAGAGGTCATGGGTCATCCAGCAGGACAATGACCCAAAACACACTTCAAAAAGCACTAGAAAATGGTTTGATAGAAAGCACTGGAGACTACTAAAGTGGCCAGCAATGAGTCCAGACCTGAATCCCATAGAACACCTGTGGAGAGATACCAAAATGGCAGTTTGGAGAAGGCACCCTTCAAATCTCAGGGACATGGAGCAGTTTGCCAAAGAAGAATGGTCTAACATTCCAGCAGAGCATTGTGAGAAACTCATTGATGGTTACCGAAAGCGGTTGTTCGCAGTTATTTTGGCTAAAGGTTGTGCAACGAAGTATTAGGCGGGCTTTGCACACTACGATATCGCAGGTGCGATGTCGGTGGGGTCAAATAGAAAGTGACGCACATCCGGCATCGCATGCGACATCGTACTGTGTAAAGCCTAGATGATACGATTAACGAGCGCAAAATCGTCATAATCGTATCATCGGTGCAGCGTCGCCGTAATCCATAATCACGCTGAGGTGACGGTCCGATGTTGTTCCTCGCTCCTGCGGCAGCACACATCGCTCTGTGTGAAGCCGCAGGAGCGAGGAACATCTCCTACCGGCCTCACTGCGGCTTCCGTAGGATATGCGGAAGGAAGGAGGTGGGCGGGATGTTTACATCCTGCCTATCTCTGCCCCTCCGCCGCTATTGGCCGCCTGCCGTGTGACGTCGCTATGACGCCGCACGACCCGCCCCCTTAGGAAGGAGGCGGGTCGCCGGCCACAGCGACGGTCGCAGGGCAGGTGAGTGCATGTGAAGCTGGCGTAGCGATAATTTTCGCTACGCCAGCTATCACACGATATCGTACCTGCGACGGGGGCGCGGACAATCGCGTGCGACATCGCAGCATCGGCTTGCGATGTCGCAACGTGCAAAGCCGCCCTTAGGCTAAGGGTGCCAATACTTTTGGCTGGCCCATTTTTGGAGTTTTGTGTGAAATGAACAATGATTTGATTTTTATTTCATTCTCTTTTGTGTTTTTTTCATTGCAAGCAAAATAAATGAAGATAGAAATAACAAAGAATTTGTGATTGCAATAATTTTCAAGACGAAACGAGTATTATCTGACAGAATTGCAGGGGTGCCAATACTTTTGGCCAGCACTGTAGATAGATAGACAGGGAAAGAGATTGAGACAGACGGAGAAAGAGACAGAGAAAGTCAGAGACAGACAGGGAAAGAGACAGACAGACAAAGAGATAGAGAGAGAGAGACAGAGAGATATATACAAAGGGGGAGACAGACATTATAATTACATTTATATCTATCTGTTCTGTGGTTTTTGTGTGCAGAATACATTTTTGTTAATACATTCTATTTTGTTAACAGCAGTTATTAACCCGGGCGAAGAGAGACCCTGATTCCAGCGATGTGTCACTTACTGAGCTGTTTGCTGTCATTTTGATAAATGTTTTCTCTGCTGCACATCCATTAGGGGTGCTTCACACACAGCGAGCTCGCTGCCGAGATCGCTGCTGAGTCACGCTTTTTGTGACGCAGCAGTGACCTCATTAGCGATCTCGCTGTGTGTGACACTGAGCAGCGATCTGGCCCCTGCTGCGAGATCGCTGCTCGTTACACACAGCCCTGGTTCGTTTTCTTCAAAGCCGCTCTCCTGCTGTGACACACAGATCGCTGTGTGTGACAGCAAGAGAGCGACTAATGAAGCGAGCAGGGAGCAGGAGCCGGCGTCTGACAGCTGAGGTAAGCTGTATCCAAGATAAACATCGGGTAACCAAGGTGGTTACCCGATATTTACCTTAGTTACCAGCCTCTGCAGCTCTCACGCTGCCTGTGCTGCCGGCTCCGGCTCTCTGCACATGTAGCTGCTGTACACATCGGGTTAATTAACCCGATGTGTACAGCAGCTAGGAGAGCAAGGAGCCAGCGCTAAGCAGTGTGCGCGGCTCCCTGCTCTCTGCACATGTAGCTGCATTACACATCGGGTTAATTAACCCGATGTGTACTGTAGCTAGGAGAGCAAGGAGCCAGCGCTCAGTGTGCGCGGCTCCCTGCTCCCTGCTCACACTGGTAACTAATGTAAACATCGGGTAACCATACCCGATGTTTACCTTAGTTACCAGTCTCCGCAGCTTCCAGACGGCGGCTCCGTGCAAGCGCAGCGTCGCTTGCACGTCGCTGCTGGCTGGGGGCTGTTCACTGGTCGCTGGTGAGATCTGCCTGTTTGACAGCTCACCAGCGACCATGTAGCGATGCAGCAGCGATCCTGACCAGGTCAGATCGCTGGTCAGATCGCTGCTGCATCGCTAAGTGTGAAGGTACCCTTAGTTACACAGAAATCATGAATATCGTGGAATACCTGGTAGCATGCCAAGTAGTCCTCTAATGATAATCTACTGCTGATTAAACAGTGATTTTATCAAAACTAAACTAAGTAGCCCAGTAAGTGCTACAACACTGTAATCAGGATCTTTGTCCTACGTTATGCTGCTCCCAAATTTAATGGTTCAAACTGGTGACTCAGCCCCATAGACTCAATAAAGTCATAGCTAGTGAACGCTTGTTTTTTTTCAACACTCTATTGTATTCACTGCTGTTGCTGTCTATTCAGGGATAGTTTAAGATTATCATCTATACTCAATGTCTACCATAACATTAAAGCGGTTCTACACTTGATTACCCTTATTTAATCAGTACATGGCTCTATAGGAAATAAAACAAAAAAAAATGTATTCTCATCTTCCTCATTCAGCAGGATATGTCACACTGTTGTGTCATGTGACTGCTGCAACCAATCAGTGGTTGCTGATTGACTCCTGCCTTTGTTATTTCATCACAGTGGTTGTCCACTCTGACAGAATATATATTAGCTGCAGTTGATATGGATGTGAAACCTGGAGATTAAGAAACATTACAGAAGAAGAATTAATGCTTTTGAAATACAATGCTGGAGCAGGATGTTATCTATCTATGGGAACTTTCATGGTGCCGCTTGGAGAATATGGGCGGCTGCGTGGTTGGCACAGGTTTGCGCAGGCGCGGTGGCTTTGATGAGGTATACGCTTCGGGCGCATGCGCGGCGCTGCGCTATGGGAACCTTCGTTATGCCGCTTTGAGAATATGGGTGGCTGCGTGGTTGGCGCAGGTTTGCGCAAGCGCGGTGGCTTTGATGAGATACACGGGAAGTGACATCAGGTTTGTGTATGAAGCAGGGTGAATGACGTGACTGCGCGTGTGCGCGGTCGCAATGAATGATGGGAGGCGGCTGGGACCGGAAATGTAATGGCTCCCGCACTCATTTCAAAGGTTGCCGCTTGGTTGCTGGTTGGCGTGCTGGTGTCCTCATTCGGGGATTTTCTGGGACGGAGGCTATTATGGCGTTTTGCCAGTTTCTACTGTCCCATCTTACTTGGACCCCTAAACGATTGCTGTAGTGGTCCGGTTTGGCACACCATACTCTATCTGAGGTGATTTTGGGGTAAGTGACATTGTCTATATCTATTGTATAGTTTTTAAAATCAGCTGACTGACTTGGTCTATATGATTGTTCTTGGGGTTACTGATTTAGATATATGCATACATATTTGTGCTCTCCTTTCTATTTGTAAGGAGTAGACCTGTTTTGATGTAGGGAATATGTATACGGAATGGGGCAATTAGTATCTAATGGGATCATTTATAGCCTCATTTTGAGTAAGATCTTGACTAGAGTTGAGCGCGGTTTGCAGTTCGAGGTTCTCCAGTTCTAGGCTCGAGTGATTTTGGGGGCTGTTCGAGATCGAACTAGAACTCGAGCTTTTTGCAAAAGCTCGATAGTTCTAGATACGTTCGAGAACGGTTCTAGCAGCAAAAAGCAGGGCTTTTTACAGCTACAGTGTGCAGGAGCCATCGCTGGCAGCCTGCCAGAAGCTGGTAACCAAGATAAACATCGGGTATCCAACCAAAGCGCTTTGGTTAGTAACCCGATGTTTATCCTAGTTACGTGCAGGAAGCCCACACTTCCCCGCTCAGCTCGCTCCGCCCCCTCCTGCCCGCGGCATGTACACATACACACACACACACACACACACACACATGGTCCCGCTCGGTTTACCTGCGGTGATGAAGTCCCGCCATCCCGACCTCAGCGCTGTCACTGTCCTCCATGGCCGCCGCTTGTCACATCACCTTCTCTCGCTTCCGACCCGAGACTGACTAGCGGTGACGTCACGGGCCTCTCGCGATACTTGGTGTGAAGGCGCCGGTCATTGAACTCAGTGACAGGGGCTGTCAGTGTGCTGGAGATCAGCGCAGGTAATGTACCTCGCTGACAGCAGCACTTGTCATCCCCTGCAGTGACCTGGGCTGACCCATTGATGTTAGCTCAGGTCACTGCACTGCTCTCCCAGCCAATGGGGAACATCCTGCTCTTCATTGACTGGGACAGTGTGGATCATCATGGCAACCCCTTGGATTACACCAGACCTGGATTTGCTTTTCTTTCTAATAAATTGGTTAAAGAGGAAATGTTTTGGGGAGTGTTTTTTCACATAAAAATGTGTTTGTCGTCTATTTTTATTTATTACTGACTGGGTTGGTGATGTCGGGTATCTGATAGACGCCTGACCTCACCAACCCCAGGGCTTGATGCCAGGTGACATTACACATCTGGTATTAACCCCATATATTACCCCGTTTGCCACCGCACCAGGGCGCGGGATGAGCTGGAGCGAAGCACCAGGATTGGCGCATCTAATGGATGCGCCACTTCTGGGGCGGCTGCAGCCTGCTATTTTTAGGCTGGGGAGAGTCCAATAACCATGGACCTCCTTAGTCTGAGAATATCAGACCCCAGCTGTCTGCTTTACCTTGGCTGGTGATCCAATTTTGGGGGGACCCCTACGTGTTTTTTTTTTTTAATTATTTATTTAATTTAAAATAACAGCGTGGGGCGCCCTCAGTTTTGGATTACCAGCCAAGGTGAGGTTGCCAGCTGTGGTCTGCAGGCTGCAGCCATCTGCTTTATCCTAGCTGGCTACAAAAATAGGGGGAAACCTACGTCATTTTTTTTTTTAATTTTTTTGGCTAAATACAAAGCTAAGCACCCCTTAGTGCCACATGAAAGACACCAAAGGGTGCAAAATTACAAAATGCAGGAGAGTGGGACATTATGTGTCTTTCTGCCATTATAATGACAGAAAAGACTGATAGGAAGTGCACAAGCACAAGAAAATCACCAGAGCGCTCTACGCTGTGAAAAGCAGTAGAAAATGGCACTGGAGTGAACATGTGACCGCCTCATGTAGGATGAAGCTACGGATCCTGGGTAAATTTATGCAATTACCCTCATTCAGTTTTTTTGCAGTACACAAAAAAAACGGAAGGCACACGGATGACAAACAGATGACATACGGACCGTCTACGGAACAGAAACGGATGCACCCGTGAAAAAAAACGGACTGTTTTTTGCAGACCACAAAAATGGATCGGTCGTGTTAATGTAGCCTTATTCTGATCTGCCGTTTATAAACAGCAGGCAGAAATAAGTGAATAGCGCCCCCCAGCGTCAGAAAATCTCTGGGGTTTCAGGGCTAGCTGAGACCCTGGAGATCATGATTCAGGACGGTTTTTCCGGTCCCCGCTCACGTGATCACAGGTATACACCGTACACCGATGATCACATTACAGTAAATGACAGCGCCGGTAAAAAATTATTTATCTCCCATCTGGCATGGACAAACACTTCTCCACTTCTTCTCCACTTCTCCACTTCTCCACTTTTTCTCCATTTTTTCTCCACTTTTTCTCCACTTTTTCTACATTTTTTTCTCCACTTTTTCTCCACTTTCTCTCCACTTTTTCTCCACTTTTTCTCCACTTTTTCTCCATTTTTTCTCCACTTTTTCTCCATTTTTTCTCCACTTTTTCTCCATTTTTTTCTGCACTTTTTCTCCATTTTTTCTCCACTTTTTCTCCACTTTTTCTCCACTTTTTTTCCACTTTTTCTACATTTTTTCTCCACTTTTTCTCCACTTTTTCTCCACTTTTTCTACATTTTTTCTCCACTTTTTCTCCACTTTTTCTCCACTTTTTCTCCACTTTTTCTCCATTTTTCTCCACTTTTTCTCCATTTTTTCTCCACTTTTTCTCCACTTTTTCTCCACTTTTTCTCCATTCTTTTTCTATGGTCGGTCTACCCATTAGCTCTGCCATGCATAGTGTAGCTCTACACCTACTGCACATGTTACTTTATGATTGACATCTCTTTCATACCAGAGCTGTCTAAGCCTACTCTGACCCCATATTTGTCATTACTATATTGTCCTTGTACTGTATTATGACATTTGTATCATGTGTTTCATTTCTTGCTGTGTTCCAATTTTTTTGCTGCATCCCAATTGTACCTCTACATTGTTCAAGTTTATGTTATTGTTCTCTCACTCTTATGTGATACTGATTATTGTCATTTTTCATGATTACATGCAGATAAGTCCAATCTGACGAAGGCTCAGGCCGAAACGTCATTTGTAACTTGTTTTGGACAAAAACATATATGCTTATGAAAAATTTTTTTTTCTTAATACGGACTAATAAAGAGTGATTTTGCATTACTATCCGTTGTGACTTACTGACTTAGTCTGGGAGATTTAGAGTGCCGAGGTTACTCACTAATTTTATCTATTATTACCTCTGAGCACCTATATACCAGTGAGCAGAGCTTCCTCTACAGTAGTTCTCCTGATTAGGCATGCCCTTACCTCATGAGCAGGGCATTGCAGCTTTGGTAGCAACCATTACGACATGGACTCTGCTGCTGTGGACCCGGGGAGAGTGAGTGCAGATTCATTGCACCCACACTCCTCACATGAAGGGTCCGCACTCCTAGAAAATGGGGGATACGTTCCCTGAGTGTCTCCCCCCCATATTCTAGACGGTCCAGAGTCGTCGTGGGACCCCTTTATTTTTTTTCTTACAATAAATTGGTGAAAGAGGAAATGTTTTGGGGACTGTTTTTTCAAATAAATTTCTTTTGTCGATTTTTTGTTTTTGTTAGTACTGACAGTTTATGATGTTGGGTATCTAATAGACGCCATGACATCACAAACTGCTGGGCTTGATCTCAGGTGACTTTACAGCTAGTATCAACCCGATTTATTACCCCGTTTGCCACTGCACCAGGGCACGGGATGGGCTGGGGTGAAGCGCCAGGATTGGCGCATCTAGTGGATGCGCCACGTCTGGGGTGCCTGCGGCCTGCTATTTTTAGGCTGTGAAGGCCCAATAACTATGGACCTTCCCACCCTGAGAATACCAGACCACAGCTGTCCGCTTTACCTTGGCTGGTGATCCAATTTGGAGGGGACCCTACTTTTTTTGTGTAATTATTAATATTTATAAAATAATTATAAAAAAAGAGCCTGGGGGGACCTCCACATTGGATCCCCAACCACGGTAAAGCTGCCAGCTGTGGTTTTCAGGCTACATACGTCTGCTTTACCCTAGCTGGCTATCAAAAATGGGGGGACCCAACGTCATTTTTTTTTTAACTATTTTTTAAATAGAAAAAATTAATGGGCTTCCCTGTATTTTGATTGCCAACCAAGGTAACGACAGGCAGATGGGGGTGGCATCCCATAGCTGTCTGCTTTATCTGCGCTGAGAATCAAAAATACCACGGAACGCTATGTCATTTTTTTTAAAGATTTATTTTTACAGCACTGTGATGTCCAGCAATCAAAATACAGGGAAGCCCATTTTGTTTTTAGTTATTTAAATAAATAATTAAAAAAAATATATATGGGCTCCCGCTTCATTTTTTGTATTGCTAGCTAAGGGTAATCCAAGCAGCTACTGGCTGCTAACCCCCACTGCTTGGTGTTACCTTCACTGGCAATGGAAAATCCAGGGAAGCATTTTTAATTTTTTGGCCAAAAAACTACAAAAAAAGGACGTGAGCTTCGCCATATTTTTGTATGCTAGCCAGGTATAGCAGGCAGGTGCTGGAAGAGTTGGATACAGCGCCAGAAGATGTCGCTTCTATGAAAGTGCCATTTTCTGAGGCGGCTGCAGACTGCAATTCGCAGCAGTGGGGCCCAGAAAGCTCAGGCCAACCTGTGCTGCGTATTCCAATCCCCAGCTGCCTAGATGTACCTGGCTGGACACAAAAATGGAGCGAAGCCTACGTCATTTGTTTTCTAATTATTTCATGAAATTCATGAAATAATAAAAAAAGGGCTTCCCTTTATTTTTGGTTCCCAGCCGGGTACAAATAGGCAACTGGGGGTTGGGGGCAGCCGTACCTGCCTGCTGTACCTGGCTAGCATACAAAAATATGGCGAAGCCCACATAATTTTTTCAGCAAAAAACTTCTGCATACAGTCCTGGATGGAGTATGCTGAGTATGCTGAGCCTTGTAGTTCTGCAGCTGCTGTGTGTCTGTATGGAGAAGAGCAGACAGCAGCTGCAGAACTACAAGGCTCAGCATACTCCATCCAGGACTGTATGCAGAAGTTTTTTGCCCACCAAAAAAATTACGTGGGCTTCGCCATATTTTTGTATGCTAGCCAGGTACAGCAGGCAGCCACGGGCTGCCTCCAACCCCTAGTTGCCTATTTGTACCCGGCTGGGAACCAAAAATATAGGGAAGCCCTTTTTTTTTTAATTATTTCACTTATTTCATGAAATAATTAAAAAACAAATGACGTGGGCTTCGCCCATTTTTGTGTCCAGCCAGGTACAACTAGGCAGCTGGGGATTGGAATCCGCAGCACAGGTTAGCCCGAGGTTTCTGGGCGCCTCTGCTGCGAATTTCAGTCCGCAGCCGTCCCAGAAAATGGCGCTCTCATAGAAGCGCCATCATCTGGCGCTGTATCCAACTCTTCCAACAGCCCTGGAGCCGGGTGGCTTGTTGGGTAATCATGAGTTAATACTGGCTTTGTTTTACTAGCCAGTATTAAGCCAGAGATTCTTAATGTCAGGCACGTTTGACCCGGCCATTAAGAATCTCCAATAAAGGGTTAAAAAAAAGACACCACACAGAGAAAAAATACTTTAATAGAAATAAATACACAGACACATTAGAGACTCCATCTTTATTACCCCCTGTCAGCCCAATAAATCCCCAATAAACCAGCGCTGATAAGAGGTTTTTAACAGAGGCTTAAATTATAAGCAGCAATTTCAGCGTTCCAAGTGCCTTTAAATGAATTTGAAGAAACTGCACTTCAGGATTGCAGTGAGGATTGTAGTGAGGATGAGGTGCCCCAGCCCATTACTTGATGAGCTGGGGCACCTCATCCTCACTACAATCCTCAGTAGTGTAGTAGTAGTGACGATTGTAGTGAGGATGAGGTGCCCCAGCCCATTACTTGATGGGCTGGGGCACCTCATCCTCACTACAATCCTCACTACAATCGTGAAGCAGCGTGTAGCCTTCACTCCGTGAGTGATCAGTGCTGCTAGCGGTAACAGCGGTAACGCTGACAGACGCGTTACCATAGCAACGGTGCTCCCGGAGCCGCGGTTAGCGGTGACGTCACCGCTAACTGCGTTGCTATGGCAACGGTGATCTCCGTTAATGACCGGCTGTGTCAGCCGGTCCCTAACGGAACGTGGAGTCGACCGTGTGCTAGAGCATATCGCCGGTACACGGCGATACACAAATGTGCACCGTGTACCGGAGAGATGCACTCGCAGGTCCTACATGACGTGTCATAGTCATGTGACCAGTCTGTAGCCAATGAGATAATAGCCACGTGACTGGTCACATGGCTATTTTGACGTCACGATGGGTCCTGCTTCTCTGCTGGCAGTGCCGGTCACCGGGAGGATTCAGCGATCATCGGATGGAATAGCGGCAGGAGACAGAGTGCAGGAGGGATCGCGGGGACCGGTAAGTGTTATGGCAATGTTTATTAACTGTTTGTGTACATTTTTCAGGCATTTTTATGTGTTTGTGATTGCCTCCCATTATAGCCTATTGGTTTGAGTTCGGTTCGTCGAACGTTCGACGAACCGAACTCGAACAGGACCCCCGTTCGGCGAACCGACCTCGAGCCGAACCGCGACCGGTTCGCTCATCTCTAATCTTGACGGTGTAGTCTTCTTATGTGTATGTTGGGAAGCGTTTCTTATCTATATTGAGAGATTGTATATATTTCTCTCTTCCTCTTTTAGATCCATATTGAATATTGATATTAAACTCATGGATCAATAAAACCTCCTGATGAACCCTTTGGCTCTATCATACAAGGGGGGAAACGCGTCGAGGTGTAAGGTGTAAATTGTATCCCAAGATTGTGAAGCTATCAAGCACAGAGTGGTCTAACCATTACCAAAAGGAACCTGTGACATTTCCCATGTCTGAAATCAACTACCTCTATGAAGAAGGATATTATTTTATATGATAATCTCAAGTGGATATGTGATAAATATTTTCATCTATCAAGAATCCTATTAAGGAACAAATTATGGTTACTGGACTTTTTATTCTGTATTATCTTTGGGATATATGTGTTTGTTGCTTTGCTGAAAAAATCTTTTTTCTAACAGTTCAGATGATGGCCTCGGGCCGACATTAGATCTCTGTTCTGTAGAGAATGACCTTTGGCATTCTATAGGGTGTGTGGTATCTAAAATAACAGTTCGGTAGATGAGTTTGCACTACATATTGGGTGTTGGTTCTGTTAGGAATAACCTAGGGTATTCCAGGATGTGCCTTTTTTAAAAAAGTTGTCCCTGTTTTTTCCTCTGTTCAATTGACCAGTTGAGGATGTGATTTGGATGTTGAGTAGCGGTCAAAAAAACATCAAAAAGAGTGACCAGGGATGACATTATCATAGGTGTGTTTATATGGTCTCTAAAACTGGATAGGGGTTGGAACTAGATATAGAGACGAAATATCTTTTTGTCTCTGTATTCAGCTCCTAAACCACTGTGTGACGGTTAGTTTAATAGGTATTTATATAAAAAATGTATATATAATGTGAATAATGGTATGAAGTATATATAAATCTTTGGAAAAAGTTGCAATTTTTCCCTCTGAGGAATTTATTGATGAGGGGAAATAGGTATCGAATCGTGAAAGAAGGATGAATTATATATTGCAATGTATCTACCCCCTTATTGGTTGAATCCAGCTGAGACACTTTATGTATTTATGTCTATGAGTCTGTTTAGCTTTTGGTATAATAAAGGAATTTTTTAAAAAAAGTTGGGGTTTATAATATATTTTTGAGACAATACCATGGATGGCAAAAAGAACAAACAAATCAAATTTGGAAGAAATCAAGCCAGAGATGTCACTGGAAGCAAGGATCACCAAGCTACGACTTGCCTACTTTGAACACATCATAGGAAGAGAGCAATCACTGGAGAAGGACCTCATGATCAAAAGAATAGAAGGAACAAGGCGAAGAGGAAGACCAGCAACCCGATGACTTTATACTGTCTAGAGAATGGCAGAGAAGACTCTGCTAGACCTATCTAGGCTTCCACAACATCGATCTTCCTACAGAGCGTTTATCCATCAAGTTGCCATGACTCAAGATTGAGCTGAAGGTCGTTAAAAAAAAAAAAGAAAAGATTACTCATCATTGATTGCATGTTTTTCATTTCATTTGATCCCTGAATAGATTATACCCAAATACAAAACAAATACGGTACATAAAATATCTAAAATGCAGTGCATCATATAATAACAGAAATGCCAACCTACTGTATTGTCTGTAATTCTTTCAAACTGGTAGCTTTTCAATATATGATAAAACATTTATGTTCAATATTAAAACCTCTTCATGACACATGATGTACTGAGTACATCATGCATCGTTTGAGGTTAATCCCCGCCCCCTGCCGTGGTCAGTCCGCGGCGATCCACGCACATCTCAGCTAATTTCAATAGCTGAGATGTGTGCCTGCTAGGCACAAGTGGAATTGCTTCCTCCCGCGCATATTTACACCTTATATTTCACTGCCAAAATCTGACAGCGAGATGTATATGCACGCAGTCATAAGGATAACTTACCCACCCCCATCGGAAGTCACGTGACATGTTCACGTGACTTCTGGTGGTTGCCATGTTAGCACAGGGTCATGTGATGACTCCTGTAGCTATCATGAGTCCCTTTCTCTCACTGCCAGCAGAAGACAGTGTGTGAGAGTAAAGCCACTTTTCTCCAGATCTCAGCTGTGTAGCTGTGATCTGGAGAAATGGAAAAGTGAGCCATAGATCCCGAAAACTGAAAATACTACGGGTTTCGGAAAATGGCGCAAAACGTGTGCCACTGTTCAAACTTGTACATTTTTTATAACCCTTTAGATAAAAATAAACCTATTCATGTTTGGTGTCTGCAAACTCATACCATCCTGAGGCATCACACCGACATCTCAGTTTTACCAAATAGTGAACATGGTGAATAAAATATTCCAAAAACTATTGTGCAATAGCACTTTTTTGCAGTTTTTCCACACTTTAAATCTTTTGCTGTTTTCTAGTACACTATATGGAAAAACTTTATAGTTTCATTTAAAAGTACAGCTCGCCCTGAAAAAACAAGCCCTTATATGGGAAGATTGACAAAAAAACAAAAACGTTACGGCACTCAGAAGAAATAGAGGAAAAAAACGGAAAAACGAAAAAACGCTCAGGGATGAACAGGTAAAGGAAGACTTCTATGTCTGAGATCTAAAATTTAAATGTAAAACTCTGGTTTAAGAAAAAAATCATTATAAAATATGTAGTCAAAATATGTACAGTGCCTACAAGTAGTATTCAACCCCCTGCAGATTTAGCAGGTTTACACATTCGGAATTAACTTAGCATTGTGACATTTGGACTGTAGATCAGCCTGGAAGTGTGAAATGCACTGCAGCAAAAAAGAATGTTATTTCTTTTTTTTTTTAAATTGTGAAAAGTTTATTCAGAGGGTCATTTATTATTCAACCCCTCAAACCACAAGAATTCTGTTTGGTTCCCCTAAAGTATTAAGAAGTATTTCAGGCACAAAGAACAATGAGCTTCACATGTTTGGATTAATTATCTCTTTTTCCAGCCTTTTCTGACTAATTAAGACCCTCCCCAAACTTGTGAACAGCACTCATACTTGGTCAACATGGGAAAGACAAAGGAGCATTCCAAGGCCATCAGAGACAAGATCGTGGAGGGTCACAAGGCTGGCAAGGGGTACAAAACCCTTTCCAAGGAGTTGGGCCTACCTGTCTCCACTGTTGGGAGTATCATCCGGAAGTGGAAGGCTTATGGAACTACTGTTAGCCTTCCACGGCCTGGACAGCCTTTGAAAGTTTCCACCCGTGCCGAGGCCAGGCTTGTCCGAAGAGTCAAGGCTAACCCAAGGACAACAAGGAAGGAGCTCTGGGAAGATCTTATGGCAGTGGGGACATTGGTTTCAGTCAATACCATAAGTAACGTACTCCACCGCAATGGTCTCCGTTCCAGACGAGCCCGTAAGGTACCTTTACTTTCAAAGCGTCATGTCAAGGCTCGTCTACAGTTTGCTCATGATCACTTGGAGGACTCTGAGACAGACTGGTTCAAGGTTCTCTGGTCTGATGAGACCAAGATCGAGATCTTTGGTGCCAACCACACACGTGATATTTGGAGACTGGATGGCACTGCATACGACCCCAAGAATACCATCCCTACAGTCAAGCATGGTGGTGGCAGCATCATGCTGTGGGGCTGTTTCTCAGCCAAGGGGCCTGGTCATCTGGTCTGCATCCATGGGAAGATGGATAGCACGGCCTACCTGGAGATTTTGGCCAAGAACCTCCGCTCCTCCATCAAGGATCTTAAGATGCGTCTTCATTTCATCTTCCAACAAGACAACGACCCAAAGCACACAGCCAAAAAAACCAAGGCCTGGTTCAAGAGGGAAAAAATCAAGGTGTTGCAGTGTCCTAGTCAGTCTCCTGACCTTAACCCAATTGAAAACTTGTGGAAGGAGCTCAAGATTAAAGTCCACATGAGACACCCAAAGAACCTTGATAACTTGGAGAAGATATGCATGGAGGAGTGGGCCAAGATAACTCCAGAGACCTGTGCCGGCCTGATCAGGTCTTATAAAAGATGATTATTAGCTGTAATTGCAAACAAGGGTTATTCCACAAAATATTAAACCTAGGGGTTGAATAATAATTGACCCACACTTTTATGTTGAAAATTTATAAAAATTTAACTGAGCAACATAACTTGTTGGTTTGTAAGAGTTATGCATCTGTTAATAAATCCTGCTCTTGTTTGAAGTTTGCAGGCTCTAACTTATTTGCATCTTATCAAACCTGCTAAATCTGCAGGGGGTTGAAGACTACTTGTAGGCACTGTATAATAGAAGTATATGAAATGGGCACTGTGTTTGCTCAGCATCAGTTGCTTTGCTTGGACCTGAGTGACAGTAGAACAGAATGCCTCATAAGCAATATTAACCAAAGTGCTATCTACATGGTCACTCGGAAAATGGCAGGCAGGGCATAAATAAAAAATTACTGTCATCTACATCTACGCTAATTATAGCCATATTCCTTAAAGTGATCAATATTCTACTTTCAAAGTTCTCTTTAATCTCCTTATGGTCCATTTAACAACACATGAAACTCATATTAAGTAGAAAGTCATTACAAATATATCTAAACCACCGTATCTATTTTCAGAAACACAAAGAGTAGACATGGCCAAAAATGGAAATTTAGCTTGTTAGAATTTATTACCCTAAATATGATGTACTGCACTGCTAAGTTATCTGTGCCTCCTAATAGAAGAATTTCTCTTTACAGGAGTCTATACACTTTTCTATACATACACTAGTGAGCTGTATTCAATTATTAACTTATCTTAGGTGTTTAAGAGCCCATCATTAACTGATTGTGTATTCAAAATGAACAATTTCTTAATAAATTGTAAAATGTTAAATATTTTGATGTTATTTCACCTTTCAGCTCATTGGTTTAAATAGTAATACTCTCCCTGAAGAGCGGTCAATACATTGATCATTAATTAATGCAAAACAATACAGAAAATATATATTCCCTTTTTGTCTTTTATGAGTTTTGACTGTTTCTATAGCAACTGACACATTTATACATGGGAATGTCAGTGGGCATCTTATTTCCTTAGAGGCTTTACTTTCCTCGTAATGAAACTATGTGTCTTCCAGTTCAAAGGTTATATGTTTGCTTCAAGATATAGTAGGTTCTTAATAAATACTTTATACTTAAAGGTATTATTCGGTCTCAGAAGAAAAATCTGCAGTCAATGTATGTGACTGCAGCTTCCCGAAATACAGTAGAGAAATGGGAGAAAGTTAAACAAAGTCAACTATCAGTGCAGCCTTCCACCAGTCAGGCCTTTATGGCAGAGCGAAAAAACGGAAGCCTCTCCTCAGTGCAAGACATATCAGAGACCACATATGTGCCACCCCCGCGATGGACTGGGGAGCCTGGGGACGCTGGTGTGGGGCAGGTTAAGTTGTTAACCCCTCCGTGAGCAGGGTAGTGGTGTCCCGGGGTCCGGTGATGGATGGCGTGGGGAACCCGTTGGGGCTGGGGGGTAACGTGTACTCACACAGTCCAAAGTCACTGATGCTGACACCAGGTAAACCAAACTCTTGAGCACTCTGTGGTCCTTGGGCGGGCACTCTGGGTCCGTGTCCTCTTGGTGTTGCCTGTTGACCTGAAGCCTTGTCCCTTGGCACTGTGTGTCCTATATGTGGATCAGTTACAATTGAAGCGTTTCGGGTCCCACTCACCTGCGTGGCTAGCAGGGTGAGCTTGCTCTCAGGGTTCACGCTTGGGATTTTCTCGACGGTTGTGGGAAATCCTATCCCCCTCGTTGCTCTAGTACCCCAATTCTGGAGCAGGTGGGGAACGGTTCCTGAAGATTCCGTTCCCGTCGGATGAATTACTGGGCTGCGTGAAGCTACTTCCCAGCCTAGGGTCCGTGTACCCCGTCATGCCCTGGTTCCTGCCTGGTTGTAGCACAAGGCAGCCGGCCTGCTCTCTGTAGCAGTACCATGCTCCTTGCCACTACCTCCTGCGACCAGGGTTCCAGCTCCTTCTGGCCAGGCCAACGTCTGGCACATGGGACGGGTACAGGAGCCTAGCTCCACGGCGTCACCTGCACTGTCACTGCTGTCTCTCTCCTCCAACTTCCACTCTCCAACTCTATTACTCTACAGCACTGACACTTCTGCCCTCCTTCTACCAGCCCTCCCTCTGGGTGGCCCTATTCCCGTCAGGTTGCCCAATGGGTGTTTGGTGGGTATGGTGCAGAGTGTTCCTAAGGATTTGTGTACACCTGTTGGTAGCAACACCAAAGTGACAGGACCCGTAACCAAGGAGGAGCGGGTACCATGCAGAAGGGCAGATTGCACGGCACCCTTGTGATGACCTGATAGGCCAGGGCATCACAGTCCCCCTTGGTTAAACGTGGCTCGTCTGTGAGCCACAGAACACCAAGCATTTATTTTTAATTTTTTTTAACGGAAGAAAAAGGGTTAACAACATTTTTATTTTTTTAAACTGGTTCATCCCACACAGGGGAGGTGCTTGCTTAAACCATTACAAACATCTTTTAAACTAGAGTTCGTCTGCCACAGGGGACGCCACCGGTTTTGATGGCAGCAAGGACCCAACCTTCCATGTTGCGGTCCCTTCCTGCGACAGTCCAGTCCCAACGTCCCGGATCCCAATAACCCCCCCAAACAACCTGGTCCCCCTGGAAACCCAGATGGGTCCTTGGGCCGGGTTAAGGTCACGGGGTGTGTCAGACGACTCTGGTAGACACAACGGGTGCAGTCTTTTTACAAGATACAAGTTTGTGTTCGTCACGCCAGTCCTGTGACCGTGGTCCATTTTTAATCAACTATAGAATGTAGAAGTCTCTATAAAAACCATACCTTAAAGTCCTGTACCATAGTACAACTGTTGCAAATTTAGAGAAAATCAGTTACTTTCCCATGCAATTAGTGTTTCATTGGTTCTCTCATTTTCTAACATTTTCTATATGGAGAATAGCAAACTGTGGAAAAAAACAAACAGAAAACACAGATACCTAACATTTTTACAGTACCATATATCGCTGCATTACTGCAACGGGCAATATCGATTGATCGGTGCCAGAGGCCCCTCCAGGGCACAGTGCAGCCTCTGGCCACCATGCCATGGGCCCCAGACCCAGGTGGCACTCCCACTCGCTAGCTCTTGAGTGGCAACTCTTCTCCAGCGCCGCTCTCTGGCGATTGCTCCCGTACGGAGCTTTAATAGCCGCCGCCCGTGCACTTCTCCAGCACCGGGATCACTGCTAGGCTGTATCTCAGCCTCTAACACAGGTGGCAAATACATTTCTGCGGCCCTGAAAGCCGTCGGGATGCAGCGTAGTAAGGGAACCAGAAAATTGGAAGGTTCTACTCCCACTGCTGGAAGTAGTGGGTCTGACTCCTCCGCAGCCGGTGTTGCAGGGTCCGGGTGCTCCGCCTCTAAGGACGGGCCCGGTGATGTGGCCGGGTCTGAGCTGGCCGGGCTCCGGGGAACTGCTGACATGACTGGGACGACAGGAGACTTCGGGGCTGCTGCTGGAGCTTCATATGAAAATGCTGCAGGTTTCACTGCCGGGATGGGCGACGGCAGCTCGACGTCCGCTGAGGATGGGGTAGGTGATGGTGGAGTGGTTTCCGCAAGCGAGGGCGGACCGGATCCCTCAGCCACCATGGCCCAATTAGGGTAATCAATAGGGACTGGGTAACCGTTTACCCTTTCTTCACGTGGAATTTCAATCTCACAGGCTGCACCGCCACTACCAGACTCCTCATCTCTTCCCTCCAGTGATTCAGTATGAACAGGAACTGCGTCCGCATTCTCCTGCAGAGCTGCTCGGTCTCTTCTTCGATTCAGTTCGCGGTCTCGGGAACAGCACGTTCCAGTGACCAGCTCCGCTCCGCCATCTTGCCTCTGCATTGTCCAGGAACAGTATGGCATTCCTGCTTCTCTTTCACTTTTTCTACATTTGGGAACGCCCCCTCAGTTTTCTCTCAGCACTCTTTTGCGTGCTCTGGCCCTCTGGGAACTTCTGGTTCATTTTTCAGGCTAAAGACGAAGGGCGGGGCTTTGGCTTTGTGCCCTTTTCCAAGAAAATGACGTTTTTGGCTCGAAAACAGTGGAAAAATGGCAGGCGTCGCGGAAAAAGGGATTTTGGATCACGACTTTCACTTTTCAAGGTGCACGTCACCCAAGTTAGTGGGTCCTACTTGCATCCTGTTCATGACGCCAAGTTTTCCTATAAGGTGTGCCGCCCCCATGACAGCCGACGGGCTGCTCTGACCCGAATCCGCAGTGACTCGAGGGTCTCCGGATCCGAGGCGGCGTCGCGCAGCACCCTTGGAAATAAAGGGGGAAATTGTTTGTGGTTTAGGGATAATGTTCGTGACGCCACCCACGGTGTGTGGTAATGTGAGGGACCACCGCTGCCGGTGTCGGGAGCCCGGGGACGATGGTGTGTGGCAGCTTAAGTTGTTAACCCTTCCATGGGCAGGGGAGTGGTGTCCCAGGGTCCGGTGATGGATGGCATGGGGAACCCGTCAGGTGCAAGGGGGGTAAAGTGTACTCACACAGTCCAAAGTCACTGACGCTGACACCAGGTAAACCAAAATCTTGAGCACTCTGTGGTCCTTGGGTGGGCACGCTGGGTCCGTGTTCTCTTGGTGTTGCCTGTTGACCTGAAGCCTTGTCCCTTGGCACTGTGTGTCCTACAGTGCCTACAAGTAGTATTCAACCCCCTGCAGATTTAGCAGGTTTGATAAGATGCAAATAAGTTAGAGCCTGCAAACTTCAAACAAGAGCAGGATTTATTAACAGATGCATAAATCTTACAACCAACAAGTTATGTTGCTCAGTTAAATTTTAATAAATTTTCAACATAAAAGTGTGGGTCAATTATTATTCAACCCCTAGGTTTAATATTTTGTGGAATAACCCTTGTTTGCAATTACAGCTAATAATCGTCTTTTATAAGACCTGATCAGGTCGGCACTGGTCTCTGGAGTTATCTTGGCCCACTCCTCCATGCAGATCTTCTCCAAGTTATCTAGGTTCTTTGGGTGTCTCATGTGGACTTTAATCTTGAGCTCCTTCCACAAGTTTTCAATTGGGTTAAGGTCAGGAGACTGACTAGGCCACTGCAACACCTTGATTTTTTCCCTCTTGAACCAGGCCTTGGTTTTCTTGGCTGTGTGCTTTGGGTCGTTGTCTTGTTGGAAGATGAAATGACGACCCATCTTAAGATCCTTGATGGAGGAGCGGAGGTTCTTGGCCAAAATCTCCAGGTAGGCCATGCTATCCATCTTCCCATGGATGCGGACCAGATGGCCAGGCCCCTTGGCTGAGAAACAGCCCCACAGCATGATGCTGCCACCACCATGCTTGACTGTAGGGATGGAATTCTTGGGGTCGTATGCAGTGCCATCCAGTCTCCAAACATCACGTGTGTGGTTGGCACAAAAGATCTCGATCTTGGTCTCATCAGACCAGAGAACCTTGAACCAGTCTGTCTCAGAGTCCTCCAAGTGATCATGAGCAAACTGTAGACGAGCCTTGACATGACGCTTTGAAAGTAAAGGTACCTTACGGGCTCATCTGGAACGGAGACCATTGCGGCGGAGTATGGTACTTATGGTATTGACTGAAACCAATGTCCCCACTGCCATGAGATCTTCCTGGAGCTCCTTCCTTGTTGTCCTTGGGTTAGCCTTGACTCTTCGGACAAGCCTGGACTCGGCACGGGTGGAAACTTTCAAAGGCTGTCCAGGCCGTGGAAGGCTAACAGTAGTTCCATAAGCCTTCCACTTCCGGATGATGCTCCCAACAGTGGAGACAGGTAGGCCCAACTCCTTGGAAAGGGTTTTGTACCCCTTGCCAGCCTTGTGACCCTCCACGATCTTGTCTCTGATGGCCTTGAAATGCTCCTTTGTCTTTCCCATGTTGACCAAGTATGAGTGCTGTTCACAAGTTTGGGGAGGGTCTTAATTAGTCAGAAAAGGCTGGAAAAAGAGATAATTAATCCAAACATGTGAAGCTCATTGTTCTTTGTGCCTGAAATACTGCTTAATACTTTAGGGGAACCAAACAGAATTCTTGTGGTTTGAGGGGTTGAATAATAAATGACCCTCTGAATAAACTTTTCACAATTTAAAAAAAAAAAAAAAAAAGAAATAACATTCTTTTTTGCTGCAGTGCATTTCACACTTCCAGGCTGATCTACAGTCCAAATGTCACAATGCCAAGTTAATTCCGAATGTGTAAACCTGCTAAATCTGCAGGGGGTTGAATACTACTTGTAGGCACTGTACGTGTTGATCCCTTACACTTGAAGACTCATGGTTGTACCAGCTCAAAAGGGTGCTTCTAATCAATACTGAGCAAAGAGTCTGAATACTTATGACCATGTGATATTTCAGTTTCTTTTGTTTAATAAATTTGCAAAAATTTCTACATTTCTTTTGTCAAGATGGGGTGCAGAGTGTACATTAATGAGAAAAAAAATGAACTTTTTTGAATTTACCAAATGGCTGCAATGAAACAAAGAGTGAAAAATTTAAAGGGATCTGAATACTTTCCGTACCCACTGTATATAAATGAGATCTCCTCTGAGACGTCTTTTTTCTAAGCTAAACAAATCCAACTATTTCGACCTCTCATCATATGGGAGGCCTTCAATTTCTTTTAGTAGTCTAGTTACCCAACTCTAACTTCTGAATGTTCTTTTTCAAAATGTGGAGCCAAAAACTGAATCCTATATTCTAGATGTGGCCATACAAGTTATTTATAGAGGGGTAACAGTACGTTGGTATCACGGGATCTAATCTCTCTTTTTATAAGCCCTAAAATATTATTTGCTTTTGCAGCTGCTGCTTCACATTGAAACAAGCCAGATGACATTAGTTGGTATGTAACTGCAAGTATGCAAATCCCATAGAAGAGTGATCTGACTGCCCATCCTTATGGAGGAAACAGGAGAATCATGACAGTGTGTGCATCTCACACCGTCATGATTTGGCAATCTGCAGTCACAGTATGTGACTCTAGCCTGCAGAATTATGATAGTGTGTGATGTCCACACCACACAACAATTTCCTAGTATTACCTTTGCGGGAGGGCTGCCTGGTGACAGCAAGTATGCGATTTGTAACACTTGAGGTCACATGTCAACTAGACTACTGTACTTTTTCTTACTTTTCTTCTATTGAGATAAGCCGGGTGAGGCTAGTCTGAATGTGACCTACAAGTAAAAATTGCATACATGTGATCGTCTGGCCACTCACTCAAACAGAGACTACAGGGGAATTGTGATAGTTTATGTATCCCTTTTCTATTGAGAGTGGGGTCCTTTACTACACCATAGTCACTGGGCTGTGGGCGGAGTTAAACTGCTCATCACATTCCAGCGTGTCTCCTGCTTGTGCACTCTGCAGTTAAAGAGGAGCGATCAGGGAGATGCTGAGCTGTGATGCTGGGCTGTGCTGAGTGGTGAAATTCCACCCACGGCCCAGTGGCTCATGGAGACTGGGGCCGCCTCGGTGATGTCAGGTGAGCAGGAAGTTCATGTGACATTACCGGATCCCCAAAGTCACGGAGCCCGAAGGTCAGGCAATGGGGAAGAGAGGTCCACAATAGCGCCATTCACAGTCACTATTGACAACACAAGGTATTTGAGAGAAGCATTGCTTCTCAACATAATATTAATGTGGTCAATAATGAAATATGGGTGAACCATAAGATAAAGATCAACTCAATCCTGATTCACTCATTGCACAAATCATATAGAATCCTAGAATATTAGAGTTGGAATGGACCTCCTGGGTCATCTAGTCCAACCCCCTGCTCAAAGCAGGATTCACTAAATCATCCCAAACAGATGTCCGTCCAACCTCTTTTTAAAGACTTCCATTGAAGGAGAACTCACAACCTCTCGTGGCAGCCTGTTCCACTCATTGATCACCCTCACTGTCAAAAAGTTTTTTCTAATATCTAATCTGTGTCTCATCCCCATCAGTTTCATCCCATTGCTTCTAGTCTTCCCTAGTGAAAATGAGAATAAAACTGATCCCTTTACAGTGTGACAGCCTTTAAGATATTTGCAGACAGCTATTAAGTCTCCTCTCAGTCTTCTCTTTTGCAAGCTAAACAA